>NC_069501.1:874785205-875123150 GCF_027579735.1 Bombina bombina | reverse complement strand
GCTCTTTTACCTTACCAGCCCTGAACAGGGCCCTTTGCGGGGCATGCCCCAAGAATTTCAGCTCTTTTGCCTGTAAAAGAATAAATACAATACCCCCCCCCCCCCCAACATTACAACCCACCACCCACATACCCCTAATCTAACCCAAACCCCCCTTAAATAAACCTAACTTAAGCCCCTGAAGATCTTCCTACCTTGTCTTCACCATCCAGGTATCACCGATCCGTCCTGGCTCCAAGATCTTCATCCAACCCAAGCGGGGGTTGGCGATCCATAATCCGGTGCTCCAAAGTCTTCCTCCTATCCGGCAAGAAGAGGACATCCGGACCGGCAAACATCTTCTCCAAGCGGCATCTTCGATCTTCTTCCATCCGGTGCGGAGCGGGTCCATCTTGAAGCAGGCGACGCGGATCCATCCTCTTCTTCCGATGTCTCCCGACTAATGACGGTTCCTTTAAGGGACGTCATCCAAGATGGCGTCCCTCGAATTCCAATTGGTGATAGGATTCTATCAGCCAATCGGAATTAAGGTAGGAATTTTCTGATTGGCTGATGGAATCAAGCAATCAGAATCAAGTTCAATCCGATTGGCCGATCCCATCAGCCCAATCAGATTGAGCTCGCATTCTATTGGCTGATCGGAACAGCCAATAGAATTGCGAGCTCAAATCTGATTGGCTGATTGGATCAGCCAATCGGACTTGAACTTGATTCTGATTGGCTGATTCCATCAGCCAATCAGAAAATTCCTACCTTAATTCCGATTGGCTGATAGAATCCTATCAGCCAATCGGAATTCGAGGGACGCCATCTTGGATGACGTCCCTTAAAGGAACCGTCATCTAGTCGGGAGACATCGGGAAGTAGAGGATGGATCCGCGTCGCCTGCTTCAAGATGGACCCGCTCCGCACCGGATGGAAGAAGATCGAAGATGCCGCCTTGGAGAAGATGTTTGCCGGTCCGGATGTCCTCTTCTTGCCGGATAGGAGGAAGACTTTGGAGCACCGGATTATGGATCGCCAACCCCCGCTTGGGTTGGATGAAGATCTTGGAGCCAGGACGGATCGGTGATACCTGGATGGTGAAGACAAGGTAGGAAGATCTTCAGGGGCTTAGTGTTAGGTTTATTTAAGGGGGGTTTGGGTTAGATTAGGGGTATGTGGGTGGTGGGTTGTAATGTTGGGGGGGGGGGTATTGTATTTATTCTTTTACAGGCAAAAGAGCTGAAATTCTTGGGGCATGCCCCGCAAAGGGCCCTGTTCAGGGCTGGTAAGGTAAAAGAGCTTGTAACTTTTTTAATTTAGAATAGGGTAGGGAATTTTTTATTTTGGGGGGCTTTGTTATTTTATTAGGGGGCTTAGAGTAGGTGTAATTAGTTTAAAATTGTTGTAATATTTTTCTTATGTTTGTAAATATTTTTTTATTTTTTGTAACTTAGTTCTTTTTTATTTTTTGTACTTTAGCTAGTTTATTTAATAGTATTTATTTGTAGCAATTGTGTTTAATTTATTTATTGATAGTGTAGTGTTAGGTTAATTGTAGGTAATTGTAGGTAGTTTATTTAATTATTTTATTGATAGGGGTAGTGTTAGGTTTAAATATAACTTAGGTTAGGATTTATTTTACAGGTAAATTTGTTATTATTTTAACTAGGTAACTATTAAATAGTTCTTAACTATTTAATAGCTATTGTACCTGGTTAAAATAATTACAAAGTTGCCTGTAAAATAAATATTAATCCTAAAATAGCTACAATGTAATTACTAATTTATATTGTAGCTATATTAGGATTTATTTTACAGGTAAGTATTTAGCTTTAAATAGGAATAAGTTATTTAATAAGAGTTATTTATTTCGTTAGATAAAAATATATTTAACTTAGGGGGGTGTTAGTGTTAGGGTTAGACTTAGCTTTAGGGGTTAATCCATTTATTAGAATAGCGGTGAGCTTCCGATCGGAAGTTTAGGGGTTAATAATTGAAGTTAGGTGTCGGCGATGTTAGGGAGAGGCAGATTAGGGGTTAATACTATTTATGATAGGGTTAGTGAGGCGGATTAGGGGTTTAAAAATTTTAATCCGAAGTGGCAGGCGTGTGTGGGGGGACCTTGGTTTAGGGGTACATAGGTAGTTTATGGGTGTTAGTGTACTTTAGGGGTACAGTAGTTAAGAGCTTTATAACCGGCGTTAGCAGAAAGCTCTTAAACTCCTGCTATTTTAAGGCGGCTGGAATCTTGTCGTTAGAGCTCTAACGCTCACTGCAGAAACGACTCTAAATACCGGCGTTAGAAAGATCCCATTGAAAAGATAGGCTACGCAAATGGCGTAGGGGGATCTGCGGTATGGAAATGTCGCGGGCCTGATATTTGGTGAGCGTAGACCCTTTAATCACTGACTCCAAATACCAGCGGGCGCGCAAAACCAGCGTAGGAGCTTAACGCTGGTTTTTGACGGCTACCGCCGAACTCTAAATCTAGGCCTAAGTGTTTATTAACGTTTCAGGGTTCACACAGACCCCTTCATCAGAATGAAAAACAGTGTCACTTCATACCTTAATATAGTGCTACAAAACAATCAAGCAAATACTTACAACAAACCACCTGTGTCTCATAACATAGTTCCCTTGTGCTAAGATGGAATGCACGCCATGCGTTTCATCAAAACGAAGGTACCTTACTTCAGTTTATATTAAAGTACAACATGTTCCAATTTATAGAAACTTAATAAGACCCAAACTTTGTATTTTAAAACTTTCAAACGTATCTCAAACCTGTATGTAGCAAGCTGTTATGTGGCCAGCTTCATTAGCATCAGTGAATTAATTTCAGCCTGTGTGCAGATAGTGTGTCTTGAGTATGGACGTACTGTGTGTTTCAATATACCTGAAGTTTCACTACTTCCGGTTAGCGCAAATGTGTTAAGAGTGAAATTGTGAACTAAAGGTATCTAACACAAGTGTCGGCCATAAAGGTGAATTAGAGGTTCTATGGATAGCTCCCTATGTATTATAGAATGGTGCCATTGAGCCCTTGTGTCTGTATAAGTTTAGTATTGTTATCGTAATACCGGAATTGACCTCATCTTCTATGATTGCATTCTTATTAGCCAATCAGCAGGGCGCACAATATTATGTTATACCCTCAGTTTGTCAAATTGACAGTACACGCATGCCATCATAGCCTATCTAATAAAAAGCACACTGAAACTGTTAATCATGACCTGTCAACATTGTGTCATTATATTATCCTCAATTCAACTACATGATCAAAACTGTTTGATTAAATGTGAATAATTATTGTCACATATTACTTTGTTCCCAATAGCAGATACTTGCCACAAACTGCTATACATGTAAAACTGTATATATGTAAAGAGAACTCAAAATTATGCCCTTCCGGCTCATGCAAACAATACACCATTCTAGTATCGCATAATAACTAGATTGCAGGGATCATAGAAATTCATCTACTCTAAATAAAATGTCACTTGTACACAGAACTGGAAATCGGGGCTTATGTATAAACCTCTTGGAAATTAGGCATCAGGTTGTGAAGCATACCTCCCTAATTATTATGACAATAAATTGAATACTTATTAAAAAGATAGGAACTAAAAATTGAAGAACCAGATCGAGGAGGGGACCGTAAACACAGCTTCTTAAACGTGAAGCAGAGTGGATCTACCGCCTAGGAACTATCTACCCTCGAGGACTTAAATCAGCACCAGACTTTAGGGTCATAATCTAGGAGATGGCACTAGTAACATACGGGGGTGCATGAGCTGGGCAGGGATGGTCACAAGCAGCGGGGAGTTGGCCGTACACCATGGGGTGTGGGCTTCCTCCACACGCTGCGTACTATCATGAACTAGGGTACCATGGTTGTGGACCATGGTTCATGTTCAACCACCCCTGCTTTAGCATTGGTCCCCTCTCGTTTTTTCAGTGCCCCATAGTAGCCCATTATTGTTCCCTTGATGGACAGCACAACATGTTGTTGAGAATATTTAACCCATACACATCTGATTACATGCTTGGTAATAGAGATGTGGTATAGTCGTTGCACGTTCTACATTACAGATGATTGTTTTTTAGTATTATGAAGCTTTCTGGTTCTTCAATTTTTAGTTCCTATCTTTTAATAATATTCAATTTATTGTCATATAATTAGGGAGGTATGCTTCCAACCTGATGCCTAATTTCAAGAGGTTCCTACTAGGTCACCTACTGTGAAGCATGGTGGTGGCAAACATCATGCTTTGGGGCTGTTCTCTGCAAAGGGAAACAGGACGACTGATCGGTGTACATGAAAGAATGAATGGGGCCATATATTGTGAGTTTTGAGTGCAAACCTCATTCCATTAGGCAAGGGAATTGAAGATGAAACCGTGGCTGGGGTATTTCAGCATGATAATTGATCCCAAACACACCCACCGGGCAACAAAGGAGTTTCTTCGTAAGAAGCATTTCAAGGTCCTTGAGTGGCCTAGCCAGTCTCCAGATCTCAACCCTTATAGAAAACCCCCTTGGAGGGAGTTGAAAGTCCCGTGTTGCCCAGCGACAGCCCCAAAACATCACTGCTCTAGAGGAGATCTGCATGCAGGAATGGGCCAACATACCAGCAACAGTGTGTGACAACCTTGTGAAGACTAACAGGAAACGTTTGACCTCTGTCATTGCCAACAAACTATTGAGATGAACTTTTGATATTGACCCAAACTACTTATTTTCACACCATAATTTGCAAATAAATTCTTTCCAAATCAGACAAAGTGATTGTCTTGGATTTGTTCCCACATTTTGTCCTCTCATATTTGAGGCTATACCTATGATGAAAATTACAGGCCTCTCTCATCTTCCTTAAGTGGGAGAATTTGCACAATTGATGGCTGGGACTAAATACTTTTCCTCTCCCCCACTGTATATACATACATACTGTACATGTATATACTCTGTATATTATATATATATATATATATATATATATATATATATATATATATATAAAAATAGTCTTGCTAACAGGAAGTTTATATAAAATATTTTCAAGTTTTATTGAAGAAATTTCTTCTAAAAGTCAGGTCGGGCCTTTATCAAAACAACATGTCCTGGAAAAATAAAAATCACAGACATAAAAATACAAATAAGTGTATAAAGAAAAAGACAAAAAAAAAGAACCATGTATCCCCAACACATGCTATCTATCAGCAATAACTCTAAAACAAAAAATTTCTACAGACAACTTAACCATAATTGCAAAATCTATGTTAAATCCTGGACAGACCATGTTAGCAACTAGTATTAGGAAAATAAACCCACAAATACACGGTATTAACATTGGCACACAACATATAAAGTCTCTCTTTTCGCAGATGATATGCTCTTCTCCATCACCAGCCTCCCAAGAGTCAATCCCACAAATAAACCAAGAATTAGAGATTTTTCACACACTCTCAAATTTCATCATTAACAAGGCCAAATCTGAGATTCTAAATATAAACATGAACAAACACGACATGCACAAATAATAAAACCAAACTCACATCATTTTCATGGTTGTTCCTTCTTCACTTAAATATCTAGGGGTCAAATTAGCGCAACCTATGACGACATGTTCAATATGAACTACATTCCTCTTAAACGGACAATTATAAATGACCCTCTCCCTCATGGAGATCTAAACAGATATCTTGGTTGGGACGTAGTGAGGTTATTAAAATGAATATTTTCCCAAGAATACTCTACTACCTACAAACACTACCCATCCCATTGCCCACAACTTACTTACCCTTCTATACAAAAAGCTTTTAATGATTACATTTGGAACTGAAAGCCACCCTAGAATAATAAAAACATATGTACTCACCCAGATCTCAAGGGGGGGAATGGGAGTTCGAATATTGAATTGTATAGACAGGCAATTGTTTTACAGAGGGTTGTGGACTGGAACATTCACTACCAACACAAAAGCTGGATCCCCTTAGTACATTCTAATTCACAATAACCTCATCTAGGTAGACTGTGTTGGGGCATTTCCAACAAGCCCCAGCTCAAAACAGATAGTAACCCCCCCCCCCCCCCGATAACGAGCTGAGACATTCAAGGACATGGGGACAAAGTCATTAACACATCTTTATTTATCTCCTCCAAACCATCACCATTGACGTCCCTCTTGGAGAGTGGGGAATTTTATTGTACCCACCATACCATGATAGACCCAGTAAACCAAACTACAGACATAGCAGTACGGACCATGATCGCAAACAAATCAATTTGCACGCAATAAGATCTGACTGCAGGATGGTCATGAATGTTTCTCCAATTGGTTCACATACCGACGAGCTAGAAACTATATACTTAAACACAAAAAACTACAATAATCTGTCCAGACCGTTGACAAACTTTGAATCCTTATGCATACAAACACCACCACTCAGACATACACTATCCATGATTTATAAAACTATTATCCCAGAAACCCTCCGGGGTATATACCCCCATTTTTAGAAAAGTGGAAATAGACCTAGGTATGATCATATCACCCCATAACGAGCACAACTCCATTCTACAAGCCGCTAGAAAATCCTACGTTTCATCCTCTATCCTAGAACTCAATTTTAAACTACTACATAGATGGTATTTTCCCCCAAAGAAGTCTACACAGGTTATTTCGCTCCCATACAAACACGTGTTGGAGATGCGGACACGTAAATAGTAATGATGCACATATGTGGTGGGTGGTGTAATGACATTCAAAATTTACTGGCGACAGTAATTACAGAAATAGAAACTATTCTGGAGATTGTGCTCCCTCTGGACCCCATGATATGGCTTCTAAATAAACCCCCAAACATTAAACATAAACCTTATTTAAGATTATTTACGATAATGACAAACGGAGCAAAAACTAATAGCCAAAAATGGAAAAGTAATAAAGGCCCTTCGTCTGGGTATGTGGGTTGAAAAAGTTACAGACCTTTTAGAGCTTGAAGAATATCATTACCTCAAAAATGCAAAAATGGAAACTTACGCAGAAATATCCCAAATCTGGGAAACTTTCATACACACAAAGTAATCCTATAAATATGCCTCCAACTGGTTGCAGGCGGGGACAGGACTCGTCCCATCACTATCTCTTCCTTTTTCTTTCTTTGAAAATCCCTTCTATTCCTTTTTCCTTTCCCCCCTTTAAACTCATTTTATAAAATTCATATGATCAGAAGCTTTTTGTTCGCTTATGCAAAACTATGAAAATATATGACAACTGTTGAACATGTACACTGGAGGAGCTGCGCTCTCCCACTTCTTCTATGTTACTTCTTTATTTTCAAATAAGTTGTTGAAAAAAAAAAATCCTGACAGACCATACTCATAATTTCCCCTAAAGCAGTACAATGACTGCAAAAAATGTACAACTTCAAAGCACTCAAAAATCCCTTATTTTTGCTAGTTGAACATTGAAGAGCAACTAATAGCGGGAAAGAAATGAGAAGAACACAGGCAAAATTAACATATAACTTTAATTTAGGCTACTTTAAAATAAATGGTGGTGAATTAAAAACACATGGACCTCTAGTTATCCAAGGTCTGTCGGACCTGATCCGACAGTGTGGATCAGGTCCGACAGACCTCGCTGAATACGGCAAGCAAATAAGCTTGCCATATTCAGCATTGCACCCAGCAGCTCACAAGAGCCTGCTGGTTGCACGCTGCCCCCTGCAGACTCGCGGCAAATAGGCCGCCAGCGGGGGTTGTCAATCAACCCGATCATACTCAATCGGGTTGATTTCCGGCGATGTCTGTCCGCCTGCTCAGAGCAGGCGGACAGGTTATGGGAGCAGCGGTCTTTGTGACCGCTGCTTCATACAACTGCCTGTTTTCTGGTGAGCCTGCAGGATCGCCAGAAACAGGGGCATCAAGCTCCATTCGGAGCTTGATACATATGCCCCATGGAATGGTTTCTAGACCTTGAATGAGTGTTGCATAGCCACTACACAACACAATACAGGCTGTGAGTAACTCCTATTTTCGAATACCATAGAAGGATAAATGAGTTGTTAGTGATCTCTAGTTTAAATAACCTAGGATGTAGATATTATATTATATTATTATATTATGTTACCTTAATTATATCCATAGTTATTTATCAAGATACCCCTAAAACTATCTAGGCAATGGATAATTGTTTATATAACCAGAATAAGAGATGTATAAGTATGTAATAGCCCGATATATTAAAGGGACACTGAACCCAAATTTTTTCTTTTGTGATTCAGATAGAGCATGCAATTGTAAGCAAGTTTATAATTTACTCCTGCAATCATTTTTTCTTCATTCTCCTTGCTATCTTATTTGAAAAAGAAGGCATCTAAGCTAAGGAGCCAGACAATTTTTGGTTTAGTACCCCTAGACACACTTGTTTATTGGTGGGTGAATGTATCCACCAATCAGGCAAGAACAACCACAGGTTGTTCACCCAAAAATGGGCTGGCATCTAACTTACCATTTCTGATTTTCAAATAAAGATACCAAGAGAATTAAGAAAATTTTATAATAGGAGAAACTAAGAAAGTTGCTTAAAAATTGCATGATCTATCTGAATCACAAAAGAAAAAATTTGGGTTCAGTGTCCCTTTAAGGTAAGCTTATAACAACACAGGCATAATCACATTGTCAAAGCTATACAGGACTCTTTTACTCCACATACCCTTAGAGACACATGGCACATGCTGTATGGAACAACCACCGACACTACCTTCTACTCAGCTGCACATAACACTTATGTCAGACTCGACTACATATATCTGAGCCAGATCTTAAAACCCATGTTACGTGAATCGGCTATCCATGCTTGTGTATGGTCGGACCATTCTGTCATTTCGATTGACCTAGACGGACTGAGGGACATTAACAGAAGCAGAACTTGGACATACGATAAAACTCTTTTAAGAAATAACCAAGATCACAAAGACATGGTACGCTCCATGGCAGAATTTTGGTCCATTAATACAGACTCAACCGCGAACCCAATGTATACATGGGCAGCCCATAAGGCAGTGGTTAGAGGACTGCTGATCCAACTCAAAACTAAGATTACTAAGAAATACAGGACACACATAGACCAGCTTCATAAATAGATTGAAGCAATGGAGAGAAAACATAAAATAACTAAAAACCCGCGGCCCTGCAAAATATCCAGAACAAAAAACAATCCCTAGCAATGATATTAAACTCGCAAGCAGCAGAGCAGCACAGAGGCTTAAATCGCAATACTTTACTCTTATTTAAGCCGGATAGATATATGGCACACAAAATAGAGAGGATGTAGGGCATCGGCCATAGACCTGATAGAAACAGAGAAAGGACCCTGACCTCACACCCTAGGGAGATAGTAGAATCTTTTGCTAACTTCTCTGGCAAGCATTTATGACAGTGAAAAGTGAATCACAACACAGAGACCTTACACCAAACAAGAACATTTTTAGATGAATGTGATCTGACAACACTGACGACCAGAACAAAAGACTACCTTAATACCCCGATATCCCCTATGGAAGTCTCAAAAGCCATCCAAAGACTTAAAACCAGGGAAAGCAGCTGGCCCTGACGGGTTCCCAGGGGAGTATTATAAACTTTTCAAAAATGCCCTAGTCCCCACATTTAACCAAATTTTGTAATTCTATCATGGATGGTAACCCAATCCCCCAGGAGTTGCTAGATGCGAAGATAGTCGTTATCCCCCAAACCAGATAAAGATCACAAGAGATGTCAAAACTACCGACCCATCTCACTAATTAACCAAGATCTCAAAATATTCACTAAAATTTTGGCCAACCGTCTTAAATCAATTATGCCGCACCTGGTTCACCCGGACCAGGTGGGATTTATACAGAACAGGGAAGCCCCAGATAACTTAGGGCGGGGTGATTAATTTAATTCACCATCTAGGGGAAACTCAGACGCCTTCTCTAATTCTATCTTTGGATGCGGAGAAAACATTTGACAGAATAGACTGGAGATATATGTTACGGTCATGGAAGAACTAGGTTTCAATGATGCCTTTTTGAAAGCTTTGACGGGCAATATACTCAAACCTACGGGCCCAGGTTGCCGCGGGGGGATACAAATCCCGCTCTTTTCCCCATTACTAAATGGGACAAGACAGGGATGCCCCCCTATCAACCCTATTATTTGCCCTCTGTATTGAGCCACTGGCGGCCAGAATTAGGAATCACCCGGACATCTCGGAGTCCGGGTGAATCAATCTGAGTATAAAATTTCCCCTATTCGCGGATGGATATCCTGCTTTACACTTACCAAACCTCTGTTATCACTCCCTAATTTACATAAATTATTAAACGACTTTTCAGATATCTCTGGCTACAAAATTAACATGGAGAAAAGTGAACTTTCTTCCGATAGCTATTCCTCCACACACGCGTAAAATTATTGACTCAATTTTGAATTCCGTTGGGTCACCAAAACAATCAAATACCTAGGTATTAACCTTCCGATACAGATGCAACTCCTATATAAACATAATTACACTCCCCACTTCTTGGCCATATTAGAAAAGACCTTGTTAAATGGCGAACGTGCGGTTTCTCCTGGATGGGGAGAGTAGCGTTAATTAAAATGAACGTACTTCCACGCCTTCTATATCTTCTTAGAGCCCTGCCATCAAAATAGTTAGGACAGATATTATTAAAACTACAAACCGAAATATTAGCTTACATAAGAGGTCCAAAATCGGCCAGAATAGCAAGACAGGTAGTAAACAGAAGTAGAGCAGCAGGGGGAGTGGGGCACTCCAGGACCTAATGGAATATTATAGAGCCGCCAGACTGGCCCAGGACTCTTGTCTCCTGAGGAGATCGGAGGAAGCTACTTGGGTGTTTCTGGAGATGGAGTTGGGGGGGATGGGAGGAGAGAAACTCGATTTTATGGGACACACACATTGTTTGCCCCAGACAAGGAACTTACTAAAACATACACCATCAGACCTCGATCACAAAATCCTGGAGACAAACACTTACAAGACCAGACTTATTCCTGAATTCTCCTTATTGACACCAATTAGATGCTTCATGCCGGGTGTCTCTCGTGTGATAGTCGCCAAATGGGGAAAACAAAGGGCTTTATAGGGTGGCGGACGTGATACAGAGGGGTTAGTTACTCTCTTTCACTCAGCTGCAGTCAAAGCTAGCTCCTAAAAAGCTCCACTGGTATATCTACCCTCCAATTACACTCAACTTTACACCCCTTCTTGAAAGTCCCAAGAAGTGGGCAACCCACGATATTAGAGACCTGTGGCGGCAAGCCTTACAAGAACTAAACACAATATCTCTAAAATATACCTTGCACTGCAGACACCACCCAACAGACCGTGTGGTGGGACTGTGAGGAGATACGTGGGACATGGCAGAGGCTCTCCACCACTGATCAGTCAACTACTAGAGGAGGAGGTCACACTCACTGCCCACCAAGCACTACTACATGAACAAATAGATAAATTTCACAGATATATTAACACATTCATCAGAATCCTTTGTACAGTAACAAGGATTTGTATCGCAAAATACTGGAAGGTGGGCTCGCCCCCATGGTTGGAAGTATACAATAAGATCAGCCATACCTACACTATGTATGAATCTGCAGTAGATACGTTAAATAATAGAACCTCTTTCCAGAGGATATGGTACTACTGGATTATTAACTCGACATCCCATAGAGGAAGATAGGATGTACAATTTGGATCCTGAACACTGTATATGAACAAACCTCAGTAGACCTTAGAGGATCGCTGGGAGGCAGAGACGCTCCCTTCTCCCCCCCCCTCCCCCTCCCCCTCTTCCCCCCCCCCTCCCTCTCCTATGCTTTCCCCTCTCTTCTCCCCCCCAATAACTATCTTTTTGCTAGACCCTATATAAATGAAAGGGAACTCTGGAGAGGGAAATTCACCCGCACTGTTTGCAATGTTTTAAATGTTTATTGAAAATACATGAAAGCAACCTATTTACCTCAGTTTAATTGATGGATGATAACCACACACATAGTCAGATTAGAAATAACTATTCTATTCGTGAATCCCTTGGTAGAGGACCAATTACTGGAATATGTAACTTAATTATCTTCCCATGGTCCACGACATCCAACAGTGAAATTCCCAAAGGCATGATGGGTGTTTAGATATATGGGGAGGTGATGGGGAAAGGTTGTAAGACTGCGTTAAAGTTGCTTTCCTCCAAAATGTTAATTTGTTTACTTCTTGCTCCTTTGGAAAATCGGATGGGAGGAATAATCTCTTCTTTGTATAACTTTCTTTTTGTTTGGCTTATGTACAAAGAATTTATTAATAAAAATGATTTAAACATAAGGTGAGCTTATATATATTTGTGTGAGTTGGTTAATAATTCAGTAATCTGCTATAATGAGCCTCAATCAGAGCTTTTACAGGATATCTCTCTCTCTCTCTCTCTCTCTCTAATATATATATTATATATATATATATATACTATATATATATATATATATATATATATATATATATGTGTGTGTATAATAAAATGTGGGGCTGCTGTAATATGCTTTAATCTAACTACCCGGTCTCTAAGTCTTCCCCCTTCTAGTATTGGCAGTGTGTAATTATAATATCTGAATAGTATTAATTCTCCTTAATAGATAACCTGCGTTCTTTCATGAAAAGAAGAGGTACATACAGGACTTAGTTAACACAGAATTTATTAATAGTTTCATCAATTCAGTCAGTCAACATTTCGGTCCTTGCGGGGACCTTTCTCAGGAATGTTTCTACACAAAAGATACAAATTCAAAAGAAAACAGAGTTATTTCCACTAAGAGTAAGACACCACATTAAACAAAACTAACAACCATGAAACACTTATAAAGAAAAAAAATATATGGCAAGGTTCAAAGCCTTTTAAATAAGAGTTGCATATATACTTGTGATGAAAACTAAATACACAACATGCCATTTCATGAATATAGGTACAAAATACGTGTAAATGTATTTACTTCTTGCTCCTTTGGAAAATCGGATGGAGGAAATAATCTCTTCTTTGTATAACTCATGAAGAAAACTTTCTTTTTGTTTGGCTTATGTACAAAGAATTTATTAATAAAAATGATTTAAAACATAAGGTGAGCTTATATATATTTGTTTGAGTTGGTTAATAATTCAGTAATCTGCTATAATGAGCCTCAATCAGAGCTTTTACAGGATATATCTATATATATATGTGTATATAAATGTGGGGCCTGCCTGTAATATGCTATAATCCTAACTACCCGGTCTCTAAGTCTTCCCCCTTCTAATATATATATATAGAGTGCGAATTATTAGGCAAATTAGTATTTTTGACACATTCATCCCTCTTTATTCATGTTGTCTTACTCCCAAGCTGTATAGGGTCGAAAGCCTACTACCAATTAAGATATTAGGTGATGTGCATCTCTGTAATGAGAAGGGGTGTGGTCTAATGACATCAACACCCTATATCAGGCGTGCATAATTATTAGGCAACTTCCTTTCCTCTTGGCAAAATGGGTCAAAAGAAGGACTTGACAGGCTCAGAAAAGTAAAAAATAGTGAGATATCTTGCAGAGGGATGCAGCACTCTTAAAATTGCAAGCTTCTGAAGCGTGATCACTTCGAACAATCCAAGTGTTTCATTCAAAATAGTCAACAGTGGTCGCAAGAAGGGTGTGGAAAAAACAAGGCGCAAAAATAACTGCCCTGAACTGAGAAAAAGTCAAGCGTGCAGCTGCCAAGATGCCACTTGCACCAGTTTGGCCATATTTCAGAGCTGACAACTCACCTGGAGTGCCCCAAAAGCAAAAGGTGTGCAATACTCAGAGACATGGCCAAGGTAAGAAAGGCTGAAAGACGACCACCACTGAACAAGACACACAAGCTGAAAACATCAAGACTGGGCCAAGAAATATCTCAAGACTGATTTTTCTAAGGTTTTATGGACTGATGAAATGAGAGTGAGTCTTGATGGGCCAGATGGATGGGCCGTGGCTGGATTGGTAAAGGGCAGAGAGCTCCAGTCCAACTCAGACGCCAGCAAGGTGGTGGTGGAGTACTGGTTTGGGCTGGTATCATCCAAAGATGAGCATTGTGGGGCCTTTTCGGGTTGAGGATGGAGTCAAGCTCAACTCCCAGTCCTACTGCCAGTTTCTGGAAGACACCTTCTTCAAGCAGTGGGTACAGGAAGAAGTCTGTATCCTTCAAGAAAAACATGATTTTCATGCAGGACAATGCTCCATCACACGCGTCCAAGTACTCCACAGCGCTGGCTGGCAGAGAAAGGGTTATAAAAGAAGAAAATCTAATGACATGGCCTCCTTGTTCACCTGATCTGAACCCATTGAGAACCTGTGGTCATCATCAAATGTGAGACTTTACAAGGAGGGAAACAGTACACCTCTCCTGAACAGTGTCTGGGAGGCTGTTGTTGCTGCTGCATGCAATGTTGATGGTGAACAGATCAAAACACTGACAGAATCCATGGATGGCAGGGCCCTCTTTGAGTGTCCTTGCAAAGAAAGGTGGCTATATTGGTCACTGATTTGTTTTTGTTTTGTTTTTGAATGTCAGAAATGTATATTTGTGAATGTTGAGATGTTATATGGTTTCAATGGTAAAAAATAAATAAATGAAAATGGGTATATATTTGTTTTTGTTAAGTTGCCCTAATAATTATGCACAGTAATAGTCACCTGCACACACAGATATCACCCCCTAAATAGCTAAAACTAAAAACAAACCTAAAAACTACTTCCAAAAATATTCAGCTTTGATATTAATGAGTTTTTTGGGTTCATGAGAACATGCGTTGTTGTTCAATAATAAAAAATTAATCCTCAAAAATACAACTTGCCTAATAATTCTGCACTCCCTGTATATATATATAAAAAAACTTTCATGAAAAGAAGAAAAGAAGAGGTACATACAGGACTTAGTTAACACAGAATTTATTAATAGTTCATCCAATTCAGTCAGTCAACATTCCGGTCCTTGCGGGGACCTTTGTCAGGAATGTTTCTACACAAAAGATACAAATTCAAAGAAAACAGAGTTATTTCCACTAAGAGTAAGACACCACATTAAACAAAACTAACAACCATGAAACACTTATAAAGAAAAAAAATATATGGCAAGGTTCAAAGGCTTTTAAATAAGAGTTGCATATATACTTGTGATGAAACTAATACACAACATGCCATTTCATGAATTATAGGTACAAAATATGTGTAAATTAACAAATAGCGAGAGCTATGAACAAGGTCCTATTGCACATAACGCCAAGTGTGTTGCACCTTGTTCTGTATATACAAAGTGAGCAGCTTGAGAAATAGTATAGATTAGATAGTAATGAGACAGATAAATACATAACTACTGTTAAAAATACTGTTAAGAAAATACAAGCCAAAAGAAACAAAAACATAAAGTCTAGAAGAAAATCAAAGGAACTTAAAGACTAAACTAAGTTAAAAAGACTCACCAAGTGTATCCATACGTTAACATATATTTATATACAGAAGTATAGACATTTACATAGGTATGGAACACATGTTTCAGAGTTACTATGCAAAGGTGGCCATATTGCCAAGCACCCAATGTGATTTAGCGTGTTTACTGCTATATTAACATGTATACTAATAGATCATAATAAGCGTAGTAGTCCTAGACACTGTCAAATGTGTGTATATAGTTAGTGGATCGAATAACATCCATGCAAAGCAATATACCAAGATATTCAAGTACATTGTAGTAGGCATAAAATGTCAGGGGGTGACAGCGTTACCTTGTGAATATGTTGCAGGATCACAGTGTATTCAGAATCGTTAGTCAAGCTTCTAAGTTTTTACTTACCCTCAGTAAGAGGGTATGTGTTGTATTCAGCGGAGTGAACAGATTGTGGTCTGTACCACTCTTAAGTACTGTATTGGTGGTGTTGCATCAACGTGTATAACGTAATCAGCCATGTGTACAAATTACGGTAATGAGCTGAGGTAGTCATGGTAACCAATCCTAACAAACATTCGTATTTGAGTGTACTATACGTTTTTCAAAGTATGTGCTAAGAGTAATGGAATAAGCAGGCTATAAAGAAAATCTTCATTACACTCACATATACAGAGAGCATAAGTTCAGGATTGCATGTGACCATAGACAGGAGCATCATAGCTCTTGTTGATATGAGTCTATTGGGCTCTCAGGCTAGAGCAATGGTTGCTTGTTAAAAATAAAACAAAATGGTGTAAGTGAATGTATTTAACTGTTTCAAGGAATTAAAGAAGTGGGAATAAAGAATACAGTTCAGTGTCTAAGTGCTGGTGCTTATAAGAGCACAAGAGATGCTAAATAGCAATGTAACATAATGTATCAAGAACAGCAGATAAACATGTATAGAAAGGGGCAAGAAGGAGTCGATTATATGTGTACTGTAGGTGCTATGTGGACTGCGTGTAGAGTCATCCCTACAGCAAGTAAGCATTGTGTTAATTATGCGTGACTAATAGGTATAAGTATATATAGAAGAGACACACATAGTTTGGACTACATAGTTGCATGTAAATCGGTAGGGAATAGATGAATATAGAGGTGATGAATAACCCAAGAGCTAAGCACAGTTTGCAATATAGGAATATTATTCTGTACTGATTAAAAAAACCTGATTTACAGAAAGACCTGTTAGAAAAAACCTAGGTAGAGCAGAGGGGTGATGTTGCAAGAGCCCCAACATTTAGCATTCAATGTTACCTCAATAGGATGTTCATACTATGTAAATTATGGTTGCTAGTAGAACAAAGCATAGTCAATACTGGTGTTGAGTCCCTTGGGTAATAGTGTTTTTAGTCGGTGAATCCACTTGGCTTCCCTTTTGAGCAATTCAAGGTTTATGTCACCCCCTCTTTTTAATGGTGGTATCCAGTCATTGAGGATCTGTTCTTACTCATAGCCTACTGTGTTGCCCATGTTGCATAAATGACGTGCCACAGGTTGGTCACTTTTTCTGTCTTTTATGGCCTTCCTAATTGCACTGCAATGATTCGCTAGTCGTTCACGGAAAGACATACTCGTCCCTTGCCCACATAGTATAGAACACATGGACAAATGATCAAAATAGACACACATATTCCGTTGTACAGGTTAATCTGTGTTGTATCTGTACGGACTTTCATTATGCAGGTGGTGAAACTTTGCAACCTGTTATTAAGGAGTTACATGTGATGCAATAACCACAACTGTAGCAACCTTTCTTGGGTATTTGGTAACCAGGACTTTGTCCCTATATCCGGGTCCAAAGGTTGTCTTGACCAGTATATCCATGAGATTATTGGTTCTATTGTAGACCATACTTGGCAGTCGGCTTGTTGTAGAAAGGAAGGGTTGGATCCTGACTTTAGAATGAATCAATTTTTTCTCTATGGTTCCTCGGGTGGACCCTCCTGCTTGTTGGGTTAAACGTAACCATCAGTTCATGCGTTCTTCTTTCATCTTTTCTCAATTTCTCTTGTCAGAAGATCCAGTTAGTGTCAGGCTCCAGCCTGTCCTTCATGATCTGTTCCACTTCAGTTTGTTTATATCCTCTTTGTATAAATTTCAGCCTCATTGTTCCAAGTAGTTTTTATTTGTTCCTTCTTATCACTGTTTATTACGGATCACTCTCATCATTTGGATCTGATGATTCATATTTGAGTGCTGGAGGATGGAATAAGTTTGCAGTTAGAAAATAATTTTGGTCCCGTTGGCTTTGAGTAGAGGGATGTCACAATTCTTATCTCTCGATTAGTCATGTCCTTGTAGATCCTCAATATCTAAGAAATGGATAGTATGTTTGCTATGTTCCATTTTGAACTTTACGTATGTCAGTGCATTATCGATCCTGTGGAACCATTGTAGTAGTTCTTCCTCATACCGTTCCAGATAAGGAAGATATCATCAATGTATCTGCGGTAGATACTGATGTTGTCCATGTTGTTTGAGTACTATGTACTGGTTCTCACAACCAAGCCCATAAATAAATTGGCATAGGCTGGCACCATATTTGAGCCCATTGTGGTACCCATTTGTTGTAGATAATATTTGTTCTCAAACTTAAAGTAATTGTCTAGAGTCAAGCATACTGTAGATGTATAAGGTCCAAGAAGGAATTCTATCTGGTGGGCCACAATACATAATGACCTGGTAAGAAATTCTTTGGTTTACCTCGATGCCTATAATTGTGTGGAATTGATGGTGTATAGGCTGCTAACATCCCAGGGTCCAAAAAAATATATCCTGGTTGATATTTTGGATAGTGTTTAGAGTCTTGATCAGAGTTTTGGATTTCTTTAATTCCCTTGAAACAGTTAAATACATTTGCTTACTCCTTTTTGTTTAGTTTTAACGAGCAACCATTGCTCTAGCCTCGAGAGCCCAATAGAATCACTATCAACCAAGAGCTACGATGCTCCTGTCTATGGTCACATGCAATCCTGACCTTATGCTCTCTGTATATGTGTGAGTGTAATGAAGATTTTCTTTATAGCCCTGCTTATTCCAGTACTCTTAGCAGCATACTTTTGAAAAACTATATAGTATACTCAAATACGACTGTTGTTAGGATTGGTTACCATGACTACCTCATGCTCATTACCGTTAATTTGGACACATGGCCTGATTACATTATAAACGTTGACTGCCAGCCATCCAATTACAGTACTTAAGAGTGGTACAGACCACAATCTGTTCACTGCTGAATACAACACATACCCTCTTACTGAGGTAAGTAAAAACTTACAAGCCTTGACTAATGGATTCTGAATACACTGTGATCCTGCAACATATTCACAAAGTAATGCCTATCAGCCCCCCTGACATTTTATGCACTATGTTGTTCTTGAATATTTTGGTATAATTGCTTTACATTGATGTTATTCGATCCCACTAACTACTTACACACATCTGACAGTGTCTAGGACCATTAGGACTATTATGATCTATTAGATATACATGTTAATATAGCAGTAAAACACGCTAAATCACATTGGGTGCTTGGCAAATATGGCCACCTTTGCATAGTAACTCTGAAACATGTGTTCCATACCTATGTAAATGTCTATACTTCTGTATATAAATATATGTTAAACGTATGGATACACTTGGTGTGGATAGGAGTCTTTACAACTTAGTTTAGTCTTTTAAGTTCCTTTGATTTTCTCTAGACTTTATGTTTTTGTTTCTTTTGGCTTGTATTTTCTTAACAGTATTTTTCTACCAGTAGTTATGTATTTATCTGTCTCATTACTATCTAATCTATACTATTTCTCAAGCTGCTACACTTTGTATCCTACAGACCAAGGTGCAACACTCTTGGTGCTATGTGCAATAGGACCTTGTTCATGCTCTCGCTATTTGTTAATTTACAACGTATTTTGTACCTATATTCATGAATTGGCATGTTGTGTATTTAGTTTCATCACAAGTATATATGCAACTCTTATTTGAAGGCTTTGAATCTTACATATATACTCTATAAACTACGTATAGCTTATGTAACTTCATTCAATTGTAGTCCCAAATACTTGCCATGCATCAACTTTTTTTTTCTCTAGTTGATTTTTCCTTTCTTTTTTTTTCTTTTTTTCTTTATAAGTGTTTCATGGTTGTTAGTTTTGTTTAATGTTGGTGTCTTACTCTTAGTGGAAATAGTGAATTTGTATCTGCGTAGAAACAAAAGTCTTGACAAAGGTCCCTGCGAGAACTGGAATCAGTTGACTGACTGAATTGATGAACTATTAATAAATTTTGTGTTAACTAAGTCCTGTGAGTGCCTCTTCTTTTCATGAAAGTTTCTACCTATCCCACCCCATAAAGTGCACCCAGGAAATACAACCTACAGTGAGTGCTTGGATCCAAAACTAGAATATATAATAATTTCTCTGAGTAGCATTTGTTAGTTAATATAGGGAATCTTGGTCCTACTATCAGTAACGTGTGTATGCTGCAATTGATTAGGTGACTCATTGGCATTTTTTTTGGTTAATCCCTTATACTGTGTATAGGCCTGTTTATTTACAGAGTCACCAGGTTCACTGCTGCAATGCGCCTGTGATTGAGCGTTCTTACAATATGCCTATATTTATGTTTCTAGATAAGCAGTCAAGCTGCTGCAGTAAGATTAAATCTAATCTAAATATCAGATATATTGATCTTATCCCATCTTGGTACTTTATCGTCAGCAGTTGCTGGTTTTAATTTAAATTCTCTAGAGATATATAGCTCACCTGTATAGACCAAAGCTTGGCATAAATGGGTCAAAGAGAATTTACATATCCGGTTTGTGAATCATTACCAGAAACTTAAAACGTTGCAAAAAATAACTTAGCAGAACCGCCACATCTCATGGGGGCTCCCCTTGGTCTTTTGTTTTAACACGTAATTGCTTGTATTTAAAAAATGTATATGCACAATACTAAGGAGGTTTATACTAATTCCTTCAATTCAACAAATATTCTTCAACTTAGGTTGTTTTTTAAATGTGATCCTGTTTCTGTATAGATCAGCTCCATATAGAGCTAACTGGATACGCCTAGTCTAGATTATAAGTCTAGATTACCTTGCAACATTTAAAACAAGAGTTAGAGCCCATTTTCACCCAACCTCCCCCTACCTACTCATAATGTAACATAGAAAATAGAATTTGAAGGTAGATAAGAACCAAAAAAGGCCCCTCCATTAAGTCTACCATATTATATGTTACTTTTTCCTTAGGATAGCCTTATGCCTGTCCCAGGCCTTTTTAAATTCCTTTACAGTCATTGTGTTTACCACCTCAATGGAAGTTTATTCCATGAATCCACCACCCTTTCTGTAAAAAAAATTGCTTCCTCAAATTTCTCCTCTAACTTCTAAAAGTTAGTGTATAAGTGAGTTAACAGTGAACAGTGTAAACCAAACTGAAAGATAGGATACCTGTGGGAGACAAAGTGGAAAAACATCAGCGAAAGTGCATAGAGCAAAAAGTGTTCAAAAAAGACGACTGAATCATATACAAGACCACCAGTGTATGTCAGAATGCCCAAATCAGCCTGCAGTACTGCAGCTCCATTGGGGGACTATACTCAAAGAGCACTTATATGCCAAAGTTTCAATAAACCTCCATCAGGGAGTGTGCACCCAATGAGGAATAAACGAGTACCAGTGAGTGTAAATGCCAAAAGTACCTTTCTACCCATTAGGGTAAGCTAAAAATGCTGAAACAATGGGACAAATTCTGCATGTTCAGTTATAGTAGGACTAGTACATATATATATTAAGAGGCTTCAAATACAATACCAACAAGCTAAAATCACATCATAATGGTGAAAACAACGGACGTATGAGGGAACAAACCAAGTATACCACAGAGTGAACAATCACTTGAGGCATCCTACCATCAGCACAACACTATACATATGTGAACCAGCCTCCAAGAGCACATGGCAGCACAGCTGATATAAGAATCTTGGAATGGCCATATACATAGTACACACAAATAAAGCTTACAAAATATTGCAAATTGCTACAACAAAAGAACAGCCACATTCTCAGTGTATGTGCTAACCAGATCCAAGATACAATGTTGATGAGTAACATAAGAATCACAAAAGTGACCAAGCTATAACCATGCCGTGGATCCCCAATCTAAGCCTCAGCTCAACTGTTTCACCCAGCATAATACTCCAAAACCAAATGCGTGGGCTGACCCCGTAATAGCAATCAATATTAAGGAAGCTTACATATGAGTATATTATAATATATAATAGCAGCAGCATCAAGCCGTCCTCCCAGCATCAGTGGATAGAATCGAATACGGAATGAAAAAAGCTGCTGGACTTTTAAACTCTCATGGCCCCTGACGTCATAGACGTAACACAGCTGATGGATACATTTAATTAGACATGGACACAAGCCAAGTGTCATTCATAAATATTAATGGTGGACCACAATACAAGACAAATATTGATGTCAGAGGTGCGCCAAATTATCACCCCCAATGAGGCGAAAATAACAAAAGATCAATTCAAATCAAATTAAATTATCAAAATACAAATTATAAACACTGCACATATATATAGCCAATACTCATATGAGCAAAAAAAGTGTGTGAAAAAGTCCACAGATCGTCCTTCAACAGCAAAACAATATGTGACAAGCAGGCAGCTCTCTCTCTCTTAGCCCCATGCAAAATTTGTTACTATTATCATATTATAATATGATACTAATTAGAGCTGGTGCTCAGAATAATAGAAATATAAATATTAAACATACATTCACAATCAGAAAAGGGGCCCTTCAAGTGTAGGGTTGTATACTGTAAAATGTGTGATCAATTGGACATGGAAGGACATATTTCCATTCCCATGTAAATAGGAAAAACTAACAAATTAAAGTTTAACGACTTGTGCTTCACACTATGTAATTTATTTGTTATCCTTGTGAATGTGGAATTCAATATGTGGGCCCGCACGATCAGGCGCTTTAGCCATAGATGGTCTGAACACTATCACCAGTATTATTAACAAAAAAATACTTTAGACATTGCCATATAAAACATGATGGGAATACTAATTGTATATATCATTTCCACCTATAGAAGGTATCCCCACATCATGTTTGTACAATAGATTCATGAGACTAAGGCAGAGGAAAAACCTACTGGATCCACAAATTAAAGACTTTGCATCCCTTGGGACTTAAAGGGACAGTTCACCCAAAAAAAAATTCTCCCCTTTAAATTATTCCCAATGATCATTTTAACCTGCTAGAGTGTATTAAATTGGTTACAAGTAGCTCCTTTACTCCTATTTCAGCATTTGAAATAGCTGATTTAGCCTGTGGTATCGCCACCTACACTGAACAAATTAATACTGGAGTATAGTCTATTGAAAAGCCTAAGTATACACAGCCAGCAGAAGAGATTACACTCTCAGTGGGATGCAGGATAGTTAAGTAATACAATGATCATTTTCCATTGTTCTCTCTATGTATTGAGCTTTGGTGTTCCAGCCAAATAAAAGATAAGGAAGCAAGTCTGTTTACACAAACTTAGAACATAATATCTGATATCACCTTTAAGTTCAACCCATTGCAATAGGCTGTGGTTTCAAAGCACAAAATCAGCTACTTCATATACACAAATAAGCATGAAAATGGAATTTCTCAAATATTTTATACTCTGCAGTTGGTATAACAAGTTATTTAAAATGCATTAACGGAAAAACAATTTTACAGTGTACTGTCCCTTTAAATGTGTATTTGGCGGCTTTTTAACCTTCCTCACAGTGGGACAACACCTCTGCCTTGGTCTCATTAACATATTCATATTATGAGATTTCTCGATACAGGTTTCTTTGTTAATTGAGGGTTGGTCTCATGTGTGTAGTCATCATACAAGGTTTATTGATTTTGACCGCTTCTCAAGTTGGGGAACTATTGTAACAAAAGATAGGAACACTTACCATTCAGCATTATATGTTTATTGATTTAATCCCTTCTCATGTTGGGGAACTATTATAATAAAAGATAGGAACACTTACCATTCAGCATTATATGTGGTATAGTTATTGTTTGTATGTTCACTTAATGATTTTTATATAAATGTGCACTTATTATGGATCAACAAGAATTTATTATGAAATTATGAATTAAGTCACATTTTTATATTATTTTGCACTCACTCTTATTTTATATTTATTTATATAAAATATGCTTAATTGCTGGTTATTTATGTATAGCCCATTCAGCATATATGATTTATGCACTTTATGAATAGTCCCAATATGTATATGTTTTTGTTTAGATAGCGGTTTAGCAAAGATAGTTATTTTGATATTATTGTTTGTTGTCGTTTTGCATCTGTGATCTTTGCAGATGCTGAACAGCATTTGATATATTATATATTATTATATTTTCACAATACAGTGAGTGCAGAATTATTAGGCAAATGAGTACTTTGACCACATCATCCTCTTTATGCATGTTGTCTTACTCCAAGCTGTATAGGCTTGAAAGCCTACTACCAATTAAGCATTTTTAGGTGATGTGCATCTCTGTAATGAGAAGGGGTGTGGTCTAATGACATCAACACCCTATATCAGGTGTGCATAATTATTAGGTAACTTCCTTTCCTTTGGCAAAATGGGTCAAAAGAAGGACTTAACAGGCTCAGAAAAGTAAAAAATAGTGAGATATCTTGCAGAGGGATGCAGCACTCTTAAAATTGCAAAGCTTCTGAAGCGTGATCATCGAACAATCAAGCGTTTCATTCAAAATAGTCAACAGGGTTGCAAGAAGCGTGTGGAAAAACCAAGGAGCAAAATAACTGCCCATGAACTGAGAAAAGTCAAGCGTGCAGCTGCCAAGATGCCACTTGCCACCAGTTTGGCCATATTTCAGAGCTGCAACATCACTGGAGTGCCCAAAAGCACAAGGTGTGCAATACTCAGAGACATGGCCAAGGTAAGAAAGGCTGAAGACGACCACCACTGAACAAGACACACAAGCTGAAACGTCAAGACTGGGCCAAGAAATATCTCAAGACTGATTTTTCTAAGGTTTTATGGACTGATGAAATGAGAGTGAGTCTTGATGGGCCAGATGGATGGGCCCGTGGCTGGATTGGTAAAGGGCAGAGAGCTCCAGTCCGACTCAGACGCCAGCAAGGTGGAGGTGGAGTACTGGTTTGGGCTGGTATCATCAAAGATGAGCCTGTGGGGCCTTTTCGGGTTGAGGATGGAGTCAAGCTCAACTCCCAGTCCTACTGCCAGTTTCTGGAAGACACCTTCTTCAAGCAGTGGTACAGGAAGAAGTCTGCATCCTTCAAGAAAAACATGATTTTCATGCAGGACAATGCTCCATCACACGCGTCCAAGTACTCCACAGCGTGGCTGGCAAGAAAGGGTATAAAAGAAGAAGATCTAATGACATGGCCTCCTTGTTCACCTGATCTGAACCTCATTGAGAACCTGTGGTCCATCATGAAATGTGAGATTTACAAGGAGGGAAAACAGTACACCTCTCTGAACATTGTCTGGGAGGCTGTGGTTGCTGCTGCACGCAATGTTGATGGTGAACAGATCAAAACACTGACAGAATCCATGGATGGCAGGCTTTTGAGTGTCCTTGCAAAGAAAGGTGGCTATATTGGTCACTGATTTGTTTTTGTTTTGTTTTTGAATGTCAGAAATGTATATTTGTGAATGTTGAGATGTTATATTGGTTTCACTGGTAAAAATAAATAATTGAAATGGGTATATATTTGTTTTTTGTTAAGTTGCCTAATAATTATGCACAGTAATAGTCACCTGCACACACAGATATCCCCCTAAAATAGCTAAAACTAAAAACAAACTAAAAACTACTTCCAAAACTATTCAGCTTTGATATTAATGAGTTTTTTGGGTTCATTGAGAACATGGTTGTTGTTCAATAATAAAATTAATCCTCAAAAATACAACTTGCCTAATAATTCTGCACTCCCTGTATTTCACACTATTAATTGTATGTTTCATTTTATTTGTTAATTAGTTACTTCACCTGTAACATGTATCACAGCCTATCATGTTTTGTTTAATTATAATGATAATGAAGCACTTTACTTTATTTGTAACATATATCATGGCTTATCATGTACTGTTTGATTATAACAATAATAATGCACTTTATGATCACTTATAATATGTTTTCGTTCTAATAGCGGTTTTGTATAGAAAGTCATGTTGATATTATTGTTGGTTGTTATTTTGTATTTGTGATGTAATGGCATTTCTATATTTTTCACCCATTTACAAGCATCCAATAATTTATTAGGATCCTATTGCTGATCCCACCATCCAATAGGCATCGATTGATGTTGTGGGTGTGCAATCTGTATACGGTTTGATTGGCTACCAGAGGGTTTTAAATAGAGCAAGGTTTTATTATGTAGTATACAACCTAATGAAACGGCAGCTTGTGCTGAGAAACGCGTTGTTGTGCAACATTTTTATCTTATTTTAATAAATCCACTTATCTGAACCTTGCTCTTCCTCTAATATTGGATATATACTTGGGAGCCCGCATTATGTAGACTTATCGTAAGTGCTACTACACTACTGACCGTGTTTCTTTTGCTGGTACCGGAAGCTGTGACATCTCTGGAGGTGAGCCCGTTCATGGCCCAGCTGCTCTGTTGGATTGTTTGAGTCAACCGAGTGGCTCTAAAGCCTCTGTCTGTGTTTTATTGCAATGGATGTGCATCTCCATTTGTGAATACCTTTTCTACTGCTGCTACACGCTATTGCATTGTTTTTGAGTTATTGCACCAAAGGGCGCCTCTTCTTTTTTTGTCTTATAGGACTCAATATTTTTTAAAAACATTAATGGGTATATAATGCCGTATAGGTAAACAGGGGCAGGGCAATCAAGATGTTATAAGATGTTGTAAACCAACTACAACACTGAACCACCCATTACAGATGATACATAGCTCACAGATATTGGCCCATGTACAATGACGGATATATAAACAGAGGCTAGGCACCCGTGCTGAAACACATGTCAATTGCCACAAAACGACCACAGAATAGAACTGTTTACCACCACACCAACATTACACTCTCATGGAGAGAATTGCACAAACTGCAAGCCCTATGGCAATGTGGAAAAAACCAACAGCATATTCATCCAAGAAATATAAAATGTGTACACGAAGCTCAGACAGACCAAGGACCTTTCACTGTAATGACGCCAACTGGATATAATACATCCAGAAGTATACTAGGAAAACCAAATCAAGCGACTAATTAAAGTCACAATATGGAAACTTTGGGAGTAATCAATATAGTACCACATCACCGCAGACACTTAACAGTTTTTATGCACAAATAAAATAGAGAAAAACAAAACACTAATACAGGGATATGTACAGGGTGTGTTTAAATTAAAGTGGATCTTACAGGTAGCTTGCCATTAACTGACAAGGGGTTCAGTAATTTAGGACAAAGATAAGGATGGAAATTAGTGAGTGAAGGTGTAGAACTGTTAGAACAAATGTGGAATAAAGAAAAAGCTATTTCTCTCATATATACAGGCCAATAAAATTAGTAGGAAACATATTTCACAAATATCACAATCCCACAATATGTTAGGGATGACCTCCATAGAAATTTCAGTATAATAAAGAGACATTCAGATGCACATTAAGTCCCACATGTGCTAGATTATTAAGTCTATGGATCCATTTTGCTTCACATCTCAGTAATATTTTTTTTTTATTTTCTCGATTGCCTCCTCTTTTGAGGGGAGGGACTCTATCAATCAAAATGGCTCTGAGTGTGGAGATTGGGTAATAAAAAAGTGTCTTGTGACTTGTTAATATTTGATGGCTGCTCTTATGGAGCTTTTATGGTTTGCAAGTCTCTCCCTGAAAGTGGTGGTGGTCTTACCAACATAGAATCTGCCGCATGGACAGATAAGTACATAAACCACATAATCGGAAGTGCAAGTGAGTTGGTGTCTGATCATAAAGACAGTTCCTTGTCTGCTGCTTTTTAATGTTCCTGTGTACCCTGCTTGAAATAAAGAACCAATTTTATACCTTAAAGCATTTTGGATGACTCACTGTTTTTTTCTTATATCTAATCAACTTAAGTTTCATTTTGAAGGGACAGTAAAGTCATAATTAGATATTCATGGTTTAGACAGAGCATAACATTTTAAACTTTCCAATTTACTTCTATTATTTAATTTGCTTTCTTTCTCTTGTTATCCTTTGCTGGAAGGTTTAGCTAGGTAAGCTCAGGATAAGAAAAAAACCTAGGTTTTAGCTGCTGATTGGTAGCTGCATATATACACTGATTGTCATTGGTTCACCCATGTGTTCCATGTGTTCAGTTAGAAACCAGGAGTGCATTGCTGCTCATTCAACAAATGATACCAAGAGAATGAAGAAAATGTGATAAAAGAAGTAAACTGGAAAGTTGTTTAAAATTGCATATTCTATGTAAATCATGAAAATATTTTTGGGGTTTAATGTCCCTTTAGTTTAATTTTGACTTTAATCTCCCTTTAAAATGGATTTCTCTAAACCTGCCCTGGTGTCAGTTAAAAAATGGAGGCAGTTTTATCTTTATCCTTATATATATAGTACAGACGTATACTTATAGGATAAGGATTGTGCATCCCTTATTTAAAGGAAATATATTATCTTTGAAATCAGATGAAGTGCCCAGATAGATAAGAAATTGACAAATTTATATGAGACACGTGATACATAAAAATCAAAATGAAACTTTTCATGATTTAGACATCACGCAATGTTATACAAATTCCCAATTTACTTCTAATATAAAAATTTCCTTTTCCCCATTGATATCTTTAAAATCATACCTAGATAGGCCCAGGAACATCAATACACTACTGAGAGCTAGCTGGCATTGGTGGCTACATATATATGTCCCTTCTCATTGGCTCACCAAATATGTTCAGCTAGTTCACAGTAGTGCATTGCTGCCACTGAGTCTACCAATAATTACTATTCAACAAAAGGATACAACAAAATAAGCAAATTTGATAACAGAAGTAATTTGGCATATTGTATAAAATGACATGCACTATCTGTAATATAATCATTTATTTTTTAATTTCTGTCCCTTTAAAATACCATATAACTCCCTTATTTAAAATGTTCTTTTCAACCAAGCATCACATGACCCAGTGTAAGTTAAAGGCTCTTTTTATTTGTATCCTCAAAACCAGATTCCAGCTATCCTCCACTAATATACTGGACAATCTGTGATGGGCACAATTTTAGTTGGGTAACGCAATGTCCCACCTAACAGCACTACCTTAGCCCCAATGTTAATCCCATGATTTATATATATATATATATATATATATATATATATATATATTTAAAATAGCTTTATTAGGTTATACAATAAAGACAATAATGCATGTTTCATGTTACAAATCAAGAAAGAGGACAGGGACACTCAGTCCGTACTAAGTAATTAAAACAGATAACGTGAATTAACCAAATATATAAAGTAAATAGCCATAGGCAACTATTGTCTTATCAAAATTAAGAATTTTTGTTCTATTTCTTTCTTTCATTTTTATTTCAATAACTGTCTTGTTATATGACTGAATATGTTTGAAATTTCTCTCCAGAAGATTCTGAAGGTGGTAAGGACCGGAAAAAGAGGAAAAGAGGAAAGAGGAAAACAAGGCGAACAAGGGGGAAAAAAAAGAAGAGTGGGATTTTCATTAAACTCTGATACGATGACCAGGAGTATAGTAGGCCCCTTTTTAAATCTTTTTGTTCCAGATCACTAACATTAACTCATGTAGGTCTAATTTATGGGTTTTTAAGTAGTGATATCTTTCTAACATCAATAGGTCATCCACCTGACTTTTCCATTCTTGTTCAGAGGGGATTTTTTGGGTTTTCCAATCTTTTTGTATAAGTTTTTTAGCTGCTGTCAGCATTATCATGAGGAGTGTTTGTTTGCCCAGACCCACGAGTCTGGGCAGTGAACAGAATAGTAGGGCCTCTGGGCCACTGGGGATCTGTGTGCCTATAATCTCGGACATCGTTTTGAAAACGTCTGTCCAATACTCCCTCAGCCTAGGGCATGTCCACCAGATATGGAGGAGGGAACCCTCCTCCCCGCAACCCCTCCAACAGGTGCCATTTAGTTTGGGAAACATTCTACGTAGTCTTGTTGGAGTTAAATACCATCGACATAGCAGCTTTAAATAAATTTCCTGAACTTTAGCTGAAACAGAGGACCGCTTAGTTAGTTCAAACGCTCTCATCCACATGTTTGAGTCAATATCTTGGTTCAACTCTCTATGCCACAAAAGTATATATGAGGGGAGACATGTGGGGGAAGTATGGACTGTGATTTTATATAATTTAGACACCAAGTGTTTCGGAGAGTCAGGTTGAATACATAATTTCTCAAAAGTTGTAGTTTCTCTACCTAGATCTTTTTTGTATTTGTGGTGTGAGATGTAGTGTACTAACTGATTATAGTGAAGCCATGAGGAGAAAATCTCTCCATGGGCCTCTGCGAGAATTACTTGTGTTTTCACTCTGCCCTTATCTGAGATAAACTGAATGGATCCTGTTCTTAGGTTGTGATACGCTGTTCCCTAACCGGTGATATAGGAGTTTCACATTTTCAATAAGTGGTGTGAGTGGAGAAAATTTAGATGAGATGTGTGTGCTAGTAGCTAAGAGTTTGTCCCATTCAGAGAGGATGTATGCTGTGATAAGATAGTTGTGTACGTTTTTGGGTCTCTTCTGCTGAACCGTCCATGATAGCGTAGCTACATTGTTTAGTTTGAAAATATTCCTGTCAATTTGTACCCACGTCTTGTTATTGGTGTTATGTGCCCACTCGACTATGTGTCTAAGCATAATCGCATATTTATATTCCTGGAGGCTTTTCAGCGAGACTATTGATCTTGTATTTGTGTTCTTGTATGTGGGACAAGTTTGACTGAAGATCTTTTTTAGTGAATTCTTGCCTTTCTTCCAGTGAGATCACTCTTTGATCTAATGCTCCGATATCTTTGTAGAGGTCTCCAAAAAGGTTTCTCATTTCTTGCATAACCTCCCTGATGTCGTCTTTTGAGGATAGGTGCAAAATGTCATTTTTGGTAACAAACGTGCTAGCTGCAGTCTCCGTGTGTTGTGTCTGATTTGCCATAGGTGTTTGTTTTTCTACCTATCTCCCAGGCAACTTGTAGCTTGGGCCTCAGCAGGTTTAAGATAATGGCTAAGGGTTTTAGTGGAGGTCAGTTTATCTACCTTAGTTTGCCTTTTGCAAGGCATCACACATAAGATAAAGCTGTGTTTAAAAAATAAAAAAAGATCACACCAGTGTCTCTTTATAATAAAGCTGTTAGGCAAAGCTATAATGTCAGCAATCATTTTTCCTAGCTGTTAGTAGTTCCTTGAACACTGTTATTGTTTGAGTCCTTGTCGATAGCAAACCTAGGCTCCTTATCTTAGTGGGGCAGATGTAATTAGACCTGTCTAAGTAGCATGTAGCAACTTACTTGTGCGGTCTGTGATCAGCTTGGGTGTCTACCTCCTCCATTCCCCTGTCTCAGATTCTGCCTGACATGAACTGGAGCAGCAGCCATGCGGGTCCAAGATGGTGATCGGGAGGCCTTATATGTGTCGCAGCGAGAGTCAGTGAGGACACTGTTAGTTGGTGCTGCTTTGGTCTGCTTCAGTAGCCTGCTCTCCGTTTATCGGTGCAGTCGTGTCTGCTGTCTCCAGAGTTTAGATGCAGGATATTGCCGTGCTCCGTTACATTTCCTGTGTAAGGGTCTCATTACATGAGCAGGTGAGGAGGACTTACTTTGGATTGTTAGTTGCTGGGCAATGTCGAGTCTGTGTTAGTTTCCAACTTTGACAGTATGTTGTTACTGATGTCCCAGGAGGGTTTGAGGGAATAATTAAGGGTTACATTCTGTTCTTAGTGCTTATAGCAAGAATAGGAGATGGGAGCCCTTTTAGAATGCTGCCATCATCCAGCGTGGCTAAACTCTGCCCTCCCATGATGTATATTTTTGATAACTAATCAGTAATTTTATCCCTTGGCTGCCAGTAATAAGTAAACGGAAGTGATTTTACCCCCTTTTCTGCCCCTCACAACTTTCTGCTCTATTCTGAAGTTCATATAGGCATGGGGATTTTTTTGGGGCATAAGCACTTGTTAATTTACAATATTTAGCTCTTATTAAAAATATTTAAGGGAAAAATTGTCTCTTTAAATGGCAATTAAAAACATGGTGGGGGAGGGGCATATAATGTGGGAGGGGCAATGAAGGTGGGATGGACATATGATGTGGGAGGGGCAAGAAAGGTGCGAAGGGCACAGGAGCTGGGAGGGTCAATAGGGTGGAGGAGAGGCATAAGAGGTAGGTAGGTGGAGAAAAGGGGGGGCCCTGTCACACTTTTGCCCGGGGACCCTGGTTGGTCTCAGTCCGCCCCTGGCACAATGCGAACACGATTGCCTGGAAGCTTTGCGCTCATGAGAGCATCCTTCGATAGGCTCCAATGGGAGCCTCGTTCTCATGTTGTCAGAAGAGGCAAAGCACCTAGCGCAGCACAGGGGGTAATTTGCAAAGCATTTTGCAGCAAAATATAAATATATATATGTATATGAAGATATTAATATATATTTATGTGTTTATATGGGGCAAATTTTAAATTAGCACTCCACTTGTAATCTAGCCCTTAATGTTTTTTTAAAAAAAAATGTTGCATATCTGTATTTGTCTAAAATGCAATATAATTCATTATTAAAATCTACACGTCATCATTAAGTTCCTTAATAACGTCGTACCACCTTCCTTACTAACGCGTGTCACTAACAGTCTTTCTCATATCTCATCCAGGATGTCCTCTCACTACCTTAAAGGGACAGTAAAGACCAGAACTTTTGTTGTTTAAAAAGGTAGATAATCCCTTTATTACCCATTCCCCAGTTTTGCATAACCAACACAGTTATAATAATATACTTTTTACCTCTGTGATTACCTTGTATCTAAGCCTCTGCAAACTGCCCTCTTATTTCAGTTCTTTTGACAGACTTGCATTTTTAGCCAATCAGTGCTGACTCCTAGGAGCTTCACGGGCCTGAGCTCAATGTTATCCATATGAAACACATGAACTAACACCCTCTAGTGGTGAAAAACTGTCAAAATGCTTTCAGATTAGAGGCGGCCTTAAAGGTCTAAGACATTAGCATATGAACCTCCTAGGTTTAGCTTTCAACTAAGAATACCAAGAGAAAAAAGCAAAATTGGTAATAAAAGTAAATTGGAAAGTTGTTTAAAATTACATGCCCTATTTAAAGGGACATGAAACCCACATTTTTTCTTTCATGATTTAGAAAGAGAATGCAATTTTAAACATCTTTCTAATTTACTTCTATTATCTCATTTGTTTTATTCTCTTGATATTCTTTGCTGAAAAGCATATCTAGATATGCTTAGTAGCTGCTGATTGGTTGCTGCACATAGAAGCCTCGTGTGATTGGCTCACCCATGTGCATTGCTTTTTCTTCAACTAAGGATATCTAAAAAATAAAGCAAAATAAATAATAGAAGTAAATTGTAATGTTGTTTAAATTTAAATTCTTTATCTGAATCATGAAAGAAATATTTTGGGTTTAGTGGCCCTTTAAATCATGATTTTTTTTTTTACTTGACTGTCCCTTTAAGCTAAATCTCTCCACAACTGAGCTCCTTATTTTCCCTCCTTCTTCCAAAACCTCAAGCCTCCATTTTTTATAACTGTTGATAACTCCATCATTACCCCTACCCAGCATGCCCGATGTCTTGGGATCAGACTTGATTTAGATCTTTCTTTCACTACTCACATTCAGTCCGGTCTGCCTAGCTGCCGCCTAGCAATTTTACAATCCATAATGAATGCCTCTGCCAGGCTAATCTTCCTTACACATCACTCTTCATCTGCTGCACCTCTCTGCCAATCCTGTTGCCTCCAGGATTAAACACAAAATTCTTAATCTGACTTACAAGGCCCTCAATTGCACTGCTCCCACTTTATCTCAGACCTTGTCTCCAGATACTGTCCCTCCCATCCCCTTCACTCTGCTCATGACCTCCTACTCTCCTCCTCACATTCCCTTCTACAGGACTTCTATAGACTGGCTCCTATCTTGTGAAACTCTCTACCTTGCTCCACAAGATTCTCCCCTAGTTTTGAAAGCTTCAAGAGCTCTCTTCACCTTCATAAGAGCTGACTACAACAGTGCAACTCTCAGCAGGGCCCTCTACCCATTTGATTCCTATAAATGTTACCATGTATATCACGACTATGTTTATAGCACTGCAGAATCTGTTGGTGCTCTTCAAACAACTAATAATAATAATAATAATAATAATAATAATAATAAATATATACATACACTAATACATCCATACTATATATATATATATATATATATATATATATATATATATATATATATATATATATATATATATATATATATATATATATATATATATAACACTTTTGAGCCCTTTGCAGTCAAATACCTTAACATATACCATCTCCCTTTTAACCATTAAAAAAAAAAGTTATGTATATTGTTTTAAAAAATACGTATATTCTGAATGTAATACTTTATTTTAATGTGTTTACATGTGTTTTGTAAACCTTTTTTATTTAACCCTTACACTTATTTTCAGGCCTTAGGTCATGCAAATTTTTCTAGAATGATTTGGGCTTTTGCTCATGCGCAAGCCATAAGTTTCAACTTGCAATTTCTGCAATGTTTAGTGCAGTTGCAATGGTGCACTAGAGCAATGATGGCCGTGCTTGAGCTTCTCTGGTAAATCTATTTTACCATGGACTTGTAATATCAAATTTAATTGAATCTAATTTTAGCACAGTCCAGTGATATTGTTATTGCATCCCGCACTAGCATTGGTATGCCAATTGTAATCTGGGACTTAGGGGTTTATTATGAAGCAGCGGTTGCTGCTTCCAACCCACTCCACTTCAGGTCTGCCTGAAGCGGAAGTTAAGAAGCAGCAGTCCTTAACTTGTCCACCACCTCTGAGGCGGCAGACAGCAATCAGTCCAATCGGATATGATCAGGATGATTGACACCCCCTGCTGGTGGGCAGTTGGCCGCGAATGTGCAGGGGGCGGCATTGCCAAGCATTTCACAAGAAATGCTTGTGCAATGATAAATGCCGACAGTGTATTCTGTCGGCATTAATCGATGTGCAGCAGAAATGATCCGCTACAGCGGATCATGTCCGCCAGTAACATTTGTAAATCGGCCCCATGGTGTGTGCAATTCTGATGCAAGTTGTTAGTTTAGCTTTCCACAATGTTTTTTTATGTATGCTGCGTAACAAGTATTTCTTTGCTATTATATTTTAAATCTTACCTTTGTCTCTCTAAAAATATAGTAGCATATTGGTAGAAAAATAAGTGCTAGATTACAAGTGGTGTGCTATTGTTTGCACACAAGCGATATTAGGTTTTTGACGCTGTTTGCGTGCAACAGGGGCAGAACTAAAAGTGATGCAGAGGTTGCAAATGCGACCGGGCCAAGAAGGTTCCTCTCTCAGGGGGGCTCCGAGTTACTACAGCACATGAAAAAGGTTTTATTATTTTATTTATTTTTTTTTGTTAACTTTCAAGAATTCAAGCACAAACATTCTTTGACCCACTTTACTAGTTTGACCTGCGTGCTGCGGCTGCCTGTGTTAGTGAGTCTGTCACCTCACCACCAGTGTCATGCCGTCAGTCACATGCTGGTCAGTCCGACTCCTCATTGTAAATTTACCTAACAAGCTATGGTAGGCTATTGGCACAACACAGCTCAGCCGCCCGGAACTTCAAATGTTGGCGTCTTTGGCGTACAGCTCCTCCTGACTGACTGCACATGTAGTCTAGTCAGTAGGAGTCTGCAGCGCGGTAATGAGACTGGAGTTCTGGCACTTGCAGAGGCAATAGCAGTTGAGGCAGGGGCTAGGTGAAGCACGCAGATAGTGAGCTCAGGCTGATGGGAGGGGGCAAGATTCTTACACCAGGGCAAGAGGTGAGGAGGGGTTAGAAGTGGTTGCAGTCCAGTGAGGGTGACAGGTAAAAGGGGGTGCAAGCAGGTAAGCATGGAGAGGTCTAGTTTAAGAAGCTAAGCAAATGCTCACATGAATGTCAGAATTTGCTGAGAGATTTATTGGGACATAAACTGCTGCCCTGTGCCGTATGAGGGTCATCATATCTTTGATCATAATGTATGTTATATTTTTGTACACTGTGGCACATTGTAATGAAGGCTTCTTCTGTGTGCTATTAATCTGTTTATAGTAAGGCAGGTAGTTGCTTGTTGGCATTTTACTGTTCTGAGAGCTTATCACAATTTCTGTAACTATATTTGCTGACCCTACCTGTGTCAGATGGTATCGGGGGTGTTTGTGTTTATATGTTTACTCAAAGCCCTGAATGTTTAAACATGGGGTAACACTGTCTCACTTTGTTTTATGCACATCATTGAGCTGGAACATAGGTTTCAGACATTCAGTGTTGGGGTCACTGTAGCAGTAATGTGGGAAAACTAACTTCTACTGACAAACATGTTAATTTCTATGGACACTAATATATATATATGTCTCTTAATAATCCCCTTCAAAAAGGCCATCCTGTGCAGGTGTGTTTGTCCCTTTCTCATTTTAAGTATACGTTGACATGATTTTTTTTTTTACTGTGTTACATGTTGCAAAAAATAATTATCACTTTTTTTTTTTTGGTGGTGGGGGGGCCCTTCATGGATTCTTGAACAGGGGCCCTGAGGTTTCTATTTATGCCTCTGGCGTGCAAGTTTAATTCAACCCATATTACAAGTTGAAAGTAAATGATAACACGTGAGGGCAATCGCGATTTGTTATACAATGATTACAGCGACTTTAAAACTCTGGTTTACGGTTATGCGAGTCAAAGAAGTGTCACAAAACATAACAAAAATACATTTTAAAGTAAAGTTAAATTCATAATAACACTGCCTAATAAAAATTATTAAAAAAAAAAAATGCAATTAAGAGTTTAGAGGGCTCAAAGTTATGAGATGTCAGGTTTTAGAGAAAAAAAAACAGACCAAAAGTGATTATATACAGGGATCCATAGGAACACATGTATAAATATATGTATGTATATAAATATTGACCCCATATAGGTATACATTCCGCCCCTTAAATAACACTCAGTACACAAAGAAAATGGGTGTAAAGGCCGCAGCCCGCATTTATTATATTATTTAATAAATATAACTTTATGAAATTCAACAAACTCCAATAACATAATAAATTAACTTGATAACCATAAGGTGCTTGTCCACAGGGATGAACCTTCCACCGGCTTACCACCAGGAACATCCCCCCCCCCCACAACTCTCCCGCCTCTTAGGGATGTCCCCACTTTTCTTAACTTACAGCATATAAAAACAAGCAACCCCGCCACTGCTGCGACAAAAACAAAACAATAAAGGGAGGGAACTTCACCTTGCGTTTGCAGAAGCCAAAGAGAAAGGACCGCTTCCGTTACTACCCTTTTATCCCTTCTCCCCAAACTCCATCTATCCTACCCCCTGGACTGCTCCATTACCTGAATGGGGTCAAATTCCCCTCCGTCCGAGCTCTCCTCCAGGGAGCAATGACCCCATATAGGTATACATTCCGCCCCTTAAATAACACTCAGTACACAAAGAAAATGGGTGTAAAGGCCGCAGCCCGCATTTATTAAATTATTTAATAAATATAACTTTATGAAATTCAACAAACTCCAATAACATAATAAATTAACTTGATAACCATAAGGTGCTTGTCCACAGGGATGAACCTTCCACCGGCTTACCACCAGGAACATCCCCCCCCCCACAACTCTCCCGCCTCTTAGGGAGGTCCCCACTTTTCTTAACTTACAGCATATAAAACAAGCACCCCCGCCACAGCACGTCAACGACGGGCCCACCCCACCCGGGCTAAGGCCTTTAACACCCCCTCCTTGATGTTAAAATTAAAGAGGTGAAGGCCCACCTCGTTCAGATGTACCCCATCTTTTAAGAAGAAACACCTCCCCGTTTCTCCCTCAAATTCTACATGGCGAATGCCAAACCCCCCAAGCCTTGCTACAAAACTGGTAATAGATCTATTAATCTTTTTTCTTGAGGCCTCCAGCTTCTTAAAGTCCCAAGCCGCCCTCCACACTGAACGAGGTTCAATGTCAGACCATACTAACACCAAGTCCGGGAATAATTCCCTCAACCTGCCCAAGTCCTTCTTAATCTTATCTAACAACTCCTTTTGTGACTGGAAGCCCAAATCGTTCCCACCCGCATGGATCACTAAGATAGCCGGAGGCCGGAACAGTCTTGCAAAGTCTACTACCTTAGTGAGCATTTGGTCCCATCTCAGCCCCCTAACCCCAAACCACCTTAGCAACACTGTCTCCTTGTCCAACCTCAACTGCGTGCCATGTTCCAAAACTGCTGCTGCCTTTCAAGCCCAATACATGTAGGAATGACCTACAATCCAACACTCCACCGGACCTGTCAAAACAAAGTAACATTCTAAACCTTTAACTCCGGCCTCACATACAACTTAAAGCATCCAGACTTCCAGCCTCCAATCTTTCTAATCACGCTCTCACCCAACCCCAAACTGGCGGCTTCTGTAGCTGCTCCTATCCTAAAAGAATGCGTGCCAAACTCCTCCGCCGCATACCCCAGACCGACCAACACCCACCTGAATACCGCCAAAAACTGAAAGCGAGATAGACAAGACCCGTCCCTGTGAATGAATAACGGCTTAGGCCCTGCCGGCCGGAACCTCCAAAAATTCCGTCATAGTACCCACCGGACAGCACACACCTGCTGTTTCTCCAATTCGCACCCAACGCCCTACGCCTTCCTGATCAGTCCTTAAAAGGGCCTTTTGTGGGGGCATGCCCCAAAGAAAACTGCTCTTTTGCCTGAAAAAAAAAACACAATACCACCCCCCAACATTACAACCCACATACCACTAATCTAACCCAAACCCCCCTTAAATAAACCTAACACTACCCCCTTGAAGATCTTCCTATCTTATCTTCACCACGCCGGGCCGAACTCCTCATCCGATCCGGGCGATGTCTATTCAAGCGGCAAAGAAGAGGTCTTCATCCCGGCGATGTCTTTATCCAAGCAGCAGCAAAGTCTTCTTCCATCGGGCAGCATCTTCCATCAAGCGGCATCTTCAATCTTCATTCTTTGCTCCACAGATGCGGAGCATCCATCCCGGACGACGACTGAACGATGAATGAGGTACCTTTAAATTACGTCATCCAAGATGGCGTCCGTCGAATTCCGATTGGCTGATAGGATTCTATCAGCCAATCGAAATTAAGGTAGAAAAATCTGATTGGCTGATTGAATCAGCCAATCAGATTCAAGTTCAATCCGATTGGCTGAACCAATCAGCCAATCAGATTGAGCTCGCATTTTATTGGCTGATCGGAACAGCCAATAGATCACAAGCTCAATCTGGAAGAAGACTTTGCTGCCGCTTGGATAAAGACATCGCCGGGATGAAGACCTCTTCTTTGCCACTTGGATAGACATTGCCCGGATCGGATGAGGAGTTCGGCCCGGCATCGTGAAGATAAGGTAGGGAGATCTTCAGGGGGGTAATGTTAGGTTTATTTAAGGGGGGTTTGGGTTAGATTAGGGGTATGTGGGTGGTGGGTTGTAATGTTGGTGGTGGTATTGTATTTTTTTTTCAGGCAAAAGAGCAGTTTTCTTTGGGGCATGCCCTGCTAATGGCCCTTTTAAGGTAAAAGAGCTTTGAACTTTTTTTAATTTAGAATAGGGTAGGGCATTTTTTTATTTTGGGGGGCTTTATTATTTTATTAGGGGGCTTAGAATAGTTCATTTTCTTACATTGCTCGACATAATGTCGCACTTGTAAAAAGGAAAAAAAAAAAGATGGTTTGGCATATTAAATTCTATTTTACAATCATCAAAGGTGATAATAGAATTATCTTCTTTTTTCATAAGCTGTGAGATATAATTTAGCCCCAAATCGGACCATGCTTTAAACCTGGCAGAGTCATACCCTTCTTCAAATTCAGGGTTGCCCCTAATAGGTAAAAATGGTGACCCTCTATAGTTAGTCCCTATTCTGGAGCAAAATTTGCGCCATGCCCATATTGGTTGATCTATAATCAGCAAGCCTTTTAATTCTTTAGGAATTAATGTCGGGGGCATGTGTGTCAAAGCTTTAAGAGTATAGGGGGCTGCCAAAGCTGATTCTATTTCTAGAAGGGAGAAATGGCCTCTGTCTGAAAACCAGTCCCAGACAAACTTAAGATTAGCTGCTATATTATATAGTTCAAAGTCTGGTACTGCCATACCTGCGGCCTCTTTCCTCGCAACCAAATGTTTCAGTGCTATCCTGGGTTTCTTATTTCCCCAAATAAATTGTGTTAATAATTTGTTTAATATAAATCGATCTTGTGTTGATAATAGCAATGGTATAGCCTGAAATATATAAATAAATTTGGGCAAAGAAACCATTTTAACTAAATGAATCCTGCCTGACAATGATAAGGGTAGTTTCTTCCATCTCACTAAATCTTGTTTGAATGATATAATAGCAGGCGAAAAGTTTAAACTATACCATCTTTTTGAATCAGATGAGAATTTTATCCCTAAGTATGTAAAATCATCTTTGGCCTCTTTAAATGGAATTGGTAGCGGGGTCTTTGATTTAATTAGCCACATAAGTTCAGATTTTCCTTTATTTATTGAGAAGCCAGAAAAAGTTTGAAAAGAATCTAATGCATTAACAATTATAGGTAGATTAAATTTAATATTTTGAGCAAAAATAAGTAGATCATCCGCGTAGATAGCTTGGATAATTCTATGCCCTTCAATATTTATCCCCTTCAAGTTTTGCATAAAATATATTGCCAATGGCTCTAAAGCCAAATTAAAGAGAAGGGGACACAGTGGGCAGCCTTGTCTTGTCCCCCTATGCAGGACAAATTTGTCAGATACTAAAAAATTAACACTTAGGGTCGCCTCTGGGTTAGAATAAAGCTGAGCAATAGTCTGATAGAATTTGCCATGTATACCAAAATTATTAATGGTTGTGAACATATGATCCCACTGTAGCGAATCAAACGCTTTATGCGTATCTATCGAAATAATCGCCGCATCCTCTGTTAACTCTTCTTCCCTTACTTTTTTTAATTCACAATAGTTAATTGCTAACTTTACTTTCCTAAGATTATTTATGAGTGTCCTACCTTTGATGAAACCTGTTTGGTCTGAATGAACTAGCTTTCCTACCAATGTTTGGAGTCTATTAGTTAAAATGTATGTGAGTAATTTGTAATCAACGTTTAGTAAAGAGATTGGCCTGTATGAGTCCATTGATTCTTTATCTTTACCTGGTTTAAGGATTAGAATTATTTTGGATTCCATAAATTTGCTTAAAGGTGTTTTATTTTCCAAGAACATGATTATAGACTTTGAAAAGTATAGGGGTAATTTCATTGATGAGAATTTTATACAATTCTCCTGGAAGATGATCCGGCCCTGGCGACTTATTTTTAACCTAAGTTTTAACCTATTTATAGATTTTTTTAAACTCTTCTTCAGTTATTACAGAGTTTAAAAAATCCAGGTCTTCTTTCGCTATCTGAGGGAGTTTAATCGTGTTCCAAAAAAGATCTTTCTTTGTATAATCTATTGTGTGTTCTTGATATAACTGTTTAAAATACTGTGAGAATACATCTATAATATCTTGAGGAAGTGTATGTGTTTTATGTTTAGTTTTGATACGGGCTATAGTACTATTTGCTTTGCGTGTATTGACTAATTTAGTTAAGAACTTACCTATTATATTTCCATGTTGCATATATTGGCTGTTTCTCCTTAACTCACTCTGTGATTCTTTTAGGATATGCCAATTATCTCTTTGTTTTTTAACCTCTAGGTACTCGCACCAGTTACTATCACTACTATCCGTAATATATTTTTGATATTTATTAATTATCTGGTTAGTGAGTTGAATCCAGTAAGAATCATTTTTCCTTTTTAATTTTATTGTGTATGCAAGAATCTCTCCTCTTATTACTGCTTTAAAAGCATGCCAGATAATTTCAATATTCGATACTGAGTCTTTATTGCTTTAATAATACACGTTCCATTTATCACACAAAAATCTACGAAATTTTAAATTATTATATAAATATAGAGGAAAGAAGAAACTGTTGTTAGATACTTTTGGCTTCATCAATGTCATAGATAATACAATTGGGGCGTGGTCTGAGATTGTAATTGGCATGACTTCTACTTTTTTTGTTAAGGAGAATAGTTTATTACTAATTAGAAGCATGTCAATACGTAACATAGACTTGTAACATAGACTTGTGTGCTTTAGACAAGCATGTAAATTCTTTACTATGTGTTTCTCCAAATATCCAGTAAACCCAAGTAAGAACACATTTTTTAAAACATTTTCGAATCTTTACATTCAGTAAGGACCCTTTTTCCTTTCCGATTCCTATCCATAGCCCTAGACGCTATTAAATTGAGATCGCCCCCAAGAATTATATTTTCGTCATACTCTAGTAACTTGGCTTGAAGAGACTCCCAAAAGGAGTTTTTCTGTATATTAGGGCCCTAGACATTACATAAAACAATTTTTTAAGCCTAGTTCTAGTTCAAGTATTATATACCTACCCTGTAGATCAATTTCCCGTCTCAAAATTTTAAATTTTAAGGTTTTTCTAAAAACTATAGCTACCCCTCTTTTCCGCTGAGTGCCTATTGCATAGACTACTTCTCCAACCCAGCCCATTTGAGTTTCTGGCTTTCAAACTCATTTAGATGTGTTTCCTGTATTAGGCCAATATCTATTTTAAGTTTATTTAACTGATTTAGAATTGCTTTCGTCTTTAAAGGAGAAGTAAACCCTCCCACATTCCAAGATCCAAACCTACATACTTCCGCTATTTTTAGACTCTATTTGCTATTTCCATTGACTAGGCAGAATAGGGAAGGAGGGGGAAAAAAAAAAAAAAAAAAAAAAGCAACCAACACACATACACATCCCACACAAACATAAGTTCTACCTTCCTTAATCCAAACTTATTACAATACATCTGTTAACATATTATTTATTTCCCTAGAAATATAAACATACTTCATAAATACCTACCCCTACTGTTTAACCCCTTAACGACCGAGGACGTGCAGGGTACGTCCTAAAAAAAAAGGCAGTTAATGCCTGAGAACGTACCCTGCACGTCCTCGGTGTGGAAAGCAGCTGGAAGCGATCCTGCTCGCTTCCAGCTGCTTTCCGGTTATTGCAGTGATGCCTCGATATGGAGGCATCCTGCAATAACCCCCCTTGGCCATCCGATGCAGAGAGAGCCACTCTGTGGCCCTCTCTGCACCGGACATCGGTGGCCGGTATCGTTGGTGGGTGGGAGCAAGTCTGGGAGGCGGGTGGGCGGCCATCGATGTGCCCAGTGGAGTGGAGGGGGGCGGGATCGGGGGCGGGAGGGGCGGGGAGCGCGCACGGGAGCGCGGGCGTGCACGGGGGGGGGGGGGGGGGGGCGCGTGCACGGGGCGGGAGCGGGAGGGAACCGCTACACTACAGAAAAATCAAGTTTAAAAAGTACTTCAATTAACTTTTTGAAAGCTGTAAATAACAGCTAAGAGATGTGGAAGGGGTGGGGGGTTGATCTTGGGGGGTGGGGGGGAAGCTACACTGCAGAAAAGGGTTTTTATTTTTAAAAAAAGGCACATTATTCACTAAACTGGGTACTGGCAGACAGCTGCCAGTACCCAAGATGGCGCCCATTAAGGCAGAGGGGGAGGGTTAGAGAGCTCTTTGGTGGGGGATCAGTAAGGCTGGGGGCTAAGGGGGGATCCTACACAGCAGCATATGTAAATATGCTAAAAAAAAAAAAAAACCCAAATATAGCTTTTATTTTAGTACTGGCAGAGTTTCTGCCAGTACTTAAGATGGCGGGGACAATTGGGGGGTGGGGGAGGGAAGAGAGCTGTTTGGGAGAGATCAGGGGGTCTCATGTTTCAGGTGGGAGGCTGAGCTCTACACTAAAGCTAAAATTAACCCTGCAAGCTCCCTACAAGCTACATAATTAACCCCTTCACTGCTAGCCATAATACACGTGTGAAATGCAGCGGCATTTGGCGGCCTTCTAATTACCAAAAAGCAACGCCAAAGCCATATATGTCTGCTATTTCTGAACAAAGGGGATCCCAGAGAAGCATTTACAACCATTTGTGCCATAATTGCACAAGCTGTTTGTAAATGATTTCAGTGAGAAACCTAAAATTGTGAAAAATTTAATGTTTTTTTTAATTTGATCGCATTTGGCGGTGAAATGGTGGCATGAAATATACCAAAATGGGCCTAGATCAATACTTGGGGTTGTCTACTACACTACACTAAATCTAAAATTAACCCTAGAAGCTCCCTACATGCTCCATAATTAACCCCTTCACTGCTGGGCATAATACACGTGTAGTGCGCAGTGGCATTTAGCAGCCTTCTAATTACTAAAAAGCAACGCCAAAGCCATATATGTCTGCTATTTCTGAACAAAGGGGATCCCAGAGAAGAATTTACAACAATTTAAGCCATAATTGCACAAGCTGTTTGTAAATAATTTCAGTGAGAAACCAAAAGTTTGTGAAAAAATTTGTAAAAAAGTGAACGATTTTTTGTATTTAATCGCATTTGGCGGTGAAATGGTGGCATGAAATATACCAAAATGGGCCTAGATCAATACTTTGGGATGTCTACTAAAAAAAATTATATACATGTCAATGGATATTCAGAGATTCCTGAAAGATATTAGTGTTCTAATGTAACTAGCGCTAATTTTGAAAAATAATGGTTTGGAAATAGCAAAGTGCAACTTGTATTTATGGCCCTATAACTTACAAAAAAAGCAAAGAAGATGTAAACATTGGGTATTTCTAAACTCAGGACAAAATTTAGAAACTATTTAGCACGGGTGTTTTTTGGTGGTTGTAGATGTGTAACAGATTTTGGGGGTCAAAGTTAGAAAAAGTGTGTTTTTTTCAATTTTTTCCTCATATTTTATAATTTTTTTTATAGTAAATTCTAAGATATGATGAAAATAATGGTATCTTTAGAAAGTCCATTTAATGGCGAGAAAAACGGTATATAATATGTGTGGGTACAGTAAATGAGTAAGATGAAAATTACAGCTAAACACAAACACCGCAAAAATGTAAAAATAGCCTTGGTCCCAAACGGACAGAAAATGGAAAAGTGCTGTGGTCATTAAGGGGTTAAAAAAATGACCTATCACCTTTGCTCAACTTTTAAATTTTTTTCCAAATCCTGAGGACTTTCAAAGATTTTAAACCCTTCTCTGGTTTGAATACTGATCCTAGCTGGATATAAAAGCCTTACCACTCTACCTTCCTGAATCAAGCATGAACAGATTGGAGCGCATAGTTTCCTTTTATTGGAAGTCTCATATGCGAAATCCTGAAAAATTTAAATTTTCCTATCTTGAAAGAACACTTCTTTTTGTGTTCTATAAGCTTGTAAGATTCTAACTTTTTCTTGGAAATTCAAATATTTAATAATAATTGGTCTTAGTCTATTCTTGTTATCTTCCTGATTTTTTAGAGTCCCTATTCTGTGCGCTCTCTCTACTATAAAAGTACAGTTAGGCTCCATGATATTTAAAATGGACGGTAATTGTACCAATGGAAAATGGCTTAACTCTTTCTCAGATAGTGATTCCGGGACCCAATCACTCTTATGTTGTTCCTCCTTGACCTGTTCTCCAAGTCCTCTACCTTTTCATTCAAGAATTTCACTTGTTTTTGAATATATACCATATCTTTATCTTTCTCTATATCCCTGTCTTCTAAATCTGAGATGCACTGTTCTGCTAAACCAATTCTGGATACCATATGCTTGATTTCCTGTGATAATGTATCTACACTAGTTTGAATTGCCTCAAATTTGGGTAAAAAAAGCTGACTCATCTGTTTCAATAATTCAGAACTGTTAATTGGTTCTAAGGCTCTCTCCTGCGGGAGATCTTGGCTGTTTTCAATACTACGCCTAGCTGTTCTTTTTCATTGTTGCCTTCTTCCTGCCATGTTTACTGTTTTATTATTTAAAGGAGGGCATAGAAATTTATCCATAAAGAAAGATTATAAAGGAATTTAATCCCCTTTTTTTAACCTGCCTAAATATGTTACCGAAAAGAGAGAAGTTTACCTAACCAGGTCAAACCCTTATAAGCTGATATCTAGCTGAAAGGAGAACACCTCAGATAAAAAGCAAGAAGTGAAAAGAAAACAAAACAATGCAATACTCAAGTGAAATAATTCATGATGTTTTCAAGTCCCATTATTATTAAGATTTCCAAACTTCTCCTCCAGAATGACAGCCAGAAAGGAAAGGTCTGGACAAGGTTTCTTCTTTTCCTTAATATCCCCGGATAGTGGATTAACTTCTAAATTACTTATAAACGTTATACCGCCATCCTCCGCTTATTCAAACTGAGAAAATAGGAGACAAAAAGGACACAACCGCCACATGTGTGTATCTGCAGCTCCCACTTGACCCAGATATTATTATTCCCAGGGTACTCACACTTTCTGATGTCACTCTATCATGCCTATAGATGCAGGCTGGGCCTTCAACAGCAGCCCAGCTCACTGAAATCTATGGTAATCAAGAGATGTCGACTCCCAGATAGGTCATAAGTGATGCAGAGAGAAGATGCACATATAAGGAGAAACAGAGATACAAGATACATGTGTAAATCTATTATACCATTTGACTCTTTGAGCCTACGGTAACACATGATACTCACAAAGAGAGCGGCAGTCGTCGCTTATCCACATGTAATAAAAAAAAAGACATACAAGTGCCATACATGTGTGAATCCATAAACAACACTTTAGTTGAGGATAGAAAGTAAGTGCAGGGTACTCACAACCATTGCGGCACCAATGTGCCCAGTTATGCAGGCTGGTCCTTTTTCAGCAGCCCAGCTCGCTGTTTAGCATGTGATCTCCTATAGTTGTTATTATCTGTAGCTTAGTTTTTTAGTTGGGGCTAATATATATTAAAAGGGAGTCCTCCTTTTTTGAATTAATAACGGGGTATAAGACATGTTTAAGCAACAGGGGAAAAAAACGATAGAATAGAACAAGGCTTGAACAAGGAATGAACCCCTCAATTCCAGAGACCCTTATTCACTATATGGGGGAATAAATCTGTATTTCCTAAAACTATACAGCTCAATAGCTTCACGCTTCCCAAAAATTAGGCCCAGCTCCCGGTAGGAGTGTATGAGGGGAAGAGTGACAAACAAGGCAAAACTCTATCAAAATAGGAAACCTTCTACTGTACCTTGTGCCACTTCTTCCTCCCACACGCTCCCCCTAGGAAGCTGGGCTGCTGCGCTTGCTGGTCGGACTGCACGGGTGTCCTGAGTTTAACTGACTGTGGATCCCGGTGGCCCAGTAACTCTCTCCTGCAATCCTCCTTGTAACGGACGATATCCTCTGCGAGAGCGCCTTCCCTGTGGCGTCTCGCATGGTCCGTCTTGGCGCCATTGACACGTGCCTACATCAAGCGTGCAATAGTGCATGTAGCCACGCCCCCCTCCTTGTTCCCCACGTCCCAAGAAGCAGTTCTTGTGTAGTTTAATATACCCTTATTCTTTGTGTGTGAATGTAACACATCATACATACAAAATTTGCATTTTATTAAAATATTGATAATAATTTTAATGAATATACAACTTTCTTTTTAGCTGTAGTATAAGTAAATTATTAAGTTAGTAAGATAGGAAAATCTAAGTAGAATAGTACAAGTAAATGTATACTTTTATACAGTAATTGTCTAGTAAGAGCTACCATGCTTGTGGATGAGTGTTTAGTACCATATTTTAATGTCAGACAAATTTAGATCAAGTTCAATGGGTAAAGAATACGCTATTAACTCATGTATGAATTGTAGAGCATTTGAGAACAGATTACACGTGGATCGCTAAATATCGCTTACATGAAAGTGATATTTGCTCTCCACTGTGTAATATCAGCTCACGCTATTGTGTGCTGGTATTACAAGTTGACAGCAATGCAAATGGGAGCTCATGTTCGCTTTGCTGGGAAGCATTGTGCTCAAGAGAGTGCGCTTCCATAGGCTCCAATGGGAGCCTCATTCTGATGCCATCTCTCGGCATCAGAAGCTCCCGCAGCGAAGAGGGTTAAGTAGTGTAGCGATGGGCAGCATTTTTAAATATATATGTATATGACTATATGCATATATATTATTTATGTGTTAAAATGTGTATATACACATATTAACACATAAATATATATCAGTATAAGCATATACATATATATTTACAGGGAACACACAGTTCCCATAGACCACAATGTAAAGGCACTTTCCAGTGCCTTTTTTTCTAACACCCCACTCCCACCAACTTTAGACCCCAAAAACTGCCTAGTGCAGTCATTTTGAGGGCATTTGGAGAACTTTTAGAAAATTAACCAGAGATAGGATATCTGGTTAATTTTCTGAGCACTAATTGCTACCTCGAGCTTGTGGTAGCAATAACTATCCACTTATAATGGCTGGTTAATTATCGCGCGCCCGATAATTTAGCACCCCACTTGTAATCTAGCCCTTGTTGTTTACTTAAAGCCCTTATTGTTTACTTCAAACACCCCACTCCCACCAACTTTAAACCCCAAAAACTACCTAGTGCAGTCATTTTGAGGGCATTTGTGGAACTTTTAGAAAATTAGCCAGATATAGGATAACTGGTTAATTTTCTGAGCACTAATTGCTACCTCGAAACAACTTTCCAATTTACTTTTATCATCAAATTTGCATTGTTCTCTTGTTATTCTTAGTGGAAAGCTAAACCTTGGTAGGCTAATATGCTTATTTCTAAGCCCTTGAAGACATCCTCTTATCTGAATGCATTTCACAATTTTTTCACTTTTAGAGAGCATTAGTTCATCTGTGACACATAGATAACTTTGTGCTCATGCACGTGGAGTAACCTAGGAGTCAGCAATGATTGGCTAAAATGCAAGTCTGTCAAAAGAATTGAAATAAGGGGGCAGTCTGCAGAGGCTTAGATACAAGGTAATTCAGTGGCATCACTACAGGGGGGCTAGGGGGGGCATTTGCCCCTCTAAGAAAATGGCTTCCCCTCCCAAGCCCCGGCACTTTTATAATTCTGGAGGACCAGGAGGGAGGGACTGTCTGGGATGAGTGAGAGTCAGGAGTATGTGTGAGAGTATTTATTATTTCAAAATTGTGTTTGTGTATATATTTACTGTCTGTTTGATTTTTATTTTTTGAGTCATTTGCTGAGACACTGAGTGATACGATGATAATGATGATCATGAGGCTAAGCGGCAACATAAGGGTAAAGGCAACCGCGCCTCCTAGTGAAGTCATGGCCTGCTGACCGACTGGCGACTCTTTAAATTATTCAATTAATTGAGTTGACAATTGGCATTGCAATTATTTGGAACTTAAGTCCCGCACTGTCTGTCGCACACACAGCACACGCCTCATGCTGGCTCAACATGTGGCAGCACGGGCTGGTGGCAGCAATGACTCCAATTTTACCCCATGACATGTAATGGCAATCATGGCATGGGAAGAGGGAGGAGCCAGCCAGGTGCTGTGCAGGACAGGATACTGAGCTATAGAGCGGGAAGAAGAAGCGGCATCAGCAGGCTGAGGCCAGGCAGAAAGTCTAAGACGAAGATCTGGGCTGACAGGCAAGTACAAAAGACAGTGGTTACTTTAAAAAAAAAAAATATATATATATATATATATATATATATATATATTGCACAGAAATCCTGCAGTAAATTAAAATTAGAGTAATCAGGGGCTGAGGAGGGGTGGGACATCTAGCAGCCGGTGCCACGGGGTCTGAGTGGAGGGGGGCCCATTAAACAGCAGGCTGAGACTTTTTCTGCTTTATATTTCTACCCTTTTTAAAATCTAACTTTTCCTCAGAATTGCATCATCAGTGGAGGAATTAGGGCCGGCTGAAGCACAAAAAGTCTGCTTAAGTCCCTGAATTGTGCTCTGTTTTTCTTCCACCTGCAGTCCACACTGCGCCCAGGAAAAAAAGCAGAGCTTAATTAAGAGACTTAGACTTGTTTAGTTTGTATTTATAGTCACTTAAGGGACTGGTAGATTTCCCAGGGGCTGACAGGTCATATTTTAGTGTGGTGTTACTGCAGGTTCAGCCGTATACAATGCATGGCACTTAGTTCCCTTCCCTGAAATTCCTGATCACGAGTGAAACAGACAGAGCAACTGTACAATGTAGATGTATACAGAAAATTTAAAGCTGCTCTGAATGCTTCAGCTCTGATCAGTGAAGCAGAAAACACAAATGGTCAGTCACCTCTCATAGTCAGATTTACGGGGTCCTGCTGCTGTCTGCCAGAGATGAGTCTGCTCCATGGAATGTAAGTAAAAACATGGTCCTAGTGCCTTTTTAGAAAGTTAGTGGAAAGTTAATTTTTCCATCCATGCAAACAGGTGGCAGGTAGGATGATCCCCTTCAGCAAAATACATGACAGGATATATTATTGCTGCACTGGTGGCATTCTAACACTCTTGTCTCTGTGAACTTCTCTCACTTGACTTTAAAAATCCTCCATGTCAGTAATTTGGATTTACTGCTGCCCATTAATGTCTCTATAAACTATAAGGAAATAGTGTGAATGCTTATTTAAGTCTCCATTTTATTTACTTGCTATATGTGCCAGCGTGTAACACTTTTTTTCCTCATATTTCAATAAAATAGTAATATGTATAACTAAAAATCCAATGGTGTACTGAAGCCATGTCTTTTGATTCTGATTTCTGGCATGGGTGGACATATTGAGTATAGAGAATGTACATGCTGACAATTTTCTGTTTATATATTATTTATTTATATATATATATATATAGATAGATAGATAGATAGATAGATAGATAGATAGATAGATAGATAGATAGATAGATAGATAGATAGATAGATAAATGCAAGATGTCTTGGGGGAAAATAATTTAGTTCAAATATTAATATCTGCCATATTTAAAAAAAAAATAAAAAAAATGCTTCTAATAGTATTTGAAATGCATGGCTTTACATGTCTGATAATGTCTGATAATACGTATATCCCACTAGCCAGTGTGCTTTTTTCCATACTGCTCTAATATTTAATTTAACAGATTTTCTATATATCTTCTTATGAAAAAAATATGGACTGTTGTAATTGTTTTCTCATGTTTCTGTTTGTGTTTGTGTGTATGTGTATGTATGTGCATGTGTGTGTGTGTAACTGTGTGTTTGCATTTATATGTATGTATGTGTGTGTGCATATGTATGTATAGGTAACTGTATGTATGTTTATGTATGTATTCATGTCTGTGTGTGTGTGTGTATGGATGTGTGTGTGTATGACTGTGTATGTATCTCTGTTTGTGTGTGTCTATGTATCTGTCTGTGTGTGTGTGTGTGTGTGTGTGTGTGTGTGTGTGTATGTGTATATCTGTGTCTGTGTGTGTGTGTGTGTGTGTGTGTGTAAGTATCTCTGTGTGTGACAGTGTGTATCTGTGACTGTGTGTGTGTGAGAGTATGTATGTGTGAGAGTTTATCTCTGTGTACTTGTGTAAGAACAGTGTGTGTGTGTGTGTGTGTGTGAGAGAGAGAGAGAGAGAGAGAGAGAGAGAGAGAGAGAGAGTTTCTATGTTTTTGTGTGAGACAATATATGGGTGTGTGTGAGAGACAGAGATAAAGAGAGAGAGACAGTGTATCTGTGACTATGTGTGAGAAAATGAAAGAGTATGTAATACGTATGTGTGATGAATTGATATAACATTTTATTGGGGGTGGAGGGGGCACAACCCATGGCATTAGCACCATGTTATCTATATGGCTCACATAAACTAGCAGTCCCCTGTTGTGAAAAGCTAATAAAGCATGTGATAAGAGGCTGTCTATAGTAGCTTAGAAACAGACAGAAGTTTAGAGGTTTAAATGTTATAAAGTATATTATTATAACAGTGTTGGTTGTGTAAAGCTGGGGAATGGGTAGTAAAGGCGTTATCTATCAGTTCATTGGTCTTCATTAGTGACATATTTAATATGAGGGTTATTATTTACAGAGCCCTGGTGTTTGCTGAAATTGCTTTAAACTAAAGAAAAGCTTTTGAGTTTTCCTCTCTTTCTCAGGTCTAAAGCAATACCTGAGGGAAAAAGGAAAACTCTTGAAAGGTTGTCTTTATGTATTAAGAGAGGGGGAAGAAAAGAGGGGAGGGAGGGGGGGGGGGAAAGGGTTTTATTTTTTTATTATTTAAAAGACCATAGTGGCTCCATGTTATGGTAACGTCCTTTGTGTACATAAAAAAAGGGCGAAAGACCTTAGTCGGTCATAAAAATCATGTTATTAAATGAACTATAACTCTGATTCATTTTTATAGAAATGCTGCTAGATCCAAATCTTCATTTAGACCCTTGGGTGCCATAGTGCCCATATAGTGGATCCAATATGACTCTCTTTGTCTCAGTAGTTGGAATCTGGCTCCTCCCCTTTTGGGGGGGACCACATGCTCTAAAATTGCTCCTCATAGGGCTTGTGGATTCTGTTGGTGTTTGAATTTAAAATGTCTTGAGACGCTATGATCCTTGTAACCTTCTTCAATGTTTTTTTGTTTTTTTTTATATGCTCTAAAAGGCGGGTCTTGTACGGTCTTTTGGTGCGTCCTATATACTGCAGATTGCACGTACATTCCAACAAATATACTACAAAAGTAGTCTTGCAATTAGTGAGTTTGTTGATGGTGCATGTTTTATTAGGAAGAGTTGTAGAATGGATGATTTTCGATGGTTTGTTTGCAGTATATGCATGTTCGCATCCCTTGCAATTTAGTCTGTTACATTTAAAAAAACCTTTGCTTTTATCCCTCAGCCAATCACCTCCTTGGTTTTGCTTCAATTGGCTAGGTGCTAGCATCTGTTTGAAATTAGTGTTTCTTCTAAACATTATATTAGGAGCCAGACCTATCGTGTTCTTTAGGAGATCATCTTGTAACAGAATTGGCCAGTATTTTTTCAAAATTTTCTTCATTTCTGGTGCTGCTTCATTGAAGGTGGTTATCATAGAAATTTTCTGTGTGCTTGAAGTAGTTTTTTTTATTTTTTACTTTAAGAAGATCTTGTCTTTCCAGGGATCTGACCTTTTTCTGGGCGTTTTCTACCAATTTCTTTGGATAGTTTTTCTGAATAAATTTCTTTTTGAGTATATCAGATTATTTGTTATAGTCGGTCATTTTGGTACAATTTCGTCGTACTCTCTGAAATTGGCCGTACGGAATGTTGTTAATCCAGGGTTTATAATGGCCACTATTGGCTTGTAGATAGCCATTACAGTCTGTTTTCCTGAGGTAAAAGGATAAGTAGAATCCAGGTGACAAAGGTATAAAGCTTTGTAATCCACAAGGAGAGCTTGATAGAGAACTCAGTAGCAAGGATAGCAGGACTGCTACAAACAGCTACAAGTGCAATAACTAAGCACCTGTTTGCAGTCAGGTGAAGACTTAAATGGAGACAGATAGAGATCATGTGATTGAAAGGTAACTGGAAAAGGCAGACTGGAATCCTTACATATGCCCCCCCTCAAGGAAGCCGATTCCTCGGCTTGATGCTTAGGACGATCAGGGTACCGTCTATGGAACCGAGAAAGAAGACTAGGGGCATCAATGTGGGTATAAGGCTCCCAGGTGTCGTCGTCTGGCGAGAAACCCTTCCATCGAACAAGATACTGTAGTTCACCATTCAGAATCCTGGAGTCAAGAAGGTCTTGAACCTCAAAGGAATCGAAGTCCATAGGCAAAGCTGGAGGGGGTAGGATACTAGAAGTAGGCAACAAATCGGTAGCTGGTTTTAACATTGAGACATGGAAGGTCGGATGGATGGGTATGGTGGAAGGAAGTTCCAAAGTCACAGCATTGGCATTAACAACTCTAGTAATGAGGAACGGACCAATGTACAAGCCAGAGATTTTTTTTACAGGGAACAGGCATTTTGATGTTCTTGGTGGAGAGCCATACAATATCACCAACAGCATAAGTGGGAGCAGGTCTCCTACGTAAGTCGTAGTACTTTTTTTGTGAGGCTTGAGAGTTTTGCAAGTTCCGTTTCAAGAATTGGAAATTCTCTGCAATGGTTTGCAGCAGGTCATCGACTGTTGGGGAATTGACTGGTTGGTTATCATGGATGTTGAAAGAGGGATGAAAAGCATAGTTAGCAAAGAATGGTGAAAGGTTAGTAGAACTGTGGTTGGAATTGTTATAGGCAAATTTTGCCATATACAAATACTGTGCCCAGTTGTTTTGATGATACGAGCAGTAACAGCGAAGATACTGCTCAAGCCACTGGTTTAGCCTTTCAGTTTATCCATTCGTTTGCGGATGGAAAGCTGTGCTTAGACGATGATCTATCTGCAAATGCTGTGAAAGATGTCTCCAAAACTTAGAAGTGAACTGCTTACCTCTATCAGTTGTTATGATACTAGGTAAGCCATGAAAATGAACAACCGTATTCAGGAACAACTGTGCTGTTTCACTGGATGTGGGCAGTTTATGGTATGGAATGAATATAGCCATTTTGGTAAGAATGTCCGTGACAACTAAAATGGTATTGAAGCCTGAACTACTAGGTAGTTCTACTAAAACATTCATACCTATGTTGAACCAAGGTCTATCAGATATTTCTATAGGAAGTAGTTGACCATAGGGTTTTTTTCTATCTTTCTTAGAGGTAATACAAATCGTACAGGCTTGTATATACTGCTTGATAGTAGATATCATATTAGGCCACCAATAACGTCTACAAAGAAGGTTTTTGGTTCTATTTATACTTGGATGACCAAGAAGAGGAGGGTCATGGTGTTGCTTGATTAGATCCCTCCTAAGATCTTCTGGCACGTATAGCTTATTTCCATGGAAGTACAGGTTGTTTTGAAAAGTGAGTTGTCGATGGGGTATGCCATTATCAGATTGCAGAGAACATTGTACTTGTGATTCAAAGGTAGGTAGGATACCAAGGAATCTTTCAGCCAGAATAATTGAGGTGGTTTCTTGTGTGTTTGGTGGTCTAGGTAAGCATCTGGATAGTGCATCAGCCTTGCCGTTCTTAGCACCAGGTCTATAAATGATTTGGTAATTGAACCTGCTAAAGTATAGGCTCCAACGAACTTGTCTACTAGAAAGTGTTTTATTTTTTTGGAGGTATTCGAGATTGCGATGATCCGTATAGATGAGAATGGGGTTAGTCGTGCCCTCCAACAGATGTCTCCAGTTCTCGAAAGCCCTCTTAATTGCAAGCAACTCCTTTTCACCTATGGAGTAATTCAACTCAGCAGGAGAAAGTAACTTAGAATAAAAAGCAACAGGATGTAGAGGCTCCTTTAGACTCTTCCGTTGGGATAAAAGTGCTCCAAGAGCATAGTCAGAGGAATCGACTTCAAGAATGAATTGGAGGGATGGATCAGGGAACTGTAATATAGGGGCAGAGGTGAAAGAATCCTTGAGTGAAATAAAAGCTTGAGTAGCAGCTTCATTCCAACGGAATGGTACGTTAACACTAGTAAGTGTGGTGAGTGGTTTAACTTTATGGGAGAAGTTTTTAATGAACTTTCTATAGTAGTTGCTGAACCCAAGAAAACGCTGCAAATCCTTCCTGGTACTCGGTTGAGGCCATGATCTAACGGCATCAACCTTGCTATCTTGCATCTTGATGCCATTCGGTCCAATAGTATAACCCAGAAAATCTATTTTAGTCGTATGGAAGACACATTTCTCCAACTTAGCATAAAGCCGGTGGACTTGAAGACGGGACAGTATCCAACTAACCTGTTTGATGTGGTCATCCAAGTTGTTCGAATAGATTAAAATATAATCGAGGTAGACTACTACGCAAGTATCAAGAAGGTCATGGAAGATGACGTTCACGAAATATTGGAACGTTGCAGGAGCATTGGTGAGGCCAAAAGGCATGACGAGGTATTCGAACAGGCCATACCGAGTTCAAAATGCGGTAAGCCACTCGTCGCCTTCTCTAATCCTAACAAGATTATAGGCTCCTCTTAAATCCAGTTTAGTGAATATTTTGGCGTTTTGTAGACTTTCAATAAGTTCTGGTATAAGCGGCAATGGATATCTGTTCTTGATTGTGATTTTATTCAATTCTCTGAAATCTATTATAGGCCGTAGAGAATTGTCCTTGTTCCTAACAAAGAAGAAACCAGAAGCTGCTGGAGAAACAGAAGGATGAATGAAGCCTTTCTTAATGTTCTCGTCCAGGTATGTCTTAAGGTGATCGAGTTCTGGTTGTGACAAAGGATAGAGATGCCCAAAAGGTGGTGACGTACCAGGTTTTAGATCAATGGGGCAGTCATAGGACCGGTGAGGTGGCAGCGTTTCTGCCTCCTTTTTGCTGAATACTTCTGCAAACTTCTAATATACCTCTGGGACCTGTGTGGAATCTACGAGTTGCAATAAAGGATAATGCTGGAAGCAAGTTTGTTTGCAATAAGGTGATGTAAAATCAACATTTAGGGAGCTCCAGGAGATCACTGGTTCATGTAGGCGAAGCCAGTGTATTCCTAACACAATGGGAAAAAGAGTGAGGTGATAACATCAAATGTATTGCTGATGTAAGCCAAGAGTTGTAACAAGAATCGGGATTGTGTGGTGGATGATAGGACCTGAGGATATTTCAGAACCATTGACTACTTTAATAGAAACAGGAGACAATTTTTTAATTAGAGGTATTTTATTTTTCGCTACACGGGAAACATCAATATAATTGCCCTGTGCTCCGGTGTCAATTATAGCCTCTGTCTTCATGTGCTTGTTGTCCCACTGTAACGAGAGAGGTAAAATACAGTGAGCAGGTTGATCATACACAATCAGAGAAGTCAAAGAAGAATCAGACTTACTGGTTTTGTTCTTGCGTAAAGAAGTGCACTCTCTGATTGAGTGAGAAGCTGATCCACAATACATACACAATCCTCTTTTCTTTCATCTAAATCTTTCTTCAGAAGAGAGAGGGCCTCTGAAGAAACCAATTTCCATAGCCTCAGGGTTACTTGAGCTAGCAGTATGAGAAACTGGTACATGAGCAGGTAGGGTAGACTTTCTAGGATTGGAGTCGGTGTATTGGCGTTCAGATCTTCGTTCTCTCAACCTCCGGTCAATTTGCATGGAGAGTCTAATAAGTCCTTCCAGCGAATCAGGGAGCTCAGTGCGAGCCAACTAATCCTTCACCTGATCCGATAGTCCCAGGCGAAATTGATTCTTTAAAGCGATGGTGTTCCACTGGCTATCAGTAGCATATTGTTTAAAGTCTTAATATAAGATTCAACAGGCCTGTTCCCTTGTTTTAGTTTCCTTAGCTTGGTTTCTGCTGTGAGCTGTAGATTAGAATCTGAATATAGCTCATCCAAAACTGCAAGAAATGACTCAAGTGAGGAAAGAAGGGGACTATCGGTCTCAAAAAGGGTATCAGCCCAGGTGCGGGGTTCCCCGCGTAGGTATGTGATCATAGTTAAGACCTTCACCCTGTCATTTGGGTAAGTATATGGTTTTAAATTGAAGGTTAAGAGACAAGCATTTCTGTATTGGCGGTATAGAGATCTAATCCCCACTAAATAGATCTGCGGGGGAAATATGCGGTTCAACAGATGACTCAGTAGTATATGATTTAGGGGGGGCTATGTCTTTAAGAGCCTTCCTTAAGCTGTTGTTTTCAGCCTTAAGTTCCCTCATACCTTGGGTGAGCTCATCTACTCTTTGAGACAGATTATACACAATGTTAGGTAAGTCTGCTGGATCCATTGTAGAAAAGGCTTAGTTATTCTATAAGGTTTGTTTCCTGGTTGTGCAGAAATATAGGATCTCAGCTGCAGACTTAATGGGAACTGTATATGTATCACTTAGATGAACATGCTATTAATTAGCATAGACTGTTTGATAAAGTGAAATAAGGTTAATGTAATTTACATAGGAGGAAATAGTGTTATATTTCTTTTTTTTTTATAAAGTAATTTTTTATTGAGGGTTTTTCAAAATGACAGCAAAAAAAACTATGGCATATACATGTTTCAAAACATAGCAATGATTATCGCAATATCAATATAACAGGCAGAAAGTAAAAGATAAAATATATATAGTGAATGCCGAAATACATCTGAAAACCTCATTTTGTGTTTTTATGTGATAATATGGGTAGCTATTAGTCCAGGCTATAATATTAAAAAGAGGCACTCTGAAAGAGCGCTGTAGCTACCATATAGACCCATTTTATTCTGAACTGGTTTGTGGTTGAATGCTTCGTATTGTTGAAATTAGGGTCATAATATCAAGAGCTTCATAAAAAAGCAAGGGGGTAATTAGGGAATGGTCAGCGGGTAAGCACCGCTTATACAAATAATTTTTCAATATAACAATATTATAGCATACTTAAAGTGTTTGAAGGAAATAATAATAATAGCAATATAAATAGCTATGGTCCACTACAGTGGGGGGGGGGCGGGAGACCATAGGAATGTTAATGAGTCTTGGGAGGTGCATAGTAGATATATGTCGTATAGATGCAACATGGATAGCACCAAGACATGTTCAGTTCTAACGAACTCTGTATATCCTTTTGAGGATCTAGTTACAAGCTAGGGTGGGTATATATGAGTAGAAGAGCCTATAAAAAACTTAAACCTATCTAACAGGCCACTTGTGAAACTTTCTGTGTATTCCAACTAGCATAATTTAGTAGATAGTTATGGTACAATAGGAGAGCATCACTAGGAGTACAACGTGAAATAGATATAAGGATAGGGATAAATAGCCTATGCTGTGGGGGGAAAAGATATCTGTCTCTAAACAAAGCTATAAAATGTATATTAACTATATGAAATTATGTGAAGGGAAGTAATCTGTCCTGACAGGGGTATTCCCCGGATTCAACTGCACAGGAGTTATTGATTAATATCAGCTATAAGGTGTTGGAATAGGTACTGCTGCAGCATAGCTCTAAATGAGAAGGGGTGCATTGGCGTTTGTCACATACCTGTAAAATAGTAGATAACTTAGGTGATCTCACTTCTCTTAATAAACTGACTGCATATATTATAGAAACCCTTCAGGGACAGTATATATAGTCAGGCGATAAATAATCTTCCTGCGCTTTGCCACTAGTGTATTATGTACAAGAACATTCAGGGCTGAAATTATTCAAGGATATACTGTGGTTAAGTCGGCAGTAATATGGCGCCGGGCAAAAAAGGAATGCAAATGAGGTGTAGTTATGAGGTGTGTGGAACCCTAAGCTATTAGGTAAGCATAATGTGCATACATATACACAAACTTATACACATGAGCAACAAAAGCAATCAGTAGTAAGTATTACCTATGTGTTATACTGACTTTCCACACATGAGCATAAAAGAATAGAATATCAGTGTAATTGTGCTACACTAATCAACAATAAAGGTAAGTACTAGGGCTTTACATTAGCATAGGGAAAACATCCAAAAATAAACATTCTATAGAAGCTGCAGCACTCTAAAAAAGTTATCAGATAGGGTAAGGAGTGTATATCACCTAGTTAAATATGAATTAGCAGTAGAAGTTATGCACAAGTTATGCAGTTATGATGATGGAGCATTGTGACCTATAATATAGATATATATAACCTCCAATCTTCTGGACTGTAGTAAGATAATAAAAAGAAGAAAGGGGGGATCACACTCATCCGATAACATGGTATATAGACAAATGACAACAGTGTCAACAGGCTCATAAATGGCAAATCTGTCCACTAATAGTTCTGTTATAATTGGGAAAAGGAATGCAAATGAGGTGTAGTTATGAGGTGTGTGGAACCCTAAGCTATTAGGTAAGCATAATGTGCATACATATACACAAACTTATACACATGAGCAACAAAAGCAATCAGTAGTAAGTATTACCTATGTGTTATACTGACTTTCCACACATGAGCATAAAAGAAGAGAATATCAGTGTAATTGTGCTACACTAATCAACAATAAAGGTAAGTACTAGGGCTTTATATTAGCATAGGGAAAACATCCAAAAATACACATTCTATAGAAGCTGCAGCACTCTAAAAAGTTATCAGATAGGGTAAGGAGTGTATATCACCTAGTTAAATATGAATTAGCAGTAGAAGTTATGCACAAATTATGAAACAGTCTATATAGCTGATCTAACTTCTGTTAATAAACTAACTGTATATACTATAAAAAATCTTACAGTGACAGTGTATGTAGCATTAAACTATATAAAGCAAACTTAACACAGACATATTAATCTAGTTTATCATATGAGATACCAAGTACCCCATGATAGTGTCTCTTAAACGTTCCAAAGAAGCAAACAAGGAGAATAGAGGCAAAACTAAACCCCTGGGTCAAAAGGACCATCTAGTAAGATCCATGAAGATCAATAGCACCGTTCTTTGCCTCATTCTTAATCGTGCTAACAGGACTCCAGGAGGCATTATAGGTTAGCAGCCAGGTAAATAAGGGTGTTCCAATTAGCTAAGTATGAGTTAGTGAGGATAAATGAAATATAGCAGCAATAATATAAAGCCACTTGTTTAAAACCAAACAATCTCTAATAAACTAAGAGTGGTATGTGCGTGATATCAGTCATCTGGAGCAATACAAAGTGTGCCATATCAGGAGGAGACTCAGAAATATTGCAGTACGTTAGTAGCTCCAAAACATTTAAAATTAGGTTAGCATCTACTGCATAGGGCTCATACAGATCTCCAAAAGTTACTGCTGAAAAGAAGCCTGACGTTGGAGCGCATGGTTAAGGCTTCAGTAACAACTTCTAAATTCACCCTACTCCAGCTTTTATGTAGCGACTTGAGGGGAAATCGAATTCAGGCTGTAATGTGAGTCTGCTTGGTGTGTGGATCCCGGTATGAGATTTCACATATTGGATCCATAGTAGCGCTCTCGGTGGCGACTTCACCCTGAAACTGTGCCACATTTCGTCTGAACCCTCTTTCCATGTGACTGGCACAAATTCAACTGGGGCAGTAGCTGGGCCCGGTGTGATCAGCTCTTCCACCGCCAAACTCTCGCCAGCGGGATCATTCACTTAATTTCCCCATTCCTCTGTAGTTATCACTGGGGAGCACCCCATAGGCATCAGGAGAGAGGTAAGTGGAACTGCAGGGTCTCGCGGATGACACGAAAAAGAGGTTGCTGCGCCTTCTACATCAAGCGTGAGTGAATCATGTAAAGAATTGCCGGTCTCACGTGGGGATCTCTCCTCTTCTATGAGAATGTCTCGTGGATTGCAAAAATGGGCATCCATCTTAGCCTCAAGTGTCTCCAACCTCCCCATAGCTGGGCTCTCTGCACCATCGCAATTCTTGCTAATTAACAACCGGGCAGCAGTCCTGGTGCTCTTTTTTCGTGGCTCAGATATGTGATCAAGTAGCGACATTATATCCTCTGCAAGGCTACGATAATGCCTCGCTAGAAGTCGCTGAGTGTTCTGCTCCCAAACTAGTAGTGCTTCCATGTTAGACAAGTTAGTTGTAGGTAAATGGAGTTTAGTGGCTCCACGCGGTTTATTTAACTGAAGTATAACTTTGAGAAGAAACGGTTATAGCATAATCTTCATTACTTGTAGCTTGAAGTAGTCAGTGTTCATGTTCTGTTGAGCAGTAGAGTAGTTTCAAACTTTTAAAGGTGATTTATTTCTCAATTTTATAGCTGAATGCCTGGAGTTATAAAGAAACACGTCTGGCTGCTTTAGTGGCTGGCTCCGCCCCCCCCATAGTGTTATATTTCACTCTATACTTGAAACTGATATCAGGATAGGAGTAAGATTCTGAAATGTAAGCAGAGTTCCAAATTACTCCTACATAGACAAGCAAGCAGGTATTGAAGGGAATAATGTGCACAGCGAGGAATATCACAGTTCATCCAAAAGGTAAGCTAGCAGGTTTAGAACAAAGGACTTAGGTGTTAAGTTTTCCTTCACTGCGTTAACATGATGAAGAGTATACACATGAGACACAGAGACTCTGTATTAGCCCGCTATAGTGCCGACATCAGTAACCGCTGGTAGGAGGAGCTGAGACTATGACTGACAGCGGCACAAGCGGCAGTGTAAACTGTAGCTCCGGTCACAGAAGAGGTAAACGGCTGTCTCTTAATTAGAGTTAGAACTGTAGGAGTGACAACCGGTTGAGAGCAAAGTCAGTAGGCTGGATAAGATGGTAAGTGAAGTCCCACTGAAAAGGCGTGTGGCTTGTAAGCAGCTGCAGGGAAAGTGCCGATTACGGCAAAGCATGACATGTTATAAATCCTTTGTGCAGCAGAGGGTAATAGGAGGAAATTGTGAAAATAATCCTCCTGAGGTAAAAGGATAAGTAGAATCCAGGTGACAAAGGTATAAAGCTTTGTAATCCACAAGGAGAGCTTGATAGAGAACTCAGTAGCAAGGATAGCAGGACTGCTGCAAACAGCTACAAGTGCAATAACTAAGCACCTGTTTGCAGTCAGGTGAAGACTTAAATGGAGACAGATAGAGATCATGTCATTGAAAGGTAACTGGAAAAGGCGGACTGGAATCCTTACACTGAGTTTGACTATAAGATCTGTAGAGTTTCTGATGTAGGATGGTAAATTTCTAACTAAAGGTTTCAAGAAATCATCTACATATTGGGACAGTCTTGCTGTTAGAGAGTCGATCCCTGATACTATGCGTCATTCCGGGGGATTCTTTAAATCCTTGTGGATTTTTGGTAGGTGATAAAAAATTGCCTTCCTTGGGTGTGGGTGGGTAAGATACTTCAGCTTGTTTGTGTTTAATAATTTGTTGAAGTTCGCTGTATCCATCAGAGAATCATATTCTTTTTGAAAAGTGGTTGATGGATCTCCTCTGAGGCATATCTATGTGAGAGGATCATTGAGTAATCTATATGCTTCCATCATGTAGTCAGATTTATCCTGGACTACTAATCCTCCTCCCTTATCTGCCTCTCTGAGCACTATAGTGTCCATATCCATGATGGATTTTAGTGCATCTTTTTCTTTTTTAGATAGATTATCCTTTTTTATTTTAAAATTGGTACATAGACTATCTAGTTCTTTGGAAACTAGATCACTAAAAGTGGGAATAAAGTTACCCTTAGATTGAACAGGGTAGAAGATGGAGGTTGGTTTAATATTTTAATTTCTTTTTTCTTCTAAGTATATATTCCCTTGGAAGTCTTCATTTTCTTGGTGTAATTCTTCTAAAATCTTTAATGTTTCTGTATCTGTTATGGTTAAAGTGTCGTCAACATTCTTGACTTGTTTGTGTTTGATTTTTTCAAAATGTCTACACAAAGTGAGTTTCCTAATGAACTTGTTAAAGTCAATGAATAGATTGAAGGGGTTTGGACCTTTGGTCGGAGCAAAGCTCAAACCTCTTGATAATACTTTCATTTGAGTATCTGAAAAGGAGGATGTGGAGAGATTGAATATTTTTAGTAATTTATTTCCCGTTTCCCCCTTTTTGGGGTTCTTGGTAAGTCTTTTCCTTGTTATCTTTCCCACCAGGCCTCGTCCTCTTCTTCCTCTAAGGGTCCTTTTCATTTTCTTGTTTGGTCCATACTCCCAGGAGTCACTGAGACTCCAACTATCGGAAAAAGTTTCTACCGGGCAAAGATCATATATACTATAGAGACGAAACCCTGAAAAGGAATCAAGATCCTCTGGTTTGGACCTATACACCTGTGACACCTGGACCAGTGGTCACTAAAGACAAGACAAAGATACTCCCTATTTGAACAAACCTTACCTCATACGATTGGGGTAACATCTGGTAAGGAGACATCCTTTCACCTATCTATATATACGAATAGATATGCTGTAGAACTCTAATAAAACTACTCCATTTGTGAAAAAGAACAGCAATTAAGATACTAGAACTTTTTTCTATTCCGAAGGTTTACTTAATCACATATCATTGTGTTTATCTGATTACATATCATTGTGTTATTTACTCTGTATTTTTCTGCACTGCACTACCCAGATATATCCTTTCTCTTTAATATATATATATATACTAGTCCTAAAGCCCGTTCACACGGGCCATTTTTTGCAGGGTACAGCAGTCCCAACCCTTGCGCTCTCTCCCTGCCCTTCTCTTTTGCTCTCTCTCCCCCTCTCTTTTGCGCTTTCTCTCCCCCTCTCTTTTGAGATCTCTCTCCCCCCTCTCTTTTGCGCTCTCTCTTCCCCCTCTTTTGCACTCTCTCTCCCCCCCCTCTTTTGCACTCTCTCCCCTCTCTTTTGAGCTCTCTCTCCCCCCTCTCTTTTGCTCTCTCTCTCCCCCCCTCTTTTGCGCTCTCTCTATCCCCCCCTCTTTTGCGCTCTCTCTATCCCACTCTCTTTTGCGCACTCTCTCTCCCCCCTCTTTTGCGCTCTCTCCCCCCCCTCTTTTGCGCTCTCTCCCCCCCTCTTTTGCGCTCTCTCCCCTCTATCTCTCTCTCTCTCCCCTCTCTCTCCCCACTCTCTCCCCTCTCTCCCCTCTCTCTCCCCCTCTCTCCCCCTCTCTCTCCCCCTCTCTCTCTCTCCCCCTCTCTCTCTTTCTCCCCCTCTCTCTCTCCCCCTCTCTCTCTCTCCCCCCTCTTTCTCCTTTCTCTCTCCCCTCTCTCTCTCTCCCCCCTCTCTCTCCTTTCTCTCTCCCCCTCTCTCTCTCTCCCTCTCTATCTCCCCCCTCTCTCTCTCACTCCCCCTCCACTCTCTCTCTCCCTCCCCCCTCTCTCTCCCTCCCCTCTCTCTCTCTCCCTCCCCTCTCTCTCTCTCTCTCTCTCTCTCTTCCCTTCCCCTCTCTCTCTCACTCCCCTCTCTCTCTCACTCCCCCTCCCTCTCTCTCTCTCCCTCCCCCCTCTCTCTCCCCTCCCCCCTCTCTCTCTCCCTCCCCCTCTCTCTCTCCCTCCCCCTCTCTCTCTCCCTCCCCCTCTCTCTCTCCCTCCCCCTCTCTCTCTCCCTCCCCTTCTCTCTCTCCCTCCCCCTCTCTCCCTCCCCTCTCTCTCTCCCCCCCTCTCTCTCCCCTCTCTCTCTCCTCCTACCCCCTCTCTCTCTCTCTCCTCCCCTCTCTCTCTCTCTCCTCCCCTCTCTCTCTCCCCCCCCTCTTTTGATCTCTCTGTCCCCTTTCTTTTGCTCTCCCTCCCCCTCTCTTTTGCTGTCTCTCCCCCTCTCTTTTGCTTCCTCTCTTGTGCTCCCTTTATCTCCCCTCTTGATCTCTCTCTCTCTCTCTCTCTCACCTTTCTTATCTTTTCCCTACCCCCTCTCTCCCCTCTTTTGAGCTGTTTTGAGCTCTCACTGCACAGCCTTTCACGGGCCGCCTGGCCCCGCCCCTGCACGTTTGACCACGCCCCCTCACGACCCTCACGCTCGGCCACGCCCCCTTCATGCTCTGTCACGCCCCCTGCCACGTCCCCCTTCACGCACACTTCTGCTCGCACTGCAGAGAGCAGAGACTTAGGGACTCTCAAAAGCCAGGTGTGTTTGTCCTCGTGCTGTGCTGTCTACTGCGCATGACAGCTTCGGACAAATACACTTGGCCTTTTATTATAAAGGATATATATATATATATATATATATATATATATATATCTTTTTTTTTTTTCCATTGGTATGATTTACTAGTGAAGTTTTGACTATGGTATCTTATGTGCCCCCCAATATTTTGTTCCTAGAGTCGCCACTGAGGTAATTACAGAGGTAAAAAGTATATTATAACCGTGTTGGTTATGCAAAATTGGGGAATGGGAAATAAAGGGATCATCTATCATTTTAAACAATAACAATTCTGGAGAATACTGTCTCTTTAATCAAGTGTACAAAATGCAACCTGCAAAATGTATGTTTCACCACTAGAGATGTCAGATCTAGGATCAAAGCACATATGTCTAATATTACATCATACATTCTTTGTTCAGATGTCTCTAAACACTTTACTGAAGAACAAAATTAATCTTTGCCATTCTTTAAATTTTATTCTATTGAAATAAGTGTCATGCCTTTTAGAGGTGGCAATACATTATCTAAATTACAGTTGAGGGAGCGATACTGGATATTCACACTGAAAACTAAGTAACTTAAAGGGACAGTATATTCTGAAATAGTTTTTTCCTTAATGTATTGCCAATGACTTGTTATACCAGCTGCAGAGTATATAATATATGAGAAATTGTATAGCTGGATTTGAGCTTTAAAGTCACAACCTATTGAAATGGGTTGAGCTTGCAAGTAAAATCAGATTTCTGTAAACAGAATGAAATGCTTTCTAATTTTATATCTGTCTATAAACCAAAGACCAATACATAAAGTGTCAGTCTACTCCAGATTTTTATTGTTTATAAAGATAGACAATCCCTTTATTAGCCTTTCCCTAGCCTTGCATAGCCAACAATGTTATATTAATACACTTTTTACCTCTTTAATCACCTTTTGTAAGCCCCCCTATCTCAGTTCTTTTGACAGACATGCATTTTAGCCAATTAGTGCTTGCTCTTAAATAACTACACGGGAGTGAACAAAATGTTATCTATTTGACACACATGAACTAGCAGTGTCTAACTGTCAAAAACTGTCAAAATGCTCTGAGATAAGAGACAGTTTAATGGCTTAGAAATTAACATATGAGCCTACTTAGGTTTAGCTTTCCACAAAGAATTCCAAGAGAACAACGCAAATTTGATGATAAAAGTAAATTGGAAAGTTGTTTAAAATTGCATGCACTATTAGAATCATGAAAGTTCAATTTTGACTTGAGTGTCCCTTTAAAGGGATAGTAAACCCAAATGTTTCTTTCATGATTTGGACAGAGCATGCAATTTTAAGTAACTTTCTAATTTACTCCTATTATCATTTTTTCTTTGTTCTCTTGCTATCTTTATTTGAAAAGGCAGGAATGAAAGCTTTGGAGCTGGCCAAATTTTTGTTTAATACCCTGGATAGGGCTTGCAGATTGGTGCCTGCCTTTAGCCCTCCAATCAGAAAGCACAACCCAGGTTCTCAACCTACAATGTGCTGGCTTCAAAGCTTTTATTACTGCTTTTTCAAATAAAGATAGCAAGAAAATGAAGAAAAAATTTGGGTTTAGTATCCCTTTAAGTATAGAAACTTTCAGTATAGGTGGGGATACCAAAACTAAATCAGCTATTTCAAATGCTGGAATTAGGGAAACAATCTACTTGTAAACAATGTAATACACTCCAACAGGTAAAATTGATCATTGGGAATAAAGTAAAGAGGAGAACAATATTGGGCAAACCGTCGCTTTGATGGTTTTAATTTTGAAAAATTATGTTATAATTTTTTGGGAAATCTTAAGTGATTATAAATTTTCCTAAGCATGTAGTTTATGCAGCTTAAACGGCAATTGGTATACTATAAATTAACCTTTTCTTAAAGGGACAGTCTACACCAGAATTGTTATTGTTTAAAAAGATAGATAATCCCTTTAAGCCTCTGTAGACTACTCCTTTTTCTCAGTTCTTTTGACAGACTTGCATTTTAGCCAATCAGTGCTGATTTTAAGGTAACTCCACGTGCATGAGCACAATGTTATCTATATGGCACACATGAACTAATGCCCTTTAGTTGTGAAAAAATATCAAAATGCATTCAGATAAGAGGCAGCCTTCAAGGGCCAAGAAATTAGCCTACCTATGTTTAGCTTTAAACTAAAAATACCAAGAGAACAAAGCAAAATTGATTATAAAATTAAATTGCAAAATTGTTTGCCCTATATGAATTATGAAAGCTTATTTTTGATTAGACTGTCCCTTTAAATTATCAGCGCTATGTTCTGTATGTTAAGGGGTCAAATGAAAGTGACCAGTGGTAGCCTATTTGTGCAATATAAATTGAACCACATTTGTATAATGGCGTTAGGTCTGTGAACAAGGTCGTCTTAAATGTTCAAGTCTTATTCAACTTTTTCCTTCCTACCATGATTTCCAGTTTTCTCTTTTGGGATTCACTGTATTTATTTTTAATTCTGACTTCAATATATTTCTGTATTTTTATAAGGTTCTTTTGCTTTAATTTTTGTACCATCCCTAATCCCTAACCCTTATATACTTAACCCGTTTCTAGACAAAATCTTAATTTTATGTTTGTTCATTTGTTTCTTCAATAAAGTTTAAAAAAGTAAAGTGAGCCAAACAATACACTTACATTAAATAACATGACATATTATCTTGCAGCAACAATTTTTTTTTTTAATTATTTTCTAAAAAATAAAAATTCACAGCAAAAAGCTCAAATGTAGGCCTTCTTCTTCAACAGATACATCTGCCACAACATCACCTGTGGTAGCTAGGGAGGAGGGGAACCCTTTATCATTCCGTTTGCCACTATTGGCTTGTTAGTTCACTATTTGATATAAGCAGAAAAGTCTGTAGTATCAGAGGCCTCAATGTGAAATAATTATATATTTGCTATTTAACAGCTGCTTAATCTACCTCCCCTCACATCAGAGACAGATTGACAGTTTCTCACAGTTTTGTCTCGCATCTAAATCTGGTGTCTCCTGTTACCAGCCAAGAACATGCAAAGACATCACCACTCCAAACTCTTCAAATTTACTAGATGTTAATTTGAAAGTTTTTGAATTATCCAATTTGTATGAAACACTCTTAGAGCTCAATTTATAAACCAATCATGGGGGGAGCTTTACTGTATGTTTTGTATTTTTTTTAAAACAATAATTGCAAATCTACTGCTAAATAGGTCAGTTTACCAATTTAGATAGATATCCCTGATACCTTTTGTAGTATTTGTATTTCTAATGCCTAGATTATTAATGGGTCAAACAAGAAGTGAAATTATTTGTTGCCATTTTTTGGCAAGGCACACCAAAGCAATCTATATTAAACTAATGGCAAATTGGCATATAATCACAAATCAGTATGCCAAATAAGTAAATTGTTTAACCAAGCTGTGCTAGTTGGCTTATATACTAAACATATTTTTATTGTAGGGACATCAGAGACTGTGATAAGTAACTCATTCAATATTAAAAAAGGTCATCATACACTTTGAAAATACATTAACCATGTTAAAATTAGTTTCATATTTCTGAATTAATTTGAAATGTATGGTTTAAAAGTGTTAGCTTTTACAAGATTAAAAAATCATCTAAAAAGATATAAAAAAAGAGCCCCTCATAGTGCAGTTATCCAAGATAAATTTTTAGTAAAATCAGGGTTGCTGACAAATGGCTACTCACAAGGGTCTGTGCACAGAATGAAGTGCAATATGCGCAAGCTGGGCTTTGTAGTCTCCAGCTGACTGATATATGCAATGTCTCCATCAGATTGCAGGGGGATGGATTCTGGATGTGATGGTCTTTTAGTACATAAAAGACACAAGGCTTATCCTAGTGCAGGTAAAACTAATAACAAAGGTGATTGCAGGAAAATATTTGAAATTAATACTCATATTTCAATTTGCACGGTGAGTTTGTGCAAATAAAGCATGGTGGATGTTACAGACATCAGCTGTCTGAATTGGTCAATCTGTTTGGTCTCCCTGGGCTGTTCTTCCAAAGGATTTAAAATAGAATAAAGTGCTCTAAAAGTGAAAAAGTAGTATAAAAGCAAACTACTTAACATCACAAATTTATTTAAAAAAACATATTAAACATGCAACACGTTTCTCAGCTGGCCAGTTGTTTTATCAGGCATGCAACAAGTTGAAAAGGGGGAACACAATATATACACATAGTTTCAATTAGTTGCCATGGGACTAAAGGACTAACAATGGGTGTGTTTATTATTCACAATATGTTTTTACAAGATTAAACTTGATAGGTCTTCTTAATCCTTTAAAAGGACATTTCACTTTTATCATGTGTACAAACTAGAAAATAACATAATTAAAAAAGCATAAATAAGGTTAAGTAAAATATGTTTAAATGTAAAAGGAAACTAGCAGAAAGTGCATGATTGTATAAAGCTCATCCCTGGGACCCTTGCTGCTGCCTGACAGAGACAGCTTTCACACAAAAAGTTAGTTTATTCAGCGCAAGAGTATCCAATGCACTGTAAATCTTTTTGAAATGTTCTCTTTTAGGTTTAAACATATTCCTTTAGTAGTTTTAAGATGGTTTGGAATGTGGATAAAGGTTAAGCTTTTATGTAGTCAAAGATCATTAGAAAACATTCTGAAAATGACCACTGCTTCTTCTGCTTCAGGCGGACCTGAAGCAGAGTGGGTTGGAAGCAGCATTCACTGCTTAATAAATTGACCCCATAAAGTGTTGTAATGGCTGAAACCTTAAAAACTAGTGTATGGAACATATGTGAGGGGAACGTCATAAGGGAGGGGCTGCTGGGAAAGAACAATGGTGGAGTTTGGTGTACAAGGTGTGGGGGTTGCAGCAGAGTTAAGGAGAGAAGGCATTGGTCAGGAGAAGGTTCAGGGGGGGGCTATGTGAAAGGTGTTATAAGGAGAGGGACTGCAGGAAGGAGTCACTAACCTTTTTCTTTGTTTGGGAAAGAACTTTGGATGTTGAAAAGCTCAATCATTGCTAAATTGCTGCTGGTAACGTATAAAATTGTACTACTGCTTAAGCTTTCTTTATAGCAATAGCATAGCCGAAGCTGTGATTTAAATGTGTATTGTTATGTCTATAAATTAATATTAAATATATTGTGTATCCTATATAATAATTATACTAGCATTGTGAATTTATCACTGTGGAAAAAGTTTTTTTGTATTTTATAGCATAAGTAAATTTTTAGTTACTGGTAATGTTTTTAAAATTGTATTTTGGCTAGATCAGACTTATTAGGCTGTACTGGTTGATATATTTATCTGTTAGTAAGGTATACATTGCTCTAATTGATTATTTAAGTCATGTAAGGCTATTTTGGTTAGATAGCTATATTATACCGCCAGGAATTCTATTCGGTTTAGACATTTGCTAGCTAAATGTTGTTAAATAAGCCATATGCCGAATTGGTTATTGTTACTGGCTAATTATAGTTGTTATATCTAGTAGCATTAAATTGTGATATTTATAGTTTATTAGTTTTATTTATAGTTCAGGGGACACTGGGCCCGGGTTTTTTCTTTCGTGATTCGGATGGGGCATGAGATTTTGGCCGGCTTCTCTGGTTCGCTCCTATAGTCAGGTTTTATTTGTTCTCTTGGTATCCTTATGCGAAATGCAAGAATGTAAGTTTAGATGCCGGCCCATTTTTGGTTAACAACCTGGGTTGTCCTTGCTGGTTGGTGATACATTCTTCCACCAATAAAAAAGTGCTTTTCAAAGTTGAACTATAAAAAAAAGCTTAGATGCCTTCTTTTTTGGATAGGGATAGCAGGAGGGCGTGGAGCATTTAATGGGGGGAGTAGATTAGGGGGTTGCTTGGGGTTACATGCTCTGTCTAAGTCACGGGGGAGGGGGTTTGTGTTCGGTGTCCCTTTAATTCCTAATAATATGGTCACCATATCCAGGATACAGACGATTTCATTGAATATTAATTAATATTAATATTTCTATACCTTGCTTTATATTATAATTTTAATATGGTAAAAATCAATTAATATGTATCTGGTCATAATCAATATTCTATTTACTGCATAAATATAATCACTGTGTTTATAAGTTAAAAAATAACCTGTTCAGAAATTAGGGAATATTTTATTTGGGTTTAAATATTAATATTTGATAATAATCGTATTGTCATTAATTGCTAGATATCTCAATAGTATTATTTTGGAGTGCGCTACTGAGATTATATAACAATTTTCTGGGGTGCACTGCTAAGATTCTACTATATGAATTGCAGGTATTGCTGACAAAAAATGTATTATTGTAAATAATTATTGATATTTATAATGCATAAATAATCTCATTAGGAGGGCACTCCTAAATTGTACTAATATTTATTGAATACACCTCCAAGATATTCTAATGAACAAAATATCTAATGGAGGGGAGAGAACGCCAAACTTTTGTGTCGGTCTTTATTATTATTAATTAAAGAAAATCAGTCGGGAGAAGGGAAGGTTATAAATTAATGGGATTACAGGGAATGAAAAACTAAAGTTTAAATTCCTTAGTACAGTGTACTGACAGAATACTAAGGGAACAGCTTAAAGAGACAGTATACACTCATTTTCATATAACTGCATGTAATAGACACTACTATAAAGAATAGGATGCACAGATACTGATATAAAAATCCAGTATAAAACTGTTCAAAAACTTACTTAGAAGCTTTCAGTTTAGCTTTGCTGAAAAGGTAGCTGAAAGCCCACTGCAAGTGGGAAATAAGACACTTTCCCCCCCCTCTCCCCCTTCTTTTGCATATGAAAAGACCCTTTTCACAAACAGGAGCAAGCTGGAGAAGGTAGCTGCTGACAGTATTCACAAAAAAACTTTGGGGCTTGGTTAGGAGTCTGAAAATCAGAGCAATGTATTTAAAAATAAGCAAAACTAAACATTTAAAAAAAAAAAAAAAAAAAAAAAAACTTCATGGGCTTTATAAATCATCTACAAAACATTTATGCAAAGAAAAAATGAGTGTATAATGTCCCTTTAAGGAGGTTACTTTGTTAGCAAAGGGAAGTAAGGGGTGGATTGTTGTTTTAAGCATTGTTTAGAAGCTATGCAAACGAGATAAGCCAGGTTTACAGTTTCAGATGGTAATGCTTCTCCTGGATTGATTAATTAATATGCGTGATGTCCTAGGAGGAGGGGTTGCATAGGGGATATAAGCTGATAAACACCATGCAATGGCAGAAAAATAATTTTGTCTTTGCGATAAGAGGTGTGATAGAGGGAATTCCTGTAAATATAGGCATGTGTGTAGATATTGTAACGGAAGTCACTCTGGTGTGGATTATAAAAGGGGCAATGTGAATAGGCCCAGATATTCCTTTCAAGGGCAGGGTAATACCAGCAGTGGGGTTGGATTGGGGGTTGGCCAAAACACCACTGAAGATAGATAGGTTGTTACAGGCATATGAGAACATAGAGGATAAAACATTTCTAGAGCATAGTTTGTCTGAGGGTTTTGTGGTACCAGTTTGCTGCAAGAGAAATTGAACAAGGAGGTAAAATTAGGGAGGATGGCAGGCACATTTAAAGAAAAAACGATTGAGGATTTAGTAGGGAAAGTACAGGATGATCCAACACCTATCTTACCCCAGGGGAAGGTCAGTAAATGATGCAATAGCTAAAAATGATTCAATTGTTGAATACCAGTCTTTTGAAAGGGCAGTGCATATGGTGCAGGCTTTGGGTAAGGGAGCTTTGTTATAAAAAATTGACATATATTCAGCATTTCGTTCGTTGCCCTTTAACCCAGAGAGTTGGAAATTAAGGGGTTGCACGTTTTTAATGGCAACTATTATGTTGATAAAAGTTTACCCATAGGGTGTTCAATTTTTTTTAGTTCTTTTTTGCATTGGTTAAGCATTAAGAAGTCTGGTATGGGCAATGTTGTTCACTATTTAGATGATTTGTTTTTGTGGATGGGCTTAGCGGGAGCTAACGATTGCGAAAGGTTAAAGGTGAATTATTTGCGAATGTTGGAACATTTTGGGAGTACCGGTAGCTATGGAGAAGATAGAGGGGCCTTGTACCAAGCTAGTCTTGCTAGATATAGTCATAGATTCCGTGAAGGGCCAATGCCAGTTACCAGAGGAGAAGGGGAAAAAGGCCAGGGATCTGATAAGGGAAATTGTAGGGAGTAGAAAAATATCGCTCAGGGAAATGGAGAAAGTCCTAGGAATTTTGAACTTTGCGTGTAAGGTTATACCAGTGGGCAGAGTATTAAGGAGAAGATAGGGAGTTTGAGTACCTGTGGAATAAAGAAGCCAGAACATTAAAATCAGGAATAACCAAATAATTGAAGGAAGATCTCAAAGTGTGGGATTCATTCTTGATCCAGTTTAATGGGGTGAGGATTTGGGAGAAGGAAATTCTATTGGAGGAACTTGAGTTTTTTATGGAAAGGGGGAAAGTAGTGCGCAGGAGGGTGACCAGAAAGATGGAAGGAAATGTATTGGGTTAAGAACTTGGAACTGCTGGAGCTATTCCCCTTAGTGGTAGCAATAGAGTTTATGGGCGAGGGAGGTTGGCAAATAGAAATTTAATCTGTTGGTCGGACAACAGGGGAGGTGGTAGAGGTCAACAACCTTCTATTGCCATCATCGCTACCCAGTAATTAGGTACCTAAGGTATTTGGTGCTGAAATGTTTAAAGGCATAACACTGTATCAGGGCCAAACATATTCCGGGGTTTCAGGAAATGTAGTGGCGGACACGCTATCCCAATTAAATGGGAGAAGTTTAGGGTCTAGCCCCCAATGCCAGACAAGAAGGTGAATGTTGCCCTGGACTTCTTTGGCAGATTGGCAATGGCTAGACGGAATCAAGGAACTCGTCAAAGGCCTGGCACCAAGTTAAATGGGCGGTGTTTACAGAAAATTTGGGAGACTATGGTGCAAGTATAGGAAGGGGTGACTGAGAAGGGGAGGAAGGGAAGATTCCTAGAAAGGTTGATGAGCTAAGGAGAGGATGGGGTTAAAAAAGAGGCGGTTAGGATCAGTGCTAGCGGGGGATAGCATATTGCACGAGAGCTATATGGTGTAATAGATTGGACTAAGAAGTTCATAGGTGAAAAAGATTGTGGGGGCATGGGGAGAGATGAGGAGAAGGGTAACAGATAGGAGGGAACCAGTAACAGAGAAGTAGATTGGAAAGAAAGGTAGGGGTAAATTTCAGGTGGTTTGCGCAAGCACAGACCGAGGCGATAATTTTCAGGACAGCATTCTAGTGGCTATTCCACAGAGCAATGAGGATAAGGGAGCTGCTTGCCCAAAAAACAGGAAGGTAGGAAAAGGGGAGAAGAAAGCAGGGGACGTAGATGCGGGGAGGAATCAGTTGTTGGTATTTGTAAGACGATCCAAGAACAGATACAGAAGGAAAAGGGGCCATGGTTGAATATGGTAGGGACAGGAGGACACTGTGCCCGGTGGCCTGTGTGAAAAGTTTATCTAGCAACTCAAAGGGGCAAAAGGGTGAACATTCCTGCGGCATGCGGATGGGTCGGAGGGTAACAATCTTATCAATTCAAGAGCGTACTGCAGAGGGTGGTGAGGAAGCTAGCGTGGGGGGAGTGCATACTTTGTGCCACACTCCTTTAGAATAGGTGCGGCAACCGCTGCAGCAAGCAGAGGTGGTTCAGAGGAACAGATAAAAAAACTGGGGAGAGGGAAATCGGCAGCCTATAAGTCATACATTAGGATGCGAGAGAATGTAAGGCAGGAGGGATATAGATAAGATGATATTATTATTGCTGTGTTGGTTTAGGTGTGCAGCGAGGTTTTGGAAAAGCACAGATGAATATTTACTAACGTGTGAAATTTGTTTTATTACAGGATAGTGGGGGCATTCCTAACGTTTATTCGGCACAGGCTAGGGCAGCAGTGTCAGGGCAAGGGGGTACACATAGGGTTTTTTGCATAAGGAAGCTAGCATCATATGGATAGGCAAAAGAGAGATAAGGTGGGATGAGTTAGTGCCAACAGTACAGCAGGCAAGGTTAAGATAGGGATGTCCTGATGCCCTGATTATACACCTTGGGGAAAACAATATAGGAGCATACCCGCTCAGAGAGCCGGAAGAGAAAGTGGCAGAAGGAACGAGATGGTTAAAAGTAGCAGGGCCATCAGTGCTGGTGATATGGTCCAACATAGTGTCAAGATTGTACTGGAGGAACTCGTATAAGAGTAAGTATAGATCAAGGAGAAAGGCGAATCAGGTAGCAGCGAAGGTAATGAGGGAGATAGGGGGCAGAGTGATGGAGCACCCACTGATAGCGGCAAAAAAAAAAAAAAGAGGAGCTATTCAGATGATGGTGTGCACTTGATGGATGAAGGGAATGACCAGATGCTGGTGGACATCAAAGGGATGTGCCAGGAGTTGGTAAAGGTAAGGAAAGGTCACAGAGGAGGAAAGGTGTTGGCCGAAAGAGAGGGGCTCTTTTGGTGGCGGTGAAGTTTGGGTCCAGCACGTGGGTGGGGCAAAATGGGGGGTGGGAGGATCCGGCGGCATACTCAGCCCTGAGGGGTGATCCGGTGGTCTATCTAGGGGGAGGGCTATGCCGTGGGTTCTCCCTTCTCCAACTGCCCTGCCAAGGGGGGTTAGTGGTTACACCCCCCTAGGTGTGGTTCCCAAAATTCTGGTTTAATGCAGTGGCATTATTTGATGTTCTTTTGAAGTTGATTTTATGGCTGAATTTTGCAAGATATAGTTTAAAGCTGGCAAAATTCAATTAAGTAATAAATCGTGACCTTTCACACATTTCACCATAACTACTGTCTGTTTTTATTTTAGATAAATCTTAGATAAGTTAAAATGGGGATCGGGGGTTCAATGGTTTTATATGGTAATGGGTCAAAAAAAAGCAGCCTCCTCACCTTAAACTAGTGTATGGAACATATGTGAGGGGAACGTAATAAGGGAGGGGCTGCTGGGAGAGAACAATGGTGGAGTTTGGTGTACCAGGTGTGGGCGTTGCAGCAGAGATAAGGAGAGAAGGCATTGGTCAGGAGAAGGTTCAGGGGGGGCTATGGGAAAGGTGTTATAAGGAGAGGGACTGCAGGAAGGAGTCACTAACCTTTTTCTTTGTTTCCCACCCACCCACCCTTAGACGCAGCGGAGCGCAATGCAATAATCGGAGAGGTCACATGAGAAAGCAGTAGCAGCACGGCTAAGGGCAGGATGTTGACTAATTGGTTGAGTCGCAGTAAGACCGCCCATGCTCCTCAATAAGGGGAATAACACAGCGCAACCGAAGGGCAGCAGGTGACCTAGCAGTCTACGCTGGCTGGAGGATAGAAAACGGCAGCTGTTTTGTAGTATTGATCATACAATCGCAACAGGTGGTGAAGTTTGGGTCCGGCACGTGGGCGGGGCAGAATGGGGGGTGGGAGGATCCCGTGGCATACTCAGCCCTGAGGGGTGATCCGGTGGTCTATCTAGGGGGAGGGCTATGCCGTGGGTTCTCCCTTCTCCAACTGCCCTGCCAGGGGGGGGGGGGTAGTGGTTACACCACCCTAGGCGTGGTTCCCAAAATTCTGGTTTAATGCAGTGGCATTATTTGATGTTCTTTTGATGTTGATTTTATGGCTGAATTTTGCAAGATATAGTTTAAAGGTGGCAAAATTCAATTAAATAATAAATCGTGACCTTTCCACGTTTCGCCATAACTACTGTGTCTGTTTTTTTTTTTTGTTTTTTTTAAATATTTTTTATTGAGGTAAGGAATATAACAGTACAAAATGATCACATAGACAAACCCTTAACCCATGAGGGTGTACAATAAAGGTATACAGTACTGCACTCATAACATACATCGCCACAAATCTATAGACATAAATGTAGTCTTACTCGTCTACATATAAAGAGAACGAAAACTAGAAGCTATACCAGTTATTAATAAAGAAGTTCTGCCTATGTGGTTGATAAAAACAAAAGAACTAACCTCAGAATTTTAGATAAATATATGGGGCCACGCTGGAGCCCTTACACCTATGAATGCCCATAGAATATATATTCAATTACAAAAAACGAAGGAGATCAAAACTATCTTTACGTAATAAAAGGGTGGGGATATTACGTGCCGCTGTGTTGTAACAGACAAATTATAAATAAGAGGAAAATTTTTGGAATCTGTGTTCCTTAGTTTACTTAGTAAACAGGGACTAAAATAAGACCCCTATATGGGGGGGGGGGCGGAGCAAGCCAACTTATAAAACGATGCCCATATAATGGGACTGCGAAGGAAGGGTTTATTCTAAATAATGATCTAGACTTTTCTCTAAACTACTAGAAGAAAAATGTGGGTTTTGCAGTGTTAATTTTCCCTCTATACATGTACGTGTGGGAACTCACTAAATGAAATATGAAACCGTAGTCCACTTATCATGACTAAAATCTGTGCCTCCTGTAAAGTAAGACAAGCACAGCAAATTAAAGATTAATCAGGAGTCATAACTATTTGTGTCTAACCTATATATGAAAATTAAACTATCTGTGGTCAGGTTAACATACTGGGCTACTGGATATGTAAAAATGTCACTCGCTAAGTTTGGAGAAAATATTATCTAATGCTCAGCTCTAAACATTGTTTCTTAATATGGCTGCTTAAGGTAGTAGGTAATATTTGGACACGTAGCATGGAGCAAAGAGAATTGACATTCAGTCTCCTGGCCCTACTATAGCAATGGTATGAACCAAAGTTACTAAACAGGAGGCAGTCTATTGCATCAGCAGCAATAGGGCATATAGTACGCAACAAATAGCTGAGAAAAATATATACACTATTGGTGAACATTACTGTGGCTAAATAGAGTCACATTGATTATAGAACAACTTAGGCACATAAGAAATGAAATAAACATTAATGTGGCTAAAAAAGCACAATTTAGTCCAGGTTTATAATATATAGATTTAAAAAAAAAAAAAAAAAAAAAAAAGGTGAGTTGAGTGGTTTTTCAATAACATGTATAACATAGATAATGATAGGCATGCTACTAGAATCCCAACCTATAACAATTGATAGCGGCGTTTAGCATTAGACTACAGCATTAAGAAGTAAATATACACTATTATTGTGTTATAATGTACCCTATGAATCTTTCACAAAGGACTAGATTTGATCTGTGCATGATGACAGGACTATTAAGGTATTATGACTAGATGACCAACTATCCATAATCAATACCTAACACTGCAGAAGAGATAAATAAGACGCTAAACATGATTTAAAGCTAAGCTCTTTAACCTCATAGTGCCAGTGGTTGTCAGCTATGGAGCATAAAGCCACCTTGTGAAATAAAGCTCCGTCTCAGGGGCACGGGCCCTATACCCCAAGACAGAGGGTAGAAAGTTCACCTTACTGGCTTAACAAGGACTATGTGCAACCAGTAATATAAAAAAAATATGGCAAGTACGTGAGGAATAGGGTCTAAAGGTTTCATAAAAAGTCGGATATATTAGTGGATCATAAGGAAGCTGCTACACAACTATATATTAAACCAGATAGGAAGCTAAGCACTGTATTGGTGGGAGACTAAATTATATCTGACATAGTTTCCCTGTCAGAATGATGGCCCAGCATAAGGATGTAATAGAGGAGATATATATATATAAATATATATATAAGTAATTAAAAAAAAATCTTTTTTCTTTTTCTCTCTCCCTTCCTAAAAAAATAAATAAAAAAAATAAAAAAAAAAATAACAGGGTTCACATAAACTTAGGTTCTTTCACAAACCAGCATAATGAAAAGCAGGTAGGTATGGCTCAAAGTATAACCCAATTTTAACCTGGATTCAAATTTTAAGTATAGGGGAATCCCTAAAGCCCAAGTGAATATCTAGGCAGGAACAGTAATGCCCAACAGTAAACTAATTGTTTATAAAACTAAAAACTTATATCTGAATATTACTAGGAAACAGCAAACATAACATAATGTCCAAATAAATATGTAGACATCACTGAACAGCAAAAGTCAGGGCAAATACGACATGCTCAATCTACTGTTGTCATTTTACATGTCCAAGCTTTATCCAATTCCCGCTCTTTGGTGGAATAGCGATTCAGCAGACGACCAGTACTCTGGCCTGCACAAGGGAATATGAAGAAGCTTATGCTGTCTCCCTGAGGTTGCTGACAATATGTCTACCACTTCTAGGTTGTCAAGCATCTTGAAATATTTGGCAGAACAGATGTTATTAAACTGTATCTTGGCAAAGGTATCATCCTGGTTAGCTAAGAGAAAATCAGAGTCTTGCAAAATACCTCCTAGCTGTTTCAGAATTTCCATCCGGGAGTTTATAATATCCCAAGTCATAGGTCCATGTACATACCAGGGGAGAGTCTCTAGCCAGTCACGAGATGTTAGCATGTATGCTCTCTGATTTGGTTTCTCCGTCTTAAACTGAGAATTTCCCAAGACCACAGCTCTACAGACGTTCACATTATGAGCTGGATGTGTACACGCTGTGGAAGCTAGTGCTGCGTATACATCGATCCGCGCAACATCCGGTCTAGGGAGCTTGGCTGCTACTGCCATATTAGAAATTTCTGTCTCCAGCTCTATTTGGCAAGCATCTAGGAGATTGCTTATCTCCCTGATTACGAGTGTTGTCAGCTCCATATTAGTTTAATAGATAGGGTGCTTCTACGAGATGTGTCCTCCGATGCTGAGTTGCGCCTCTCTCTATGACGTCAGGATTCAATGGCGGCTTTCGCGCTAATAAAATCTTAAAAAAGGGGAATCAAATAGTCGTGCCAGACAGGTTATTTTACCTCTGCAGCCCCTCTATATCAGTCTCTCTGTTTCAGAACCGATAAAGGATTAGTAAAAGTCTCCAGAGCCTTCCCTGTTAGTAACTCCAGCCGCCCTCAGCTTCTCCTTCCTCTTTGAGCAAGATAAACAGTAGATCAAAGCCCGTCTTTAAAAGATTTTATGTCAGTATAAGTCCCGATCTAATAAAATGTCTATTCGTTGTTGTTGTAGAACGATCAATTAAGTACTTATCAGATGCTATATAACAAATAACTAGCGGGAGCTCTATTATGGTGCGTCTTCTCTCCTCACAGGCTAGCTCCGCCCCCCTGTGTCTGTGTTTTTATTTTAGATAAGTCTTAGATAAGTTAAAATGGGGATCGGGGGTTCAATGGTTTTATATGGTAATGGGTCAAAAGAATGCAGCCTCCTCACCTTATGAGTGCATGCATTAAAACTATTGCTAACAGTAGAACTGTCTTGCCATTTAGGTTAATTATAATCAAATGCTATGCACAACTTTCAAACTTTTAATAGATAATATATTTGAAAGTGAGAAGAATATATTTTCCTTTATGCTTCTTTGAAAAACAAATTGAAAAAGTAGACAAATTGTTCTTGTCAGATGTCATATATAGGGAGTGGATCTGATTTTGACATGTTTATTTTTTTTTACTTCTAATTTGAAATCATCTCTAAAAAGAAATTATAGTTATTGTTAGAAAAAATCAAAATAAGCTTTTGGAATCATGAGTTTCAACAGACAGGTTCCTTGCCGACAATTAGATTACTAATCTTTTTAAAATAGTGTGCAGTTGGAAATATTAATGTAACAAAGGCAGTGATTGGATAAGATTTTCTTTTTTTTTTTTTTTGATACTGTGCATTTAAGGACCTGACATGTTTCAGAAATGCAGCGGCTATTACGAATAGTTAGAAAATATTTTTAATAGATTTTTATTCTATTTCTGCACTTATCCAAAAGATACCCTAGATAACCTAAACAGTACTCCAGTGCAATTATTCTCCTATCTCACTCAAAGATACTACACTCCTTTGTAAATGTTTGGTGTTTAACGCCATTTAAACACCAACCAAAATTCCCTCTACAGCATAGTTGGGTGCTTCACAAACCATTCCACAGCACCTTGAATGATGTAAACATCTAACACATACGCCCCCACTACAATTACACACCTATGTTGCTCTTGGCTACTATGACAGCCCACTGGTTGCAGCACACAAATACTGCAATTAATAGCACTTGGTTTGCTCTCCTACATACTAAACACTTATAGAATTCTTGTTGGAACTTAAATACAGTTATAAAGTATTATGGCTGTACCCAATTTTTTTATTCTGTAATTCAGAAAGAGCATGCAATTTTAAGCAACTTTCTAATTTACTCCTATTATCAATTTTTCTTCGTTCTCTTGCTATCATTATTTGAAAAAGAAGGCATCTAAGCTTTTTTTTTGGTTTCAGTACTCTGGCCAGCACTTTTTTATTGGTGGATGAATTTATCCACCAATCAGCAAGGACAACCCAGGTTGTTCACCAAAAATGGGCAGGCATCTAAACTTACATTCTTGCATTTCAAATAAAGATACCAAGAGAATTAAGAAAATTTGATAATAGGAGTAAATTAGAAAGTTGCTTAAAATTTCATGCTCAATCTGAATCGCGAAAGAAATTTTTTTGGTACAGTGTCCCTTTAAGCATAAGGTTTTTGTTAAATAATGATTTTGAAATGCTTATAATCTCTATATTGGTTATTTTCTCGCTTTTGTTGGGAGTGGGAGTTACTGGAAATCCTTAATCTTTAAAATGGTTCAGTGTTTGATTTGGAGTTATTTAAATGTAACAAATTGACATTTTTAATTTTTATGCAAAGATTCAAGCACTACACAATACTGAACTTTGGCATAAAAATAGATTTCATGGGATATACTGTGAAGCTATTGCTAGTGCTGACGAAAAATAAATACAACAGACAATTAACGTTATTTGATAAAGCTATTAAATACATTTTGCATCAAATGCAAGTTATGTCAATCTGGAGTTTCTATAGATTTTAGAAGTTATACTGAACTTGCATTTTATTTTATTATATTTGAGATGCATGTGTGCAGGGATGGATAGAGGCACTGACATACATATAGAGGGACAGAATTGTTCTGGGCAAGACTGTATATATGACATCTACAAATGTGCTTGTTAGATGTCATACATAGTAGTAATTTTGTTTGTGCATTGTTAAAGCACAAAAAAGGGTATAACATACTCTGCATTTAAAGCTTGTTTGTTATCACATATCACTAGCATGTATAATAAGTCTAAATTCTTTTAAAAATTCAAAAACATCTTTCTTTGATACCATTAATATTACCACAAAAAACATTGCCCAAATAGTGCAAGGAAACGTGATTGTTGAACTGAATTTCACACTTTTAAATATCCCTCAAGGTAATTTTTTTTTCTTTTTTTTATTATAGAGTGATAATATTATGTATAATATTATTGATAATTAATAAATGTGTTCTATTACTAATAATATCAACTACTACATTTACTGATTTATCAGTAGGGATGTTAGTTTAAAGCTCAAGAAATTCAATGCAACCACGCTCTCATCTCCAGTATAGTCAGGAATTTAAATACAGTGCTCTATTAATAAGTATAGGCAGCTCCTATATGCACAGTTGCAAAAGTACACAAAATTGAGCAATAAATTGCATGATTGACCACAGTTTCTAAAATATCTGGTGAGTTATCATCCTTCTTCTAGATCATCATAATTACATACAATATTTGTAGTATTAGATATGTCTTAGAAAATAAGCTAAATTATCATTGTAAAACCTGAACAATTTCACTTTAAAATGAAAAGTGGGATAAATGTCTGATTCATTTTATTATTGGAAAGCAATTGCACAGCCTCTGACTTAGTTTTGTAGTAATCATGTACAGTATACCCCTACCCCCTTATTATCACCACAAATTACAATTCTATTGTTGCTTAGACTCTTAAGTGCTTTTCTCTGTGTTAAAATAACTCCATCCTTATACAGAATGCATTGCTTATTTAATCCACCTTAAAAAAGCGTGAATACTTGCATTGGTATTTATAGTGTCAATCATACTACATGCTGGAGGTAAATTGTTGGGATTTTCAATAAAGTATAGTGAATACTAAGGGACCAATGATCTAAAGGTCTCTGGGCTGGTGAGATTATTTAAGATTGCTCAGCAGTATTTCTATTTCCCTGGTGGAATCATTTTACCCTTTGCACAATAGGACATAGGTACTACATCACACAGTACTTTGCCCAGTGTACTTTGTTAACATAGTACCTACATCCAACATAGAGGCACAAGTTGTGGTTTCCACTGTCGGCTTAGACAGCGGAGACTGCAGCTGGGGGAAGAAGGCATCTGTCTTCATCTGGTAAGAGAGCAATGATCGTGATTCCTTACCACATAAAGCCAGATCACCTATCCTGAAAGAGAGATAAACTTTCTGTGTCACTCCTACGATGAGTCTCCAATGGTGCTGAGTGGGAGAAAGGAGGGAGGCGGGTGACCGGTCCAGCAGAGGAGGTGGAGGGAGTGGCAGGGTTACCTATACTATGGAAAGTTATGAAGGGAGAGATACGAGAGATATGAAACAATATCAGCTAGAGGGGAGAGGGGGATCCTACACTGCAGACAATGATGATCTTGAGGGGGACCATTACACTACAGAAAAAAAACATAAAATAATAAAAATAAACAATACAAAAATTATTTGTTTCTGGTTATCGGTAAAACATATGGTGGGGAGAAGTGGTAGGGTTAGAGAGCCGTTTGGGGGCTTCAGCAGGAAGGTGAGGAGGGCTTTACACTACAGAAATATTAAAACATACATTTTTAAAAATAAATAAAGATAAACCCATAAACTGCATAGTGGCTAAGATGGTTGTGACCAATGGAGGGAGGAAGAGAGGTGTTTGGGAGGAATCAGGTAGGGATCAGGGAGTGGGTGGTGTTAAGTGGGAGGGTAATCCCTACACTAGAGCAAATATTAACCTTACAAGCTAACTAATTAATCTCTTCACTGCTGGGAACAATAAAAAAGCCATACATGTTTGCTATTTCTGGACAAAGGGAATCCCAGAGAAGCTTTTACAATTATTTTTCATATGACTGCAGTAGTTGTGTGTAAATAATTTCAGTGAGAAACCCAAAGTTTATGAAAAATTTATTTTTATAAAAAATAAATTATATGATTATATTTGGTGGCCAAATAGTTGCATCAAGTATACCAAAATGGGCCTTGATCAATACATTGGGTTGTCTACTTTAAAATATATTTTTTTCATAGGTAAAAAAAAACAAAAAACAAAACAAAGACTCTGTTTAGGTATAAATGGAGTGACAGCAAAAATACTAGAAAATCTTCAGTACTTTAGGCAAGTTTTTCTCTGAAATTTTTGGCGCAAAAGTGCCCAATGAAAATCATAATTTTAAAAGGAATGCAAAGCAAATAATTGAACCATCCACACAAAAACATGCATGGAAAAAAAAATTTGTTTTGTTCATGTGCATCAGAAATGGATTTGTTCACCAAACATCAAATCAAAAACATAAAATTTGTATATAAAGTACACAGGAATAAATCATATTAAAGGGACATAATACTCATATGCTAAATCACTTGAAACTGATGCAGTATAACTGTAAAAAGCTGACAGGAAAATATCACCTGAGCATCTCTATATAAAAAAGGAAGATATTTTACTTCACAATCTCCTCAGCTCAGCAGAGTAAGTTCTGTGTAAAAAGTTATACTCAGCTGCTCCCAGCTGCAGGTAAACAAATTTAAAAAAATGAAGAAATGAACAGCAGCCAATCAGCATCAGCAGTGCTGAGGTCATGAACTCTTACTGTGATCTCATGAGATTTGACTTAACTCTCATGAGATTTCATAGTAAGCTTCCTTTACCTGATTGGTGAAATAATATGAGAGTGCACGATGCTAGTCCCTTCAGATGTCCCAGGACAAACACACTAAAATGCTGCTTAGAAATCCTTTACAATGGGAGGTGGCTACTGAGGAACTTTTGAGGTAAAATATCTTTCTTTTTTACATAGAGATGTTCAGGTGATATTTTCTAGTCAGCTTTTTACAGCTATGCTGCATCACTTTCAAGTGTTTAAACATTTGGGTATTATGGCCCTTTAAGTATGCACAGCATAAATTGTAATTTAAGCACACTGGATGTGCACACAGAAATTTGTTCTTATAAGTAAAAAATAGAAAGGCAGTTGTTTTTTTATAGTAAAATAAACTGAACATAGGTGTACCGTGAGCGTGTATTTAATTGTCTTTCAAATTCAAATGTAATTATCTAAACATACACCCAACAGATCTTACTGTGGTGAGATTTTAACAAAATACTATAAAAACACAAATTACTCTCAAAGGGCAGCCTATGCTTGCAAAACATTGTATTTGGTGTAATATTAAAGTTTAAACTTACACAGAGTTATCCATGTGTACTTTGTTCTCTACTGCAAACTTTTACATAGCAGATAACTCTCATTATTTCTGTGGTAGACTGCTCACCACTCACAGGGACAATCCATTTTCTTTGATAATTGCACCCAGACTGTCCCTGAACTTATTTTTTGATGGTGAACGTTTTATCATTGGGCTGTAAGTGTGAACATCTTTTCAAGTATTTTATTATTTGCTGGGTTCTGCCTCATAGCCAGAAATTCAGGTTTAAGTAAACTTAACCTCTGAAAGGTGTTAAAGATATGTTTAAGTCATTAACAATATGAGCCAGATTACAAGTGGTGTGCTAAATTTTTTTTGCTTACACGCTAAAGTCATTTGATGTAAAAGATTACTATGGGCGGGTTAGCACACGTATTACAAGTTGAAAGTAAAAAGTTAGCGTAAGAGCAAAAGACCAATGCACGCTAACTTCAGATATCGTGACCTCTCTAACTTCTTCTCCCCATAAACTTCTAAAAAACAAACCTAACACGTATCACTCATGCTCTATCCCAACACTGTATTAGACCAATAGTCCTAAACCCAAAGGTAGTTATGAATACTTTACATTCCAATGTTCTTTACATAGTAAAATAGTAAATAGTAAATATAAATGTATATATACACACTGTTTATATGATTTTATTTTTTAAAGACATATCTATATCTAGATATCTATATGAATACACTGTGTGCAGAATTATTAGGCAAATGAGTATTTTGACCACATCATCCTCTTTATGCATGTTGTCTTACTCCAAGCTGTATAGGCTCGAAAGCCTACTACCAATTAAGCATATTAGGTGATGTGCATCTCTGTAATGAGAAGGGGTGTGGTCTAATGACATCAACACCCTATATCAGGTGTGCATTATTATTAGGCAACTTCCTTTCCTTTGGCAAAATGGGTCAAAAGAAGGACTTGACAGGCTCAGAAAAGTCAAAAATAGTGAGATATCTTGCAGAGGGATGCAGCACTCTTAAAATTGCAAAGCTTCTGAAGCGTGATCATCGAACAATCAAGCGTTTCATTCAAAATAGTCAACAAGGTCGCAAGAAGCGTGTGGAAAAACCAAGGAGCAAAATAACTGCCCATGAACTGAGAAAAGTCAAGCGTGCAGCTGCCAAGATGCCACTTGCCACCAGTTTGGCCATATTTCAGAGCTGCAACATCACTGGAGTGCCCAAAAGCACAAGGTGTGCAATACTCAGAGACATGGCCAAGGTAAGAAAGGCTGAAAGACGACCACCACTGAACAAGACACACAAGCTGAAATGTCAAGACTGGGCCAAGAAATATCTCAAGACTGATTTTTCTAAGGTTTTATGGACTGATGAAATGAGAGTGAGTCTTGATGGGCCAGATGGATGGGCCCGTGGCTGGATTGGTAAAGGGCAGAGTGCTCCAGTCCGACTCAGACGCCAGCAAGGTGGAGTTGGAGTACTGGTTTGGGCTGGTATCATCAAAGATGAGCTTGTGGGGCCTTTTCGGGTTGAGGATGGAGTCAAGCTCAACTCCCAGTCCTACTGCCAGTTTCTGGAAGACACCTTCTTCAAGCAGTGGTACAGGAAGAAGTCTGCATCCTTCAAGAAAAACATGATTTCCATGCAGGACAATGCTCCATCACACGCGTCCAAGTACTCCACAGCGTGGCTGACAAGAAAGGGTATAAAAGAAGAAAATCTAATGACATGGCCTCCTTGTTCACCTGATCTGAACCCCATTGAGAACCTGTGGTCCATCATCAAATGTGAGATTTACAAGGAGGGAAAACAGTACACCTCTCTGAACAGTGTCTGGGAGGCTGTGGTTGCTGCTGCACGCAATGTTGATGGTGAACAGATCAAAACACTGACAGAATCCATGGATGGCAGGCTTTTGAGTGTCCTTGCAAAGAAAGGTGGCTATATTGGTCACTGATTTGTTTTTGTTTTGTTTTTGAATGTCAGAAATGTATATTTGTGAATGTTGAGATGTTATATTGGTTTCACTGGTAAAAATAAATAATTGAAATGGGTATATATTTGTTTTTTGTTAAGTTGCCTAATAATTATGCACAGTAATAGTCACCTGCACACACAGATATCCCCCTAAAATAGCTATAACTAAAAACAAACTAAAAACTACTTCCAAAACTATTCAGCTTTGATATTAATGAGTTTTTTGGGTTCATTGAGAACATGGTTGTTGTTCAATAATAAAATTAATAATAATATTTTCTTCTATGTGAATAACATAGGAATGTAATGCTTTTCTATTCAAAACACATTAATACATATAAAAAATTTATTAAAACTGATATTGCATGCTTTAAGGTATTTAACTGGAAAGGGCTGAAAGTGAATATATATACTGTATGTGTTTGCTTGCATGTATATGTGCACATACATATTTATACATATTAACACATACATATGCATGTATACACATATATACACATTTATAGATATTAATTTATATAATAGCCCTTTCCGGTCAACAACCTTGTCATTTACCATATCCCTTTTAACCTTTTTTTATTAATATTTGTATGATTATTATTTTATCATAAAGTGTATATATAAGTATTGAATGTGTTTCTTAAAAAAAAAAAATTAACCCACACGCTAGGACACCAATCATGCTGTGACTTCTAGCACAGTTTCCGTTTGCAGTCGTGCGCAACCTTTTACTTTCAACTTGTAATATGCCAGTTAGATCAGTCGTGATATTGCTTATCGCATCTTACCCTATCATTAGCATGCCACTGGTTATCTAGCCCTATGTTTGTGGTTGTAGTGTAGTAATATACAATAAATATATACAGTGTGTGTATATATATATATATATATATATATATATATATATATATATATATATATATATATATATATATATATATATAATACCGTCCATACCACACAGGATATACCCTCCAAAGGTCGTCTGCCTGGGTGCTATGATGCTTTAAATATTTCCTGTACAAATGACAGCACTCTCAGGTCTTTTTTCAAAATGAGATCAACAAAAGTCTCTTTTTTAATGGAACGTTTTCGAGGAGCTTGTCCCCATCATCAGCATAACACTCAAGTGTAACAAAACATATTTTTATACAAACAAACAAATTAATCAAATATTAACAACCTGTGTCTCTCTTGGTGTCCCAGAAAACCGCCAACCACTCGTGTTTGGAACGCACTATGCGTTCCAGTGCTTTGTGACCGGAAATGCCTAGTGTCATGTGACTTCCGGTTTCGTATATTTACAATATATCTTATCCGTGCAACATTTGCTTATTTCAAAATCATGCTCCAAAATATATTTACTTACTATATGTCTATTAAACTTACATAGACACTATATCCCCTTATCGTACTTGTGTTCTTATGATACACTTACTTTTCGCCACTGCAGCGTAATCTAACCAATCTCACATTGGTGTGTTAGTTTAATTTGTGCCAACTTTATATTTCTACTTTCCACTTTCCCTGTGTAGTCTATATGGTGTATCAGTGTCACTGTGTGGGTAATTACATTTATATGTGTATTTGCGATCTGCTTGTGTTAACTGTGCCCTTTTTATTTGTCTCAGTTACCATGGTTACCCAATAGTGCTGGCTATGCATTCTCTATGTGTCTTGCAATCTCTATATGGCCATATTCCCATTTGTTCCTTCATTGCACTTAGACTTTGTTGTCTATTGGTTACCCCACTGCGATCTATTATGCATGTGTATTTATCCTTCCCCTAAATGAGAGTATTGCGTTACTCAGCCCCTTTTATCTTCGACCCTTTTGTCTTAGATGGTGTCTGCTTAGAGGCTAATGGTCTAATTGTGCCTATACGCAGCTTGCATTTTTTACACATACACTTCTGACATATAGTTGCCCAAATTCTAGTTTTGCTATCCTGATATTTTATCCATTTAGATGTAGCATGTCCTCTTAGTTAATGCTTTTTATTGTTTTCTCCTCTATGTTGTTATTTTTTGTTTTTTATTTGTTTTTCTAAGATTGTCTCTTTGTATGAGGGATCTTCGAATTTCCCCACTATGGTTCAATTGTCTCCTAGACTTCTATGCGCCGGATCTGCATATATAAGTTGCCATTCCACTTTAGATTAGCAGTCTATTTCCATCTTGATGTGTATTTAGATGTTGTCCATACTCTCCATGCTTGTCTTTTTGATGTGATAGGCTACTGTGTATCAAGGTTATGGGAGTAGTCGTTTACTGGTAACCTGCCTTTACTATGTCTTACTCCAGGAGTAGTGGGAGGCACTTTCATGTCTCCCCCTGCTCCGATCATAGGTTTATGACTAGGGCACTACCCCCCTTGGGGTCTGTGTCTCAGTCCTACCTTGATCTGGTGCACAGTGTCTGGCCATCGTACCTTTGTTTGTGTCTCCTACCTACACCAGTGCCTTAAAATCAGGTGCTGAGTTAAGCCCCCCTGGGTGTATTGTACCCAGTCTATACATCCATTCTGCTTCTCGTCTGAGAAGGGCTTTATTGCGATCCCCTCCTCTGTCAAGCTGGGGGATGTGATCAATTAAGATGTATCTGATGCTTGAGACTTGATGCTGTTTCTGGGTGCAATGTCTGGCTACAGGTTGATCTGAACTGCCTGTATCTAGTGCCACCCTTATCGCCCGCCTGTGGTTAGCCATTCTTTCGCGTAGCGTCCCACTGGTCTTGCCAATATAGAATTTGGCACATGGGCAGTAGAGTAGGTAGATTACATGTGTTGTATTGCACGACAGAGAGTGTTTGATGTAATACACTTTGTTAGTGTGCGGATGGTGGAAGGTCTTAGTGGCTATTAGGCCATTACATGTGGTACAGCCCAGGCATTTATATGAACCTTTGATGTTAACCTTTTCTTTCTTTAGATAGCATTTTTTGGGGTCTGTTTTGACCAGCAGGTCCCTAAGATTTGTGCCCCTCCTATATACAATCATTGGTGTGAGGTTATGAGCAAATCTTAGTTTTGGGTCCGATTGTATCACGGGCCAGTGTTTCCTTAGGATCTTACCAGCCTCACTGGTATTTGGTGAAAATGTAGTTGCCATTATGAGCCTGTTAGATGTGTCTTTGTTTCTTTCTTTGTTCATAAGAGTTGTCTGTGTATACGGTAGTAGTTCCTGTACGATTGTATCTACCATATTCTTTTTATACCCCCGCTGTATGAATTTGTCCCTCATATACTGAAGTTGGGAGACCCCTGTGGCTTTATCTGTGTTATTGCGTATTACTCGCATCAGTTGTGATTTAATGATTCCTTTGAGTAACGCTGGTGGGTGACAGCTAGTGGCACATAGTAAGGAGTTCCTATCGGTGGGCTTATAATACAGTGTAGTACCCAATGTACCATTTTGTATGTATACATTTAGGTCCAAGAAATGTACTTCTGTTTCACTGTGTGTTATTTTAAATCGCACCGGTGTGCTCGTGTTGTTAATGTATTGGAACCAATCTAATAGTGTGTCTTGTCCTCCCCTCCAGATTAAAAAGACATCATCTATATATCTTACATAGAATATTATAGATGTTATATCTTTATTCCACAGATATGTCTTTTCAAACTCAGACATATATATGTTGGCATACGATGGGGCCATATTTGACCCCATCGCCGTGCCTGATGTCTGCAAGTAGTATTGAGTTTCAAAGCGAAAATAGTTATGTGTGAGACAAAATTGCATAAGTGTCATAAAGTACTCAATTGGGGGTCCCTCATATTCTCTATCTTCAATGAGATGGTTCCTGACTGCTGTAAGTCCTTTGTCATGAGGGATGATGGTGTAGAGACTGTTGACATCCAGGGTTACCAGGATGTCTCCAGTCTCCACAGCAACATCCCCCAATTTACGTATGAGGTCATTTGTGTCAGCGATATAAGACATTGTTTTCTTTACTGTGGGTTGCAGTAGTATGTCAAGTAGCTGTGCTACTGGTTGTGTCATGGATTGTACCGCCGACACAATTGGTCGCCCTGGTGGTCTGTCCATGGTTTTATGGATTTTGGGCGTGGTATACAAAATTGGCACTTTTGGGTATTTTGTAGTACAGAATTCATATAAGTTTTCATTAAGATATCCCTGCTGGACTCAAGTATTAAAACTTGGTCAAGTTCCTGCTTGAATTTGCCCGTGGGGTCTCTTGTTAGTGTGGTATATGTTTCGACATCATTTAACTGTTGCAGGATGTCCTCTCTATAGTCTGAATAATTCAAAAGGACAATGGCCCCGCCTTTGTCTGCGGGGCGAATGACCAATGAGTGATCATCCTGCAAAGTTTTGATGGCTTGCCTTTCTTCTTGTGTTAAGTTGTGTGTCCATTTTTTGTTAACTCTTATTGTTTCAAAGTCCTGCGTGGTAAGTCTTATGTAAGTCTTATGTAAGTCTTAGTTGACGCACTATTGCTATATATTAATTATACTAGGCGATAAGCCTGCCCAGAGGGCAGTCTATGTTTAAAAAATTACAACCCCCCAAGCTAATGTTACAACAAAATAAAAAATGCAAAATTACAGAAAAAAATAAACAAAGCTATCCAAAATAAAAAAAATTTAACCTAAACTATTGCCCCATATAAAATTAAAAAATCCTCCCCAAAATTAAAACACCCTCTAATACTAAACTACCAATAGCCCTTAATTCTACCAATAGCCCTTAAAGGGCACTAAACCCCAATTTTTTCTTTCATGATTCAGATAGAGCATGCCATTTTAAGCAACTTTCTAATTTATTCCTATTATCAATTTTTCTTTGTTCTCTTGCTTTCTTTATTTAAAAATCAGGAATGTGATGCATAGGAGCCGGCCCATTTTTGGTTGAGAACCTGGGTTATGCTTGCTTATCGGTGGGTAAATATAAGCGTCCAATAAGCAAGCACTATCCATGGTGCTGAACCTAAAATTGGCTGGCTGCTAAGATTTACATTTCTGCTTTTAAAATAAAGATACCAAGAGAACGAAGAAAAATTGATAATAGGAGTAAATTAGAAAGTTCATTAAAATTGCATGCGTTATCTGAATCATGAAAGAGAACATTTGGGTTCAGTGTCCCTTTAAAAGGGCCTTTTGTAGGAAATTGCCCTAAGTTAAACAGCTTGTTTGCTTAAAAAATGACCAATTACCCCCTAACAGTAAAACCCCCCACCCAGCCAACCCCCAAAAATAAAAAAACCTAAGCTACCCATTGCCCCTAAAGGGCCATTTGTATGGGTATTGCTCTTCAAAGGGCATTCGGCTCTTTTACAGCCCATTAAATCCCTAATCTTAAAAATAAAAAATAAAAAAATAAAAAAAAAAATCCTAAGACTAGGGATAGGCAAATGTGTTTATATTCAAATTCGAATGTTAGAACGAATGTTATTGTAGAAATTCGATTTACATAATAGAATGTTGATATTCTTAAAAAGTAGATTATCGAATGTTATTTACAGTTTTCGAATGTCACATTCGAATGTCACATTCGAAATCGAATATTACATTTATAAAACACAATTGTAGACTAGAAATAATATTTTGAATTTGAATGTCACATACGAATATTACATTTTTTAAAACACAGTATTAGACTAGAAATACTATTTTGAATTTAAATGTTACATTTGAATTCGAATATAGCATTTGAAATCGAATATTACATTATTATTATTATAATATAATAATTATTATAATTATTATTAAACACAGTTGAAAACTAGAAATACTATTTCGAATTCGAATATTACATTTAAAAAACACAGTATTAGACTAGAAATACTATTTTGAATTTGAATGTGACATTCGAAATCGAATATTACATTTAAAAAAACACAGTATTAGACTAGAAATACTATTTCGAATTTGAATGTGACATTCAAATTTGAATGTAGCATTCAAATTCGAATATTACATTTATTAAACACAGTTGTAGACTTGAAATACTATTTCGAGTTTGAATCTTACATTCAAATTCGAATGTCACATTTGAATATTACATTTAGAAATTGAATGAATACATAGCTAAATATTCTATTATTCGAACAAATATTTTCGAATTTGATTGAAAAATTCTAAAACGAAAATTAGAAAATAGAATGTTAGAATGTTATATAAACATCCGAAATTCGATTTGAACGAATGTATCAACATTTTTAGAAACATTTGCCAGTCCCTACCTAAGACTAAGTCCCAAATAGGTATTCACCGTTCCTGAAGTCCAGCAGAGAAGGTCTTCTTCCAGGCGGCTCCATCATCTTCTATCTTCAACCGGAGCGAAGGCGGCATGGAGCAGAGGTTCACTGGAGCGGCGGCGATCACTCTAGTGATTCATTTATAGTTACTTATTTGGGTTAGGAGAGAAGATTGAATGGAGGAAACCTAGGCTGCAACATGGGGTTGCCTATTGCTTTATGGACACTTAAACATATTTCAAAAAATATTACAAAAATAACCTGCATATTATTCTCATGATTCCAAAGCATCATTTTATTTTGCATTCATTAGTCAGTCTGCTAGTCTTCTTTCACAACCACTGATACCTTGCTCTTGAACACTGCACTATGCCTAGAAGGGGTAAAACTAATGGGAAGCATGTTACATCTGCCTTTATTATGGCCCGATATTCTTTGCCAGCATGGCAAGAAATATCACACTGACCATTATGTGGGTAGCCCAAATAAAATTATTTAACAAAAAGATCTGAACCACCTAGAATTACAGGCGATCTCCAACCTTACATCCATAGAAGGAAATGTAGCACCATAGAGTGCAAAGAAGAACAAATTTGACAGGGAGAACCCAGTATTGATAACAATGTCTGTCTTAAAGCAAATACAAATTATATTGTGCTGCTTTCAGCATATTTCACCTTGTATTAGTTTTTAATTTCTCAAATATGTCTTTTTCTTTCAGATTAATAAGCACAATGGCTATTTTGAAACAAACATGCCAGCTGACATTCGGCAAGCCTAATCAGCAAAAAGACTTCTAGGTATAACATGTTTTAAGCATTCTGAAGGCAACTGCAAGAGAGATTCATACACACCAATGGAAAGGTGCTATTCAGCAAGGCTGTGAGACTCATTTTAAAAAAGGAATATAAGGAACCCGTTGGATTTTAACCTCTTGATTATGATTTAAATAATAAAACAAAATATTATTATTGCTATTATTAATTTTTATTACGTGTTCTTAATCCATATTGTTCTATATATCTTTGTAATATTGCAGCACTGGTTATATACCAGCATTCACAAATATACAAGAAGACTGAAATTAATGGACTGACTTTATTCTATCTTCCCAACCACATAAAATGACTTGTTTTCTAAAACTACAATTTAAAGGAACATTAAACCCAAAAAAATTATTTCATGATTTAGATAGAGAATACAATTTTTAAAAACTTTACAATTTACTTCTATTATCAAATTTATTACATTGTCATGTTATTCTTTATCAAAGAGATGCCTAGGTAGGAAGCGTGCACATGCCTGAAGCCCTACATAACAGGAAATACTGCTGCTATTTAGTGTTTATGCTAATGTATAACATTGTTGCAAAATAGCTGCTATATAGTGCTGCAGATACGTGCACACTCTTGAGCTTAGATTTTTGCTTTTTAAATAAGGATAACAAGAAAACAAACAAAATATAATAGAAGTAAATTAGAAAGTTGTTTAAAATTTTATGTTTTATCTAAATCATGAATGAAAAAAATTGAGTTTTATGTCCCTTTAAAGGGACACTGAACCCAAAAATTTTCTTACGTGATTAAGATAGAGCATGCAATTTTAAGCAACTTTCTAATTTACTCCTATTTTCAATGTTTCTTTGTTCTCTTGCTATCTTTATATAAAATAGAAGGTATCTAAGCTTTTTTCTTGGTTCAGACCTCTGGACAGCAGTTTTTGATTGGTGGATGAATTTATCAACCAATCTGCAAGGACAACCTAGGTTGTTCACCAAAAATGGGCCGGCATCTAAACTTACATTCTTGCATTTCAAATAAAGATACCAAGAGAATAAAGAACATTTGATAATAGGAGTAAATTAGAAAGTTGCTTAAAATTTCATGCTCTATCTGAATCACAAAAGAAAAAATGTGGGTTCAGTGTCCCTTTAAGCCATATAACATTATAAAACAGATCTATATCTATAGGAATACCCATCTGGAAAGTGGACTTAAAATAGGCATTCTTTTTTTTCACACAGAAAATATATTTCCTGTTTATTCTTGACATATTATTCTTGACATATGATTGAGAACATAATTATATCCCGTGTCTTCTGAGCTCACAGATACCAAACATGAATATGTTTTATTCAACCCACAGCTAGCACTGCTTGTAAATTGGCAACATGTCAAGCCTGCACAATCATAACAATTTCATGATTTAACTGAAAATATAATTTTTTAGTTATCATGGCTAAAAGTATATATTTCCTTGGTGTACACCTTAAAGCATATAAAACTCCATAAAAGGATCTTAGATATTAAATGTATATTTTTTTTCTTAACCTCATGGGTACCACAGCATACAACTTTGTAACATTTCAAAGACCTGAGCAAGTATAATATTGTCATCACACAGCTAAAAATTGCCAACTTTTAGCTACCAAGGCTAAACTATTTTACAGATACACCGATAGTACAGGCTTGATGTTGTAACCCTATAAAACCATGGCATCAATCACAATATATCAGCTGCAGCTTTTTCTGCTCTTTTTCTGTCTGGAAAGCTTGCTTTTCGATTCAACTAAATCACAATAGCACATTTTCGGCTTTTCCCCACTCACAAGCAAGTTTTTAAATACTTGATAAAATACCTTTCTTTCATGTAATTGGCAAGAGTCTATGAGCTAGTGACATATGGGATATAGAGTCCTACCAGGAGGGGCAAAGTTTCCCAAACCTCAAAATGCCTATAAATTCACCTCCCACCACACCAACAATTCAGTTTTACAAACTTTGCCTCCTATGCAGGTGGTGAAGTAAGTTTGTGCTAAGATTTCTACGTTGATATGCGCTTCTCAGCATTTTGAAGCCAGATTCCTCTCAGAGTACAGTGAATGTCAGAGGGATGAGAAGGGAGTATTGAATGCATTGGTTTTCCTCACGGGATATCTATTTCATAGGTTCTCTGTTATCGGTCCTAGAGATTCATCTCCTACCTCCCTTATTCAGATTGACGATATACTCTTATATTCCATTACCTCTACTGATAACTGTTTCCATACTGGTTTGGCTATCTGCTATATGTGAATAGATGTCTTTCGGTAAGTATATTTTTATTACTTAAGCCACTCTCGGCTATGGTTTGGCACTTTATGCATTAATATAAAGTACTAAATATATGTATTGTACTTATATTTGCCATAAGTCAGGTTAATGTATATTTCCTTTTGCAGACTATTAGTTTCATATTTGGGAAAAAAAATTTTTTTTAATTTGACTGGTTTTTCATAAAATTTTGCAGGCAAAATTAGGCTCGCGAGGGCACATAATGCCGAAGTTTATTGCGTCATTCTTGGCAAATTTGACATTTCCGGCGTCTTAGTTGACGTTGAGTTCCTTGCACAAGGTTGCGTCTTCAATGACACAAGTGTGTCATTTACGGATGTTGTTAGCGCCAAAAAAAATTCAGTTTGCATTGTGCGTCATACTTGGCGCCAAATAATTTAATTATTTAAAACCCCATTCCTATATGCCTCTTGCCTTTTTCTATGTCAGAGGGCTATGCTGTTTGCATTTTTTTCCATTCCTGAAACTGCCATATAAGGAAATTGATCATTTTGTTTTATATGTTGTTTTTTCTCTTACATTTGCAAGATGTCTCAATCTGATCTTGTCTCAGAAATCACTGTTTTAATCCTGCTGCATGAAAACAGTTCTACCAAAGCTAAGTGCATCTGTTGTAAATTTGTGGAGATTATATCTCCAGCTGTGGTATGTAATAGTTGCCATGATAAGCTTTCACATGCAGAGAATGTGTGCATCAGTAATAGTACAATGCCTGTTGTTCCTTCAACATCTAATGTACATGATATACCTGTGAATATAAAAGATTTTATTGCTGATGCGATTCAGAAGGCTTTGTCTGCCTTCCCGCCTTCTAATAAATGTAAAAGGTCTTTTAAAACTTCTCATAAAGTTGATGAAATTTCAAATGATCGACAATATACTGAATTATCCTCCTCTGATGAGGATCTACCTGATTCAGAAAATCCTTCCTCAGATATTGACACTGACAAAATCTACTTATTTATTTAAAATTGAGTATATTCATTCCTTGTTAAAAGAGGTGTTGATTACATTGGATATTGAGGAAACTAGTCCTCTTGATATTAAACCTAGTAAACGTTTAAAGTCTGTTTATAAACCTCCTGTGGTTACTCCAGAGGTATTTCCAGTTCCTGATGCTATTTCTGATATGATTTCTAAGGAATGGAATAGGCCTAGTACTTCTTTTATTCCTTCTTCAAGGTTTAAAAAATTGTATCCTTTGCCAGCAGTTAGATTGGAGTTTTGGAAAAAAGATCCCCAAAGTTGATGGGGCTATTTCTACTCTTGCTAAACGTACTACTATTCCTATGGAAGATAGTACTTCTTTTAAAGACCCTTTAGATAGGAAACTTGAATCTTATCTAAGGAAAGCTTATTTATATTCTGGCTATCTTCTCCGGCCTGCCATTTCTATAGCTTATGTTGCAGCTGCATCAACCTTTTGGTTGGAAAGTTTAGTGCAACAGGAAATGGATCCTGATTTGTCTAGCATTGTTCACTTGCTTCAACATACTAGTCATTTATCTTTGATGCAATTTTTGATATCATCAAAATTGATGTTTAATCTATGTCTTTAGCTATTTTATCTAGAAGAACTTTGTGGATCAAATATTGGAATGCTGACATGGTATCTAAGTCTAGATTACTATCTCTTTCTTTCCAAGGTAATAAGTTATTTGGTTCTCAGTTGGATTCGAGTATTTCACTGGGGGGGAAGGAGTATTTTTTGCTTCAGGATAAAAGACCTAAGGGTAAATCTAAATGGCTAGATCACAAGTTTTTGTCCATAAGACTTGCGGGGCTAACGCTCCTTTTTTTCTTACCGCTCACTTAAGACAACGCTGGTATTACGAGTTTTATTTAAGCCAGCATTAGCCTCAGAAAAGTGAGCGTTGAGCAAAGTTTAGCTCCACATCTCACCACGATACCAGTGTTGCTTACGGTAGCGCTAAGCTGGCAAAACGTGCTCGTGCACGATTTCATCATAGGAAACAATGGGGCTGAGCTGGGTGAAAAAACCTGCAAAAAAGCAGTGTTCAGCTTCTAACGCAGCCCCATTGTTTCCTATGGGGAAAGAAAAGTTATGTCTGCACCTAACACCCTAACATGAACCCGAGTCTAAACACCCCTAATCTTATACTTATTAACCCCTAATCTGCCACCCCCGACATCGTCGCCACCTGCATTATACTATTAACCCCTAATCTGCTGCTCCGGACTCCACCGCCACCTACATTATATTTATAAACCCCTAATCTGCTGCCCCCAACATCGCCAACACCTACATTATATTTATTAACCCCTAATCTGCCCCCCCAACTTTGCCGCAACTATATTAAATTTATTAACCCCTTATCTGCCGCCGCCAACATCGCCGCCACTATAATAAAGTTATTAACCCCTAAACCTAAGTCTAACCCTAACACCCCCTTAACTTAAATATAATTTAAATACATCTAAATATAATTACTACTATTAAATAAATTAATCCTATTTAAAACTAAATACTTACCTATAAAATAAACCCTAAGATAGCTACAATATAACTTATAGTTACATTGTAGCTAGCTTAGGATTTATATTTATTTTACAGGCAACTTTGTTTTTATTTTAACTAGGTAGAATAGTTATTAAATAGTTATTAACTATTTAATAACTACCTATCTAAAATAAGTATAAAATTACCTGTAAAATAAACCCTAACCTAAGTTACAATTACACCTAACACTACACTATCATTAAACTAATTACCTAAACTACCTACAATTAATTACAATAAAATAAAATAAACTAAATTATGAAAAAAAAACACTAAATTACAGAAAATAAAAAAGAATTACAAGAATTTTAAACTAATTCCACCTAATCTAATCCCCCTAATAAAATAAATAAGCCCCCCAAAATAATAAAATTTCCCTACCCTATACTAAATTACAAATAGCCCTTAAAAGGGCCTTTTGCAGGGCATTGCCCCAAAGCAATCAGCTCTTTTACCTGTAAAATAAAAATACAATACCCCCCCAACATTACAACCCACCACCCACACAACCCTACTCTAAAACCCACCCAATTCACCCTTAAAAAAACTAACACTAACCCCCTGAAGATCACCCTACCTTGAGCCATCTTCACCCAGCCGGGCACAAGTGGTCCTCCATAAGGTCCAAAGTCTTCATCCCATCGGGGCAGAAGAGGTCCTCCAGACGGCAGAAGGCTTCATCGAGGCTGCATCTTCTATCTTCATTCTTTCGGAGTGGAGCGGGTCCATCTTCAATCCAGCCGACGCGGAGCATCCTCTTCAAATTAAGTCCTAACGAAGAATGAAGGTTCCTTTAATGATGTCATCCAAGATGGCGTCCATTGAATTCTGATTGGCTGATAGAATCCTATCAGGCAATCGGAATTAAGGTAGGAAAAATCCTATTGGCTGATGCTATCAGCCAATAGGATTGACCTCACATTTTATTGGCAGATTGGAACAGCCAATAGAATGTGAGGTCAATCCTGTTGGCTGATTGGATCAGCCAATAGGATTTTTCCTACCTTAATTCCAATTGGCTGATAGGATGAAGATAGAAGATGCAGCCTGGATGAAGCCTTCTGCCGTCTGGAGGACCTTTTCTGCCCCGATCATATGAAGACTTCGGACCCTCTGGAGGACCACTTGTGCCCAGCTGGGTGAAGACGGCTCAAGGAAGGGTGATCTTCAGGGGGTAAGGGTTAGGTTTTTTTTAAGGGTGGATTGGAAGGATTTTAGAGTAGGGGTGTGTGGGTGGTGGGTTGTAATGTTGGGGGGTATTGTATTTTTATTTTACAGGTAAAAGAGCTGATTACTTTGTGGCAATGCCCTGCAAAAGGCCCTTTTAAGGGCTATTTGTAATTTGGTATAGGGTAGGGAAATTTTTATTATTTTGGGGGGCTTTTTTATTTTATTAGGGGGATTAGATTCGGTGTAATTAGTTTAAAATTCTTGTCATTCTTTTTTTATTTTCTGTAATTTAGTGTTTTTTTTCGTAATTTAGATTATTTTATTTAATTGTAATTAATTGTAGGTAGTTTAGGTAATTAGTTTAATGATAGTGTAGTGTTAAGTTGTAATTGTAACTTAGGTTAGGATTTATTTTACAGGTAATTTTGTACTTATTTTAACTAGGTAGTTATTAAATAGTTAATAACTATTTAATAACTTTTCTACCTAGTTAAAATAAATACAAAGTTGCCTGTAAAATAAATAAAAAATCATAAGCTAGCTACAATGTAACTATAAGTTATATTGTAGCTATCTTAGGGTTTATTTTATAGGTAAGTATTTAGTTTTAAATAGGATTAATTTATTTAATAGTAGTAATTTTATTTTGATGTATTTAAATTATAATTAAGTTAGGGGGGGTTAGGGTTAGACTTAGGTTTAGGGGTTAATAACTTTATTATAGTGGCGGCAACATATGTGGCGGCAGATTAGGGGTTTATAAATTTAATATAGTTGCAGCGATATTAAGGGGGGCAGATTAGGGGTTAATAAATATAATGTTGGTGTTGGCGATGTTAGGGGCAGCAGATTAGGGGTTCATAGGTATAATGTAGGTAGCGGCGATGTCCAGTCAGCAGATTAGGGGTTACATTTTGTTTTTTTAGTGTTTGAGATGTGGGGGGCCTTGGTTTAGGGGTTAATAGGTAGTTTATGGGTGTTAGTGTACTTTTTAGCACTTTAGTTAGGAGCTTTATGTTCCGGCATTAGCCCATAAAACTCTTAACTACTGACTTTTAAATGCAGTAGGAGGGTTTACTTCTCACTTCTTCCAAGACTCGTAATACCAGCGTTAGGCAAATACAATTAAAAAGATAGGATATGCAATTGACATAAGGGGATTTGCGGTAGCCTCGAGTCGCGGAAGAAAAGTAATCGGCACACTTGTACCTGTAAGACTCGTAAAAATGACGTCATCCAAGATGGTGTCTCCCTCGAATTCCGATTGGCTGATAGGATTATATCAGCCAATCTGAATTAAGGTAGGAAAAGTCTGATTGGTTGATTTAATCAGCCAATCGGATTGAAGTTCAATCCGATTGTCTGATTGGATCAGCCAATAGAATGCAAGGTCAATTCTATTGGCTGATTAAATCAACCAATCAGATTTTTCCTATCTTAATTCCGATTGGCTGATAGAATCCTATCAGCCAATTGGAATTTGAGGGACACCATCTTGGATGACATCATTTAAAGGAACCTTCATTCACTGTTAGGACATCGGAAGAAGAGGATGGCTCCGCATCGGCTGGATTGAAGATGGACCCGCTCTGCTCCGATTGATTGAAGATAGAAGATGCCACTTGGATGAAAACTTCTGCTGGATGGAGGACCTCTTCTGCCCCGATCGGATGAAGACTTCTGCCCGGCTGGAGGACCACATGTGCCCGGATCGAATGAAGAGTTAGGCCCGGCTGGGTGAAAACGGCTCAAGGTAGGGTGATCTTCAATGGGGTAGTGTTAGGTTTATTTAAGGAGGGATCTGGTGTGTTTTAGAGTAGGGGTGTGTGGGTGGTGGGTTGTAATGTTGGGGGGTATTGTATTTTTTTAACAGGTAAAAGAGCTGATTATTTTGGGGCAATGCCCCACAAAAGCCCTTTTAAGGGCTGGTAAAAGAGCTGGTTACTTTGGGGCAATGCCCCGCAAAAGGCCCTTTTAAGGGCTATTTGTAATTTAGTTTAGGATAGAGAATTTTATTATTTTGGGGGGCTTTTTTATTTTATTAGGGGGATTAGATTAGGTGTAATTAGATTAAAATTCTTGTAATTTTTTTATTGTTTGTAATTTAGTGTTTGTTTTTTTGTAATATAGTTTAATTTATTTAATTGTATTTTATGTTACATAATTGTAGTTAATTTATTTAATATAAATTGTATATAGTGTAGTGTTAGGTGTATTTGTAACTTAGGTTAGGATTTATTTTACAGGTAATTTTGTAATGATTTTAACTAGGTAGCTATTAAATAGTTATTAACTATTTAATAGCTATTGTACCTAGTTAAAATAAATACAAAGTTGCCTGTAAAATAAATATAAATCCTAAAATAGCTACAATGTAATTATTAATTATATTGTAGCTATCTTAGGGTTTATTTTATAGGTAAGTATTTAGTTTTAAATAGGATAAATTTATTTAATTATATTAATTTTATTTAGATTTATTAAAAATATATGTGTTAGGGGGGTGTTAGGGTTAGGGTTAGACTTAGGTTTAGGGGTTAATACATTTAATATAGTAGCGGCGACATTGCAGGCGGAAGATTAGGGGTTAATAATTGTAGTTAGGCAGCGGCGACATTGAGGGCGGCAGATTAGGGGTTAATAAATATAATGTAGGTGTCGGCAATGTTAGGGGCAGCAGATTAGGGGTTCATAGGTATAATGTAGGTGGCGGCGGTGTCCGGAGCAGAAGATTAGGGGTTAATAATATAATGCAGATGGCGAGGATGTCGGAGGCAGCAGATTAGGGGTTAATAAGTGTAAGGTTAGGGGTGTTTAGACTCGGTGTTCATGTTAGGGTGTTCGGTGTAGACTTGGAAAGTGTTTCCCCATAGGAAACAATGGGGCTGCGTTAGGAGCTGAACGCTGCTTTTTTGCAGGTGTTAGGTTTTTTTTCAGCCAGTTAAGCCCCATTGTATCCTATGGGGAAATCGTGCACAAGCACGTTTTAGCCAGCTTACTGCTACCATAAGCAATGCTGATATTACAGGTAGAAGTGGAGCTAAATTTGCTCAAAGCTCACTTTTCTGAGGCTAACGCAGTCATTCAGAAAACCTGTAATACCAGCGTTGTTTAAAGTTAGCGCTGGAAAAAAAAAGGAGCATTAGCAACGCAAGTTTTTACCGACAAAACTTGTAATCTAGCCGTTTGTTTTTATTTCATGACCAGAATGTTGGATTTCAGTACTTGCCATTCAGTCTTTTTTGTTTAAAACTAGGATCCTTTTACAGATATACAAATGTGGCAAAGATAAACCCCATCCTCTAAAGCGAGAGTGAGTTTTGGAAAATGTGGTCTATACAGTGAGTTCTACAACTTTGGACTACCTTTAAAAGCTCATCACTTAGCTTTTCCTGATTTAAAGTATGAAAACTGTTAAAAATGTTGTTTTATATTAAGAGATAATTTTCCTCTTATTGAAAATATTATCCCACACTGTTCTTCTTGATTTTAGATGATCTCAAAAAAAATGGAAAAAGTAATTCATTTAAAAAAATAGATATAAAAAACTTTTAACATATTAAAAGTTTTCAAAACATCATTGATCAAACATACTGAGGATACCCATTAAGCTCATATACATCATACAAAATGAATCGTAAAGACCACTCTATCCAATTGTAAAACACAGACACACACTCCATTAACCCCTTTAACCCAATTTATATTTTAATGACCTGTTACCAACTGTTCTGGGTGCTGTTTTGGGAAAATGGAGATCAAATTTTGTGTAAGTTAACAAAGTCAGCTGTGTTTGACTCAACGTCTTTGATCACCTTGTTAAAAAATAAATAATAATAATGGCCTTTCCCATTTTGTCAACATCAGAAGAAAATATTGTAAAAATTGGAATCGACCCTACTCTTCACCAAAGTTTGCTTTCACCATTTTAACAGAAACAAACTAGTAAGATTTTAAAATTGCATGCTCTTTCTAGTGCACAAAAGTTTAATTTTGACTTTATAATCACTTTAACTAAAAATGTTTAAGTTCAGGAGGGACGTCAGAAATGGTGTTGTCCTATTCAAATGGCTTGATGTGAACTTTCTATGGTGTGTCTTGAAGCACGTCAAGTTTCTTGTAATTTGGAAAAATCCTTTGAATAGGTTCTGAAAACAAAAATAAAAATAAAAACATAAAATAGACAAAGCAGAACAAATGAATACAAGAGGAGGAACATTCTCTGAAGAGCACAAAGTTTTTGTATTTCTGTGTGCAACTCTATGTATTTGTATTGTGTATTCCTTTTGCAATGCATAAGAAGTATAATACGTTTATAACCTCAATTTTTATTGAAGTTATATACGTATTATACTTCTTATGCATTGCAAAAGGAATACACAATACAAATACATAGAGTTGCATGCAGAAATACAAAAACTTTGTGAAAGGAGGCTGAAAAGTACCTTTGCTCTTAAAACCTTGTTTTTACAGAAGTCACCTTTTGTTCTATTTTTTTCTTCGCTTATTCTTCTGACTGTTCTACAAAAAACTTTTAAGGTATGACCATTGAAGTAATAATTCGGTCTACTAAGGCATCTCGCCAACTCAATAGTACGGACTCTAATGGGGGAGGTGACAAAGCTCTCCTCTGTTTAAAGCTATTACCATAGTGAGGCTGTCTGGTCGCCTCTGTACCTGGCTCATCCGGGGGGGTGGTTAATGGGTACATACAGGGAATCTTCTAGATTAGGGAGTGGTATGGGGGGATAGGAGGGGAGAAGGGGGTCACGCCTGCAGGCTGCTACACTGGTCTGATTGGTCAGTCTGATTATGGAACCCTGTGGATCCAAAGGGATTCCCAAGGTTCCCAAATGAGGCAGTAGTCATTCAATTGTCTTTGTTCTCTGAAGACATAGTTCTCCATGTTTTTGATATGATTTACACAGTCTACTACTCCATGCCATATGGGGGGTTTGTTCTTTTTCCAATTTCTAGCGATAAGCAATTTAGGGGAGGTGAGGATATACAGGAGTAGGTTTTGTTTGATTTTGGGGAGTTTGTCTATTCCTAAGTGTAGTGGAGTTAGCACTTGGAGTTAGCACTTCCAATAGGCCTAAGTTGCTACAAGTCTTTTCCACTTTGCACCAATAACTTTCCAGTTTTGGACACGTTCACACGAAGGGGGGTCCCCAATTCTCCGCATTCCCTTCAGCACATTGGTGAGTGGTCTGGGAAGATTTTCTATCATTTTGTCGGCACAAAGTGCCATCTTGTGATAATTTTACAGCTTGTAAAGGGTAATGCAATGAATTGTAAAGTACTAACCTTAGTTAATGCAATGAATTGCTTTTTTTGGGAGGCTAATCACATTGTTCCAGTCTTCTAGTGTGTATGTCAGTTGTAGGTCTCTCTCCCAGGCCTCTATGTGTATCGTTTTGGAGGGGATCAGTTACTCAATTAAGCACTTATAGTGCACAGAAAGGGGTTTATACAGTTGGAGGTTAGTCTCCCATCTTATTTCCCAGGGGGTAGGGTCTCATAATCTATCATCTAAGAAGCCCCAGTACTTCATTAAGGACCTCAGTCTCAGTATATCAAATTGAAACCTGATGGTCAGCATGGGTAGCGTCAGCATATCTGTGTGTGGTCATAACTGGTTGTTGCAGTAAAACTCCTTCAAGGAGACAATGTCTGTACTGACCCATATATTGAGGTGAGTGTCAGGTAGACCTAGTAGTAATCCCTGTATGGAATGTATGGGTAAGGGTTGGGGGGCAATGAGTTTGTTGTGTCTCAATTTAATCCAGGTCCTCTGACATCGCTTGATTATAAAGTTGCCAATGTGGATTTTGGATTGCCAATGTGGGGGAAGCCAGAGCAGGTCCTCTAAGATGACATATGCTGGCAGTGAGGCCTGATCCAGGTCTCTCCATCTGGTTGGAGGGAGGTCGCTTCCCCATGCTGTAACATGAGTTATCATCGCAGCATCGTAATACGTCTGTATATTGGGAAGGTCTATGCCCCCTCTCTCGGTTGGGGCTTGAAGAATATGGGCAGCAATGCTGGGTATTTGCCTTCCTTGTGTATTGTAATGATGTTTGCTTCTAGGAATTCTGGAATGAAGCTACCCCGGTCTGCTACCCTTTTAAATAATCTAAGTAAGAGCGGAGACAGAGTTGAACCAAGAGTTTGGTAGATTGTAACCGTGAACCCATCTGGGCCTGGGGCTTTGCAAGGCGTAAGGTCGGCTATAGCTACTTTATTTTCTTCCAGTGTGAATTGTCTCTCTAGCTCTCTTTCAGCTTTCTCTGGCAGGGAGGGCAGGGCTATCCCCTCTAGGAACTTACAGATGTCATTGGAGCTGCTCTATCTATTGTCTCAGAGTACTCAATGTTATATAGGGAGGAGTAGTAGTTTGCAAATGCTACACCTATTTCCCTAGGTGAGTAGACCATCCCTTTATGAGTTTTGATTAGAGCTATTCTCTTCTGCTGTGTACGTTTACGAAGCTTGTAAGCCAAGTGCTTATCTGCACTGTTCCCTTTGTAATAGTATGTTTGTCTGAGTCTGTGTAGGTTTTCTTGAACTTTCTGGGTTTCTCATTTGGAAATTTCCTCTCTGATAAGTCTTATCTGAGCTATTTGGGATCTAGGTTGTAGATTTTTAGAATTTTCGAGCGTGCAGAGATCCCCGTACAATTTAGCCAATGACTGGCTTCCCGTTTTGCGGTACTGTGCCATTTTTTTAATAAAGTGCCCATGAAGATATGCTTTGAGGGCCGCCCACATCATGTCAATATCTGTGGCACCTACGTCACTGTGTACCAAAAATTCCCTCACAATCTCAGTGAGTTCAGGGAGTTCTATTTCTGATGAACAATGCTCTGGAAGCCTCCAAGAAGGCTTACTGGCCAGGGACTGTAGTTTAGCAAAGTCCAGACAAACCGCATTGTGGTCTGACCACATGCATGGTTTGATGCTAGGGTTAATAAAATTATCTAGGGACCACAAGTCATATAGTAAGTAGTTGATTCTTGAGTAAGAATTGTGGGCCTTAGAATAATGTGTAAAATCTTTTTCTGAGGGTGCCAGGCATCTCCATGCATCATGCAAATTATGTTGATACATGAGCTTGCGGAAGGCATTGGAAGGCAACAAAACATTCCTATCCACATGCGTTGTCAGGGTAGATTGCTTGTCCCATAGCGGGTCCCATGCCATGTTGAAGTACCCCACTATTATTAAATGCCCCCTTTTAAGCTGGTCAATGTGAGTCAAAAACTTGGGTAGGAAGGGTATTTGTTTAGAATTTGGTGTGTAGACAGAAACCAAAGTATATAAAGTCTCATTGAGTGTGCATACAACTATAAGTAATCGACCCTCATCATCTCTTTCAGCATACTCTAATTTATAAGTTAAGTCTTTGCTAATTAAAATAGCAACTCCCCTCATTTTACCTTCAGTATTAGATGCTATCTCGCATATCGGGTAGTGCTGGGAGTTCTTGACGGTCTGGGAACCCCCTATCCAGTGTGTCTCCTGGAGGAATAGTATGTGTATCTTATGTGTCAGCAGGTAGTGCATTAGGAGCTTTCTTTTCGTAGGGGAGTTTAGTCCCTGTGCATTCAGTGTGGCCAATCAAACAGGCGCCATTTTATGAGTAGGACAAATAGGGATGGGGGTAGGGATTAAGGAAAGGTTATGTAGGTTGGGTAAGGGTCTTCTAGTGGCCAGGTACAGAAATCTAAATGATCAAATATCCTCTCAAGGGATGAGTTTCGAGAGACGTAGAGACTATTAAAAAGTGATAAATATACACTTTCACAATGAGTGTTCCATCTGGATTATAACCAGAGGAACACAACTAAAATATTGGGGGTGGAGGTTAGCAGAGAGGAGCCTTGCTCCCCGCCAGTCCAGTATAACAATAACATTAACATAAACATAGCATACTTTATTATATGGATAATACAGTAATCAGCAGGTAGGACTTTGTAGTCTAAATAGGAAAGAGGAGTGGAACATAGTGTAAAATTACTGAAAAAGAAAGAATAAGGGGAGAGAGCCATTAACGTTGCACTTAAGTAACAGTTGTCAGTGATTTTTAGTGTATATGTCAACAGAATCTAATTAAGTCTGTGTTATATGTTTTTTCTGTCAGGTCTAAAAGGGCTTTAGTATCTCTCCCGAGAGGTCCAGATCAGGAAATAACATCGCCATATGTCTTATCTTTCTGGTAACCTCTAGGGGGTATTACTTCAAACTATGGGCATCATGGGGAGTCACTGTTTTTAGGGGTGGATGAGGCCACTGTGTATAATAGCGGTTAGGAGGTGCCAGTCATCTACTGTGCAAGGGTATAAACTCCCTCTATAAAGCTAGAGTTTCCCACCATCATTGCGTCTTATAGAGGTAGTATCTCAGTCAAATATGAGCTCTGAAGATGGGGCCTCGGGGAGTGTACCACTTACCCCTAGATAAGCTGAGGGGTCTATAGTACCCTTCATGGAGTCAGTTGCAAGTCACAGGGTCTAGATAGGGAAAGGCTGACTGGCTCTCAATCCACATTAAAATGAACTGGGTTCCCAGGGAATAACATTCTGGTCAACAGTTTAAACAGTAACAACAATAACTAGTAGAGGAAAATGAGTTCAGTTTGCACTTAGTCTCTTGTCCATCTATTCTAATCTCAAGTATTTCTCTCTCTATATGTATATTGTTACAGTGGACAGCAATAGATTGAATGGTGACATCACATTGAATAACAGCTAAAACATTATTAACAGCAACTAAATGTGGCTGCAATCCGTTTCAAGTCTCTTAAGCATCTAGTAAAGACACAGTCACATCAAATGCTATATAAACTTTGTTGATCTCACCAGTCTTCATTTGTTCACCTGGAACTCTTCCTGCAGTTTCGTGGGTATTCCCCACGGAAATGTCTCATGCCCCTGCTGAGAGACACAGCTAAGCTGTGGGCAGGTTCTCTATGTGTTTTCTGTTGGATGTGGGTCTTTGGGTTCCAGAGATTTCCTCAGGGTTGAAGCAGATCTTTGCGGGAGCGGTCTCCATGCTGGTGCTGATGCCCCCAGATCATTATCTGTGGCAGAACTTAAAGAGTGATCTTCTTGGTTTGGCGGGAGTAACTCCTACCTCTGGAGCAGTTTGCATGCTTGCTGTGGGGTGGAGGCCATGTATTGTTGACTGTCTCATGTTATGAAAATACTCACTGGAAATCCCCACTGAAATTGAAGGTCCTTTTCTCTCAGTATACTGGTGTATGGTTGATAGTGCCTGCAAAGTTGTAGCACGTGGGGTGAGAGGTCTGGGTAAATCTGTAACTCAGCAAATTTGTCTGGCAGAACCTTGTCTTTAACTAGGGTTCTGAGGATTTTTTCTCTGAATGTATAATGGTGGAGCTTGGCTATTACATCTCTCGGTTTTCCTTTGCCTGCTGACCTTGGTTTGAGCGCCCTATGTTCTCTATCGATAAGGGTTTCATTGCCCAGAGCAGACCCCAGTATTGCCATTAATAGATCTTGAAAGTAACTCTCTAGGTCTTGTGGCAGGACAGACTCCGGAATCCCTTTGATGTGGATGTTATTGCGGCGCGATCGATCCTCAAGATCCACCAATTCAATTCTAAGTCTGAGATTTGGCCAGCTAAATTCTGTGAATAGCTTAGGAGGTTGGAGTGGTCTATTGTCAGATCTTCTTGTTTACGCTCTAGTGCTTCTGTACATTCTCCAATTATGCCAATGTCTCTTTTTAAGTCAGCATGGGATCTATCAAATTTTCTCGACAGGGAGTCATGGTGAGAGGCCAGTAGTGATTTTATAGAGTCCATCAAGTTGTTGGAAAGGTTATCAGCTGTTGGCAGGTGAGAAATCTGTTGTGATAAAGTTGTGCCCAACTGGCTATCTGAGAGGCTCCCTGTGTCTGAGCATTAATCTTCTGACCCTGTGCGAGCCATTCTAGTGGGGCGCTGAAAGTGGTCCACAACTGTTCTCTTGGGTGTGTTGTGAGCTTTCTGCTTCCGTTTATGAGCATAAGACATTGTGTTATAGGTGCAATCAATTAGTCTTGCAATGAGTCTGCTTATTTTCAGAGAGAACCTGCTGTTTCAAGTATGCTGCTGGAGGTGCATGGACTGGTGGGGGTATAGGCTTTTAGGTATTATTTACATGCTGTAGCGATCTAGCCTCTCCAGGGAGAAAGGGGTGGCTGATGTTTCGATAAACACCATTTCTCTTGGCAGAAATATGCCCTCTCTAGGCTCTATGGGAATAGATTAGTGATGCTCCTTTCCATGAGTTAGGTCTAGAATGAGACCAGATCAATTTCCCTTCAAGGTCTCTGTGTTAGTAACATGGCTATGGGAGATGTCTGTAGTGACTAGCGTGTAGTGAGTAGGCCTTAGAAGGATTTGTTTGTCTCTCCAAGACCACTTTCTGGAGGTTTGCTATTACTGGCTTTACAGTTATGGGAGGGTGGCCCAGTTGCAATCTATCTCTCCAATTAATGGGTTTTGCAAGTGTCCCTTTGAGTCTCTTTTGAATCTTTTTCCCCCTCTCAGATTTATAATATATTAGTAGGGCTACGTGGTATTGTTTATAGTGATACCCACCTGGGTATTAGGCCGCTCTCACATAAGTGTATGACACTTTCATTTGGCCTAGTCAAGTCTCCTGCCTCCCGGTATGTCTCCGGTATCCTTTATCAAAGTTAAATGCATGTCTAGGAATGTGACAGGACACTCTCTCACCTGAAATAAGGCTAAGATGGCAATTTGCGCCAAAGATGAACCACCACCACAGCTGTGTTACCCTGGGAGAGTATGGCCATGTAAGAGCACCAAGTTCCAGGGGTTGCGGCTCTTAATTAGACTTGTGGTAAGGTGGTTGTAAGATCGGGTCACAGCTAACGCTCCTCAGTCGCCACGTGGGGATCGTGGATCTTACCCCTGCTGGGCGCCTCTTTTTTTTTTAAATCAGTTGCGGGTCCAACAAGCATTGTGGCTTCTGAGGAGGTCAAAGAACATCAGCTGTGAGCTGTACACTCCGCCTCAGGGGAAAGGAAGGTCTGTGTCTCCTGTCGTGATCTCTGGTGCATGTAAGCCCTCCAACCTCCCATAAGGAGGGACCCAGGTTGCAGGTGGCCACTCAGTGCGGGTCAATAGGTGGTCTCATTAGTAGGCTAAGTATGGGTATACATTTTGGACCGGGTATCTCTAGTTTAAATTGTACTAACACAAAGTTATGTCACACTTGAAAGGGAGCAGCAGCTATGGACGTCCGTTCAGCTTGCTGGCTAACTCTGCCCCCCCCCAGGAATAACCATTAATGATGATTACACATCTTTATAAACCACTTGCAGATGAAAATATAATTAAAATTATACTCTAGAGGAAGAATGTGATACACAATACGGTGCCTTATAGTCACTAGTATCTTTCAGTAGAAATCTGAAACAACTAAAAGTACAGTTTGACAGTTATTTTAGGAAAATCAATAGAAAATATATGACATCAGATGGGAAGTTTAGATTTAAAGATCCTACCTCATCATGAAAAATAACACCCAGAATAAAAAATATCACTGGAAGCTATTTTACTTCAGTGTGAAATTTTAGGTCTAGCTGTGACAGAATGATAAGTTTTATTTAGAAAATCAAGCATCAGCAAAATATTCTGGCACCATCACTGTTGCCCTTCAGGGGAAAAAAATAATTAGTACAATAATATGTGATGACAAAGATTTTTAAACGTGAAAAATACAAAGCATTTGCACATTTACATATAAAACTGTATTTTCCTTAAAATAATTAACAGGTGTAGATGGTACAGAGAATAACTCTTCTCTACATATGCCACAACAAAGACAATATAACACAGGTTAAAATATAGTGAAAGTGAACACATGGACATGTGTGAAATCAGATATAAATCCAGAGGCAAGTTAGGGTAAAGAAAACCAGGAAATCAGATATGCTATGATTTTGAGTAGTATCCTGAGGCAGATACAAGATACAAGCTATGGTCAGGAAACTAGAAGCACAGATCAGGTGAAAAGTTAGAGCAATATTCAGAGGCAGATAACACTGACATGCCAGCATCAGGAAACCAGAACATTTAGTCAAAACTTTAAACAAAGAGATTAAGCTAACAAATGTATTCCAGGGAATAGACAACATTCACGAAGGCAAGAAATCATGTACAGGAGCAATGAAGAATAGAAACAGTAGTAGGAACAGTGGCACACCAGAAATGTATGAATCAAATTAACCAAATATCCCAAGCACCAGCTGGAGAGTTTGCTTAGAAATTATAGGGTAGACCAGAATTAAGCATTAAGTGGAGGTCCTTGCTTCATCTTAGATCCACACTTAGATGACATCATTATTATGTGAAGGTTGAAATCAGAAGTACAATATTTAATGCTCATATTTGGTGAGTTAGTTTACAGCTATGTTATTTCACATAAGTATTTCCCATGACCTAGTGAAGAGAGATAACACAGTTAAGTGACCTTATTCTGCAGGCTTGACAATTATCATATTGAATAGTGTTTGTGATTTTCCAACCACAATATAAATTTTCTCTCTCAGCTTACTTTCTGAGAAATGTTATCTGTGCTTATTTGAGGTGAACTCAAATCTCTGATGACTTTTATGGTTTCAGATGAGCAAAATAATCTCTACAATATTTAAAAAATATGCTAATTACAGTCACTCATTAGTGACTAGTTTTAACTTAGCTTCAGAACAAGAGAAGAAATAAACTTAGAAGAATTATTGTTATTTTTTTACTACTCAATCATATTAACAATCTGAATCACATTAGCTCTAATAGACACATGGAAGGATTTTTGTTTGATGCTTGCTTATTACTTCTGAGAGGGTGTGTCTAATATTAATTTCACATTATGGGTCAGATTACAAGTGGAGTGCTATTTAACGCTCCCGTGCTGTCAATGGAGCAACAAAAGTGGAAACAAAACTAACACCCTACTCACAGGCAAACATGATTGCATATTCTCAAGTGTGCTAACCCGACATGAATATATATTTATTTATATATATTATATTACTTTTATCAACAATATTGCTTCATTCTCTTGGCATTCTTAGTTGAAAGCTAAACCTAGGAGGTTCATATGCTAATTTCTTGACCATGAAGGCCGCCTTTTATCTGAAGTTTTTCACCACTAGAGGGTGTTAGTTCATGTGTGCCATATAGATAAGCAAATCTGTTGGTAAACGCTTCAGTGAACTTGCGGTTTCACTCACCCAGTCATTCCCTTTGCTGCAGCTCCCGTGGGGAGCGCTAAGCAGGAGACACAGAGTGGTGCTGCAGAGGCAGTAGAGATACAGCGCGACACACTGGGTAAGTGAAACCGCAAGTTCACTGAAGCATTTACCAACGGATTTGCTTTGAGAATTACGACTTCACCACTGGGTAAGCTGCTCGTTTCATTGTGGATCTCCTAAATTGTGTGTATAAGCTAAGCTGATATTAACTCTCTGCATTCGGATGTTATTGATCTTGGTTTGTGTGCACCGCATCTGATCATAGTGGATCAGTGGGTCTGATTGGATTAGGCTGGGTAAGTGTAATGTATTCTGACCGTATATACACTGAATAATAAGGCTACACGTTAAGCATTGTAATTGAAATTGGAATGATATATACACTTATTAATATCAAATAAGTTATATTTGGATTGAGACTGTTACCCTTGGAGGATTAACTTTCTGTCAAAGGCAGTTCCACTAATGTTGTCCCATAGAAGAGAGGGATTGGTTATTGAGCTAACACAAGCATAAAGTTTAACCTTTGCATCTCCATAAAGTGTACAAACACCCCAGATTAACAACACAGGAAACAGTGTGACTATTCTGTGCAGTAATTAGCCACTTTGGAATTTATGTGGTATTACCAGCAAGAGAAGTGTGTTTTTTTATTTTTCATCTAATTAAAGGAATAACTGAGTTAAGGCATGGCTACTGAGAGCTATGTGTTCCAGTCGTTTGAAGAAACATATGATGACTGTGAGGATTATGATGATGATAAATTAGAGCAGGAGGAACAAGAAAATTTGGACTCACTTTTCTTTAAAATGGACAAATTATTGAAACAGGACATTAGGTTGGAGATTGATGTAAAAACCTTTAATATATATAAAAAGTTTCTCTGTATACCAAGGGGCCTTCGAATAAAAAACATTCCCTCATTTGAGGTCACAGATACAGAGTTTATTAGGAAATGGAATGAGCTACTAACCCAATGCTCTTTAGCCCTTATGGATCTACTTATTGAATATACAAAACAACAGAGGTCCAATTTAATTGTAGAAATCAAAAAAGTACAAGATTTCATACGTCCCCTATCTGTTAAATCAGAGTTTAAAGGGTACGATGATAAAATTAGGAGGGTAATGGAAGAGTTCAAAGAAAATTTATGGTTTTTTAAGAAGACTAAAATAGCCATGGACACGGAGGATTATGAGAAAGGCAATGTATATAGATGGATACACACAAGAGGGAGAAAGAGACAGAGAGCTAACAGCAATTACAAGCAGGATAAGAAGAGAGTTAGGTTTAATGAAACTGACACTGAGTATGATTATGATTCTTCAGATTTTGAAGGAAGTACAGAAGAGACCAATTCCACTACCACTTTGTATTACAATCAACAGCAGATAGGGAGGATACTGCCATATCTACTTCCCAGGTTCCAAAAAACACGAAAGGTATCCTACAGGCAAAAGCAAAAAAAAAACACAGGACACGGAGGGGAAGAAAGTTTAGGGGCAGGCAGAGGTTATCATGTGGAACAACAGGGGAAAACACACCGCTATCCCAGGAGACAGCGGATAACTCAGAACAGGAAATACATTTAGCTTCTAATAATGTTATAAATTTATCCTCTGTAATACTTACTCCTAATCAGATAAAGGTATTATCATTAGGATTAAACTTTGCACCCAGTTCACACTTTGATTTGTTCCAAACCATTGTTGATATCAATAAATTTGTGCGATCACTTACACTTAAGAAATATTTTTTTGAAACATCGGGTGAGGACAATGCTTTGGATGAATCTGAATGTAGACATCAGACTAATGATGATGTACAAGATATTGATGCACTCTCTTTTGTTGATATATGTGATGAATTGGACTTGAGCCATCTGCAGAGAGAAGCAGGTGGAGATGTCCAAAGTTTAAAAAGCACTGAAATTCCGTTGAAAAAATTTAAAAGTAAGTCTACTTTTATCCTTCACACATAAGGAATAATAGTATAGAGGTATTTCATAAAACAATTGAGAAGGAATTGATTGATTTACATAGAAAGAGTACGGACAGGAGTGACTCATTTAAATATGATAACATGAGCAAACAAGAAAGGGTGGCTATAAAACAGTTAAAAACTAATCCATCTATTGTAATACGCAATTCTGATAAAGGAGGGAATGTAGTCATCCTTGATAGGACAGACTACATAATGGAGGCATACCGACAATTACATGATGAAGAAGTTTATGAAAAATTACCTACTAATCCAACTTTCAAATATAGGAAAACACTTCATGACCTTTTGGATTGGGCGGTAATGATTGGTGCGATAACTAAAATGAATTTTGATTATCTGCTAGTTGAGCATCCTATTGTACCAATCTTCCATTACCTTCCAAAAATTCATAAGAGCATGACCTCCCCTCCTGGACACCTCATAGTGGCAGGCATAGGTTCATTAAATGAACCTTTGAGTGCCATGATTGACATGTTGCTACAACCCATTGTATTGGGCCTTAAAGGACCAGTAAACACATTAGATTTGCATAATCAACAAATGCAAGATAACAAGACAATGCAATAGCACTTAGTCTGAACTTCAAATGAGTAGTAGATTTTTTTGTAACAAATTTCAAAGTTATGTATATTTCCACTCCCCTTGTACCATGTGATAGCAATCAGCCAATCACAAATGCATATATATATAGTCTGTGAATTCTTGCACATGCTCAGTAGGATTTGGTGACTCAAAAAGTGTAAATATAAAAGGCTGTGAACATTTTTTTTAATGGAAGTAAATTGGAAAGTTGTTTAAAATTACATGCTGTATCTGAATCATGAATATTTAATTTAACCTGAGTGTCCCTTTAAGAGTTATATCAGGGATACTACAGATTTTATCAAACAAATAGAACAAGTGGAATGGTCGGATGACTATTGTATTGTTACTATTGATGTTATATCCCTGTATATCTCAATTCCCCAAGATAAGGGCATTATGGCAATACAATCATGTCTGGAAATGTACACTGATTATGATGTTGATCTTTGGGAGTTTATTCTGAAATCCATTGAGTTCTTGCTTACTCATAATTTTTTTCTATTTAAGGGTGGTTACTATCACCAAAGACAGGGGACAGCAATGGGGGCTAAATTTGCCCCTACATATGCTAACCTATTTTTAGGTTGGTGGGAGCTGTCCCATGTCTTTGGTGATAGTAACCCCTTCAGAGAGCATATTATACATTACGGTCGCTACATTGACGTCCTTGTATTTATACTTAGAGGAGAAGACTCAATGGTTAAAACTTTTTTGAATATCTCTCTGATAATCAGCAAAATCTGCGATTTACTAAGAATATGAGCCAAGAAGAGATGCCTTTCCTTGATGTATTCTTAAAACCTGATAAAAGAAAGCAAAAAATAGAAGTGGAATTATATAGGAAAGAAAGTGCAGGCAATACTCTCCTGATGGCCAAATCCAGCCATCCGAGACATGTAATAAAGGCCATTCCAAAAGGCCAGTACATGAGGACAAAAAGAAATTGCAGCACAGAAGAGGCGTATGAAGCACACTCAGAAAAAACTACGGAACGTTTCTTGGAAAGGGGGTATAGGATACAAGATTTAAAAGAGGCTAAGGGACAATTGGATTTAATGGTAAGACATGATATGATTAAATCTAATACCAAAAGGAAGGAGAATTATCAACAAAAAACAGTATTCATTACGGCATATAGTAAGGAATATAGTGCAATTTGTAATATCGTTAAAAAATCTCTTCCCATCCTCAGGGTAGATGATACTTTGGATAAAATAGTGGAGAGAGGATGTAAATTTGTAACTCGCTAATATCCTTTCCCCTTCTATGTTACCCACAAATACCACAGATAATTGGCTTACCCCTAGAAAGGTTTTTTTTCACTGTGGCAGTAGGAGATGTACATCATGTACACATGCTATTTTGGGAGATACTTTTAAGTCCACAGATAATGAGAGATCCTTTACAATTAAGGAGTATATTAATTGTAATACTTCATACGTAATATACCTGCTCACGTGTAAATTGTGCAATATTAAGTACGTTGGTCAGGCGACCAGACCCCTCAAAACAAGATTTCTGGAACATCTTAGATCTATTGGAGATGAAAATGTGGATACCCCAGATGCCTTAAATTTTAGAAATGAACATAATGGTAACAGTAAATTATTATGTTTTCAGGGCATACAACACGTGAAAAGACACAAAAGAGGAGGGAATAGACTAAGATTGTTGAGCCAAAAGGAAGTCTACTGGATTTTTCAACTAAACACAAGGGTCCCTAGAGGTTTAAATTCAGATTGGGACATTAAACTTTATGTAGATTAAATCTTTGTAAGTATGGAGGTAGTCATTCCAACAATATAACACTTTGAGATTTAGTTGTTATTTAGAGTAGGAGGCTTCATATTGTAGCCATTGTCTCTTTCCATTTATGTTTGATCATTGCATGGGTATAGGAGGTGTCATAATATTTTACAGACATATGTTTAGAACATGTTGCTTCAGATTAAGGGGATATTTCAATTCTCTATATATGAGATTGTCTTTTAGTGATTCAATGAATTTGTAATTTAACCCTTTCTGTTAGTCTTCAGCTTTCAATGTGATAATTTATGAAATATCTGCAAAATAGAGGCATATTGCTTTAATATGGGATTCTTAAAATATCCAAAGATTAAGTTTCATTCATATCCATACTTAATGATCACACATGTTAATTTGTTTAGATATTTAAATTTAGTTATATTTTGATTGCACTCCAATTCCATATTCACCTGACTTACCTATGACACCTGTACAGGGGGTGTGGTTATTGCCTTTATTAAGGGAGTGTCATAAGGTGATGCTAGAGGTCATTGAGAAAGTAATACCTACGAAACGCGTTTGACCTGTTATGCCTTGATGGCTTGTATGCCTTTTAGTGTTCATTAATATAGAAGCTTTAATTTCAAGCAAGGAGTGACGGCTCATTTTTGCATCTTACCCAGACCTTTCCAGAGTGTGCGAGGACTTGGCTGTCTTGGTATCATATAGATAACACTGTGCTCCTGCATGTGGAGTTACCTAGGAGTCAGCACTGATTGGCTAAAATGCAAGTCTGTCAAAAGAACAGTAATAAGAGGGCAGATTGCAGAGGCTTATATACAAGGTAATCACATAGGTGAAAAGTGTACTAATATAACTGGGTTGTTTATGCAAAACTAGGGAATGGGTAATAAAGGGATTATCTTATCTATATTTTAAAACAATTCTGGTGTGCAATTTACCTTTAAGCAATAGCAGGAACCTGGCTATCGTAAACCAAAATGGAATGGAACCCTACTTAATGTCATTGCTAACACCTGTATTTGTCCTATTATTTAATGTCAAAATGACTGCTGTGAAAAACTTCTATTACACCAGGTTAGTGCAAGACATGCTTGAGCATTGCATACACATGTGGTATGAGTTTAATTCATTGGAAGCTTGCTAATAAGACTAACTTTCAATCACATCATTCTATTCAAAATACTAAAGATCACAGAATTTTCAAATACATAAAATCATACATTTGCATCAGCAAGGCCACTCTCAAAGGGAAATCAGCAAACAAACTGGATACTCAAAATGTGGTATTCAAGCTATTATAAAGACATTTTAAGAATCAGGAGAAGTCAAGAACAAAAAATGGACTGGAAGGCCAAGATAACTTTCAAAATCTGCTAAGAAGTTTCTCAGAATTTATTCTTTGAGAGACAGGAAGAAGTCCAGCAAGGACCTGGCTCAGCATCTGGCAGCATCATCTGGATGCCAAGTTACCCCTTCTACAGTCTAAAGAAGCTGATAAAGAATGATCTTTGTGGAAGGGTAGCAGTCAAGAAACCCCTTTTTCAGAAGGGGAACAGAGTGAAAAGGCTATGATATGCTAAAGCTCACAAATATTGGAATTAAGATAAGTGTAAAAGAGTATTATGGAGTGAAGAATCCAAGTTTGACATTTGTGGGTCCAATCATTGACAATATGTGAGAAGAAGAGTTGGAGAGAGATGAAAGAATGAGTGCTTGTGGCCTTCAGTGAAACATGGTGGAGGATCTGTCCTGGTTTGGGGCTGCATTTCTGCCAGTGGTGTTGGTGATATTGTTTGAATTAATGGTATCATGAATGCTGGACAGTACAAATAGTTTTTAATTCATCATGCCATTACATCTGGAATGTGCCTGATTGGGAATGGTTTTATTTTTCAGCATGATAACGATCCCAAGCACACTGCTAATGCAGTGAAATCATATTTGGAGAGAAAAACAGCTGATAAAACACTGACAGTCATGGTCTGGCCTCTACAGAGTCCAGACCTAAATATTATAGAGACAGTATGGGATCACCAAGAGAAAGAAATAAAAGACAATGTAAATCTAAAGAAGAACTCTGGGTAGTGATTAAAGAAGCCTGGTATAATATACTAGAAGATTACTTCAGAAAACTTCAGGACAGTCTCCTCAAAGAGTTCAAGATGTGCTTAGTGCCAAAGGAGGTTACATTAAATACTGACTTTGCCTGAAGAAGCCATTCCTTCTGGAAATTGTGTTTTTTTATATTTTTTGTGCATATCTCCAGTATTTTCTGTCTGAATCTCAATAAAGAGACCGAAAAAATAAATAAATATGGATAATCATTAAAACTTTGCTAAAACAATAAATCTAATGGTGGCCTAAGACTTTTGCAGTGATTGTATGTGTTTATATCTGTAAATGCATACTGTGTGTGTGTATATATATATATATATATATATATATATATATATATATATATATATATATATATATATATATATATATATATATATATATATATATACAGAATAGATAAAACTTGCACTCACTGGTAGATGCACCCTGGTAGATGCCTTTTAAGTGAGAGTGCGCTTTCTCTGCTTTATTTTATATATATATATATAAATGCATAAATACATATGTACACACATATAAACATACACACATACACACAAATTTACAGTATATATATATATACATAAATACATACACACACACATACATACAAACATGTACATGTATGTATCTCTATGGCAAAGCCCTTTGACTGCCTTGATTTATACCCTAATTGTAAGTGGCTTTTATTATTTAATATTTTTCCTTTAAAATGTATTAATTTGTTTATGTGTCTGTTTTGATCAATTAAAGCCTACTTGTTTTTTGTTTTTTTATAAAAGAGCTTCATATTCAATTCTTGGATGTGATGCCTTACTAATGGTATTAGAAGTAGAATACAAAAGGGTCCAAATCTCCTTTAAACACACACACACACATACAAATGGTAAAAGAAGTTTGAACCGTTTCTGCACTACGTTGTACATTTCCACAGTAATAGACAAACCAGGTTCAACAACTGCTATATCTGGGCCATATGAACCAAATTGATGTTGATAAATTTGTTGAACTGCTGCCCAAGACTTTTTCCAGTTTCAAATAAGACATTTCACACAACCTAACAAGTACCTTACTTAAAAAAAAGAAAATAGAAAGAAAAAGAAAAACTCATTTGTAATCATTTCTCTTAACCTTGTATAATATGGTTACTATATGATCATGATCATCACATTCATTAACTGTGAAAATATAAGCAAAATATCAATCACTCTCTTATAAAAAATAATAATTTGTATATTGCCTAGTCAAGGCAACCTTTATTATCTATATTTGACTATTTATTTTTTAGATAATACAAACATCAATACTTCTGGGCATTCAAATTCAGATTGATCCAAGCCTGCTGTGCATTTTTGAATTTGTGCCCTCACTAGCTCCATACCTTCTGTATCAGGGGCTCGATCCGATAAAAATCGTCGCCCACAAAAGCTGGCGACGCCAATATTTGCGCTGGTTTGGTATCACATATACGGCATAACATAGAAGTTACACGCATATATATTTCTGCCGTCGCCCGTAGTTTTTTGGGCCATAGGCAGGTATACCAAACCCGCGCAGTTTGGTATCCAATATACAGCGTAAGGACTTACGTGGCGAAAATGGAGAGATCTTACACCATTTTCACCTCGCCACAAAAAGCAGCTGTAAGATGTCTTACGCTGACTATTGGAGCCCCGTAACTCCCTAAACTAGCTGCTAAATAAACCTAACACCTAACGCATGCGCAATGTCTATCTACCTGTCAACCGCGATCTGCTAAATAAAACCTAACACCTAAGATTGCGCAATGTCTATCTACCTGTCAACCGGGATCCCCCGCCGCAATCCCTAATAAAATATTTAACCCCTAAACCGCTGCAATCTACTACATAAACTAACCCCCTACTGTGAGCCCCTAAAACCGCCACCATCTAACTGATCTATCCCCTACTGTGAGCCCCTAAAACCGCCACCATCTAACTGATCTATCCCATAATGTGAGCCCCTAAAACCGCAACCATCTAACTGATCTATCCCCTAATGTGAGCTCCTAAAACCGCCACCATCTAACTGATCTATCCCCTAATGTGAGCCCCTAAAACCGCCACCATCTAACTGATCTATCCCCTAATCTGACCCCTTACACCACCACCAGCTATATTAATATTATTAACCCCTAATCTAATATCCATAAAGTAATAAGCTCTATTACCAGCCCTTAAAAGGGCCTTTTGCGGGGCTTTGCCCCAAAGTTAACAGCTCTTTTGCCCTATAACCTGCCCTCCCTACACCGCCGCCACCTATATTAATGATATTAACCCCTTATGTAAGCCCCTTACACTGCCGCCATCTATATTAAAATTATTAACCCCTAATTTAATCTACCTACCCCGCCGCCAGCTATATTATCTATATTAACCCTAAGTATATTATAGTTAATATAGTTATTACATTATATATATTAACTATATTAACCCTAATTATATTAGGGTTAATATAGTTAATATAGTTACTATAGTATTTATATTAACTTTATTAACTCTATCTAACCCTAACACCCCTAACTAAATTCTTATTAAATAAATCTAATTTATATTATAAACTAAAATATTCCTATTTAAATCTAGATACTTACCTATAAAATAAACCCTAAGATAGCTACAATATAATTAATAATTACATTGTAGCTATGTTAGGGTTTATATTTATTTTACAGGTAAATTGTTAATTATTTTAACTAGGTATAATAGCTATTAAATAGTTATTAACTATTTAATAGCTAACTAGTTAAAATAATTACCCAATTACCTGTAAAATAAATCCTAACCTAAGTTACAAATACACCTACACTATCAATAAATTAAATAAACTAAAAATATCTATCTAAAAATACAATTAAATAAACTAAACTAAATTACAAAAAAAAAAAAAAACACTAAATTACAAAAAATAAAAAAAAGATTACAAGATTTTTAAGCTAATTACACCTATTCTAATAATCAGCCAATCAGATCCAAGTTCAATCCGATTGGCTGAACCAATCAGCCAATCAGATTGAACTTGAATCTGATTGGCTGATTCAATCAGCCAATCAGATTTTTCTACCTTAATTCCGATTGGCTGATAGAATCCTATCAGCCAATCAGAATTAGACGGACGCCATCTTGGATGACGTCATTTAAAGGTACCTCATTCATCGTTCAGTCGTCGGCCGGGATGGATGCTCCGCATCGGAGGAGCGACGAATGAAGATTGAAGATGCCGCTTGATGGAAGATGCTGCCGGATGGAAGAAGACTTTGCTGCCGCTTGGATAAAGACATCGCCCGGATCGGATGAGGAGTTTGGCCCGGTGTGGTGAAGACAAGGTAGGGAGATCTTCAGGGGGTAGTGTTAGGTTTATTTAAGGGGGGGTTGGGTTAGATTAGGGGTATGTGGGTGGTGGGTTGTAATGTTGGGGGTGGTATTGTGTTTTTTTTTTTCAGGCAAAAGAGCAGTTTTCTTTGGGGCATGCCCCCACAAAAGGCCCTTTTAAGGGTTGGTAAGGTAAAAGAGCTTTGAACTTTTTTAATTTAAAATAGGGTAGGGAATTTTTTTTATTTTGGGGGGCTTTATTATTTTATTAGGGGCTTAGAATAGGTGTAATTAGCTTAAAAATCTTGTAATCTTTTTTTTATTTTTTGTAATTTAGTTTAGTTTATTTAATTGTATTTTTAGATAGATATTTGTAGTTTATTTGATTTATTGATAGTGTAGGTGTATTTGTAACTTAGGTTAGGATTTATTTTACAGGTAATTGGGTAATTATTTTAACTAGGTAGCTATTAAATAGTTAATAACTTTTTTAATAGCTATTATACCCAGTTAAAATAATTAACAATTTACCTGTAAAATAAATATAAACCCTAACATAGCTACAATGTAATTATTAATTATATTGTAGCTATCTTAGGGTTTATTTTATAGGTAAGTATTTAGATTTAAATAGGAATATTTTAATTCATAATATTAATATTAGATTTATTTTAATAAGAGTTTAGTTAGGGATGTTAGAGTTAGATAGGGTTATTATACTTAATATATATATAATATAATAACGATATTAACTCTATTAACCCTAATATAATTAGGGTTAATATAGTTAATATAGCTGGCGGCGGTGTAGGGGGATTAGATTAGGGGTTAATGTATTTAATATAGCTGGCGGCGGTGTAGGGGGATTAGATTAGGAGTTAATGTATTTATTATATCCGGCGGCGGTGTAGGGAAATTTAGATTAGATGCAAAATAGCTGATTACTTTGTGACAAAGCCCCGCCAAAAATAAAAGAGCAGTTTTCTTTGGGGCATGCTCCGCAAAAAGCCCTTTTAAGGGCTGGCAAAAGAGCTGTTTACTTTGGGGTAATGCCACGCAAAAAGCCAGTTTCAGGGCTATTTGTAGGGTTAGACTTAGGTTTATTGGTAGGGATAGTTTAGTATTTTAGGGGTTAAATAATTTAATATAGATGGTGGCGGGGTAGGGAATTAGATTAGGGGTTAATAATTTTAAAATAGATGGAGGTGGGGTAGGGGCTCACTTTAGGGGGTTATAGATTTAATATAGCTGGCGGGGGGTCCGGGACCGGCGGTTTAGGGGTTAATAACTTTATTAGGTTGCGGCGGGGTTTGGGAGCGGCGGTTTAGGGGTTAATAACTTTTTTTATTGTTAGGCTAGTGAGGGGGGATAGCAGATAGAGGGTTAGACGTGTCGGGCTATGTTAGGGAGGCGTGTTAGACTTGTCGGGCTATGTTAGGGAGGCGTGTTAGACAGTGCAGGTGATTTCATACTTTAGTCAGGTTTTGTAGGCGCCGGCAGTTTCTAACGTGGCGCAAGTCACTGGCGACACCAGAAATTTGTACTTGCGCAGATTTCTGGACATCACTGGTTTATCCGACTTATGGCACGTTAGCAACTGACGGCAACGTATATTGGATAGCTCGAGTTGCGAGCTGAAACTGCGGGCGACGCGGGTTCCCTCGCTTGCGCCGCAAACTACGCCGTATATCGGATCGCGCCCCAGATGGCAATTGAATAGTTAATAAACATAATTAATTTTAACTGGGAAAACTCTACAGACGCTATCTGTATGAAACAGTAAAGCTAGGGGAAAACTTAATGTAAGCTAAGTTGCAGTTTTCTCCTTAGAATCAAATTTACTTCTGCTAGAAAGGTTATGTTTCATTATATTGTTTACTATTGTCTTGTCTCTTAAGCCCCATACCTACTTTTCTAATTTTACAATTGTAAACTGCCTTTACTATCTTCTCCTTGCTTAAATGCTTGCTATATGTTTATTTAGTTAAAATGTTAGTTCTTAATGTGAGTATTCATGTCTACATCTATTAAAATCATAGGTAAGTTTCTTTTACACCTTCATAAACACATCAAGGAGTAAACAGATAGAGCAGGTAAGACTGGAATTCCAAATTTCTTTTTAACCAATTTTCCACTCATGATCTTAGAGCCACATTTATGTGTTCCATGGCTATAGATCATTCCATGCTCATTACAGAGCAAAACACTGGACAATGCATTTATGTAGTTTGGCAAGGACGACCACCTATGGTGAGCCTATCAACTTAAACATTTGATTCATTTATGTAAATGGTCACTGCTAGATAATATTTCCATGCCTTTATATGGTGAAATCTTTAATCAGTGAACACCTAGTTATTGACAAATCAAGAACTTCTATTCTGAAACATAATATTTTGTGAAAAATTATAAGATTAAATGTGACCATGAAAATCTAGCTGTACTAATGTCTGTACCTAAAGTTCAAAAAAGTGGATACTGTTTAAAATAAATGACAAAATAATGTCAACAAATAAAATCCAAGATACTTTATTATAAAATACTAGTCCTAAAGCCTGTGTACACAGGCAATTTTTTGCAGTACAGCTGTTCCACTCCTTGCTCTCTCTCTATCCCCCCTCTCTTTTGTGCTCTCTCCCCCTCTCTTTTGTGCTCTCTCCCCCACTCTTTTGCACTCTCTCCTCCTCTCTTTTGCGCTCTCTCCCCCCACTCTTTTGTGCTCTCTTCCCCCTCTCTTTTGCGCTCTCTTCCCCCTTTCTTTTGCGCTCTCTCCCCCTCTCTTTTGCACTCTCTCCCCTGTCTCTTTTGCGCTCTCTCCCCTCTCTTTTGCGCTCTCTCCTCCCTCTCTTTTGCGCACTCTCCACCCTCTCTTTTGCGCACTCTCCCCCCTCTCTTTTGTGCACTCTCCCCCTCTCTTTTGTGCACTCTCCCCCCTCTCTTTTGTGCACTCTCTCCCTCTCTTTTGTGCTCTCCCCCCTCTCTTTTGCTGTCTCTCTCCCCCATCTCTTTTGTGCTCTCTCCCCCCTCTCTTTTGCTGTCTCTCTCCCCCCTCTCTTTTTCTGTCTATCTCCCCCCACTCTCTTGCGCTCTCTCCTCCCTCTCTTTTGCTGTCTCTCTCCCCCCTCTCTTTTGCTGTCTCTCTCCCTCCTCTCTTTTGCGCTCTTACCCCCTCTCTTTTGTGCTCTCTCCCCCTCTCTTTTGCACACTCTCCCCCCTCTCTTTTGCGCACTCTCCCCCTTTCTTTTGCGCACTCTCCCCCTCTCTTTTATGCACTCTCCCCCCTCTCTTTTGTGCACTCTCCCCCCTCTCTTTTGTGCACTCTCCCCCTCTCTTTTATTGTTTCTCTCCCCCCTCTCTTTTGTGCTCTCTCCCCCCTCTCTTTTTGCTGTCTCTCTTCCCCCTCTCTTTTGCACTCTTTTTCCCCTCTCTTTTGCGCTCTCTCCCCCTCTCTTTTGCGCTCTCTCCCCTGTCTCTTTTGCGCTCTCTCCCCCTCTCTTTTGCGCTCTCTCCCCCTCTCTTTTTCGCACTCTCCCCCTCTTTTTTGCGCACTCTCCCCCTCTCTTTTGCGCACTGTTCCCCCTCTCTTTTGTGCACTCTCCACCCTCTCTTTTGTGCTCCCCCCTCTCTTTTGCTGTCTCTCTCCCCCCTCTCTTTTGTGCTCTCTCCCCCTCTCTTTTGCTGTCTCTCTCCCCCCTCTCTTTTTCTGTCTATCTCCCCCCACTCTCTTGCTATCTCTCCTCCCTCTCTTTTGCTGTCTTTCTCCCCCCTCTCTTTTGGTGTCTCTCTCCCTCCTCTCATTTGCGCTCTCACCCCCTCTCTTTTGTGCTCCCCCCCTCTCTTTTGCACACTCTCCCCCCTCTCTTTTGCGCACTCTCCCCCTCTCTTTTGCGCACTCTCCCCCTCTCTTTTGTGCACTCCCCCCTCTCTTTTGTGAACTCTCCACCCTCTCTTTTGTGCACTCTCCCCCTCTCTTTTGTGCTCTCCCCCTCTCTTTTGTGCTTTCTCCCCCTCTCTTTTATTGTTTCTCTCCCCCCTCTCTTTTGCTGTCTCTCTCCCCCTCTCTTTTGCTGTCTCTCTCCCCCCTCTCTTTTGCTGTCTCTCGCCCCCTCTCTTTTGCTGTCTCTCTCCCTCCTCTCTTTTGCTGTCTCTCTCCCCCCTCTCATTTACTGTCTCTCTCCTCTTCTCTTTCGCTGTCTCTCTCCCACCTATCTATCTTTTGCTGTCTCTCTCCCCCTCTCTTTTGTGCTCTTTCCCCCCTCTTTTTGTTGTCTTTCTCCCCCCTCTCTTTTGCTGTCTCTCTCTCCCTCTCTCTATTCCCCCTCTTCTGCTCTCTCTATCCACCCTTTTCTGCTCTCTCTATCCCCCCCTCTTTAGAGCTCTCTGTCTCCCGGCATCGGGCCCATCTGGCCCTGCCCGTGTCACGACTGGCCATGCCCACATCGCATCCGCCCGGCCCCGTCCATGTCACATCCACCCGGCCACGTCCACTCCGCATCCGCCCAGTCATGCCCACTCCACCACCTCTCTTTTGCTGTCTCTCTCCCCCCTCTCTTTTGCTATCTCTCTCCCCCTCTCTTTTGCTGTCTCTCTCCCCTCTCTTTTGCTGTCTCTCTCCCCCTCTCTTTTGTGCTCTCTCCCACCTCTCTTTTGCTGTCTCTCTCCCCCTCTCTTTTTCTGTCTATCTCCCCCCACTCTCTTGCGCTCTCTCCTCCCTCTCTTTTGCTGTCTCTCTCCCCCTCTCTTTTGTGCTCTCCCCCTCTCTTTTGTGCTTTCTCCCCCTCTCTTTTATTGTTTCTCTCCCCCCTCTCTTTTGCTGTCTCTCTCCCCCTCTCTTTTGCTGTCTCTCTCCCCCCCTCTCTTTTGCTGTCTCTCGCCCCCTCTCTTTTGCTGTCTCTCTCCCTCCTCTCTTTTGCTGTCTCTCTCCCCCCTCTCATTTACTGTCTCTCTCCTCTTCTCTTTCGCTGTCTCTCTCCCACCTATCTATCTTTTGCTGTCTCTCTCCCCCTCTCTTTTGTGCTCTTTCCCCCCTCTTTTTGTTGTCTTTCTCCCCCCTCTCTTTTGCTGTCTCTCTCTCTCTCCCTCTCTCTATTCCCCCTCTTCTGCTCTCTCTATCCACCCTTTTCTGCTCTCTCTATCCCCCCCTCTTTAGAGCTCTCTGTCTCCTGGCATCGGGCCCATCTGGCCCTGCCCGTGTCACGACTGGCCATGCCCACATCGCATCCGCCCGGCCCCGTCCATGTCACATCCACCCGGCCACGTCCACTCCGCATCCGCCCAGTCATGCCCACTCCACCACCTCTCTTTTGCTGTCTCTCTCCCCCCTCTCTTTTGCTATCTCTCTCCCCCTCTCTTTTGCTGTCTCTCTCCCCTCTCTTTTGCTGTCTCTCTCCCCCTCTCTTTTGTGCTCTCTCCCACCTCTCTTTTGCTGTCTCTCTCCCCCTCTCTTTTTCTGTCTATCTCCCCCCACTCTCTTGCGCTCTCTCCTCCCTCTCTTTTGCTGTCTCTCTCCCCCCTCTCTTTTGTGCACTCTCCCCCTCTCTTTTGTGCACTCTCCCCCTCTCTTTTGTGCACTCTCCCCCCTCTCTTTTGTGCACTCTCCCCCTCTCTGTTGTGCTCTCCCCCTCTCTTTTGTGCTTTCTCCCCCTCTATTTTATTGTTTCTCTCCCTCCTCTCTTTTGTGCTCTCTCCCCCCTCTCTTTTGCTGTCTCTCTCCCCCTCTCTTTTGCTGTCTCTCTCCCTCCTCTCTTTTGCTGTCTCTCTCCCCCTCTCTTTTACTGTCTCTCTCCTCTTCTCTTTGGCTGTCTCTCTCCCATTCTCTTTTGCTGTCTCTCTCCCCTTCTCTTTTGTGCTATTTCCCCCCTCTTTTTGTTGTTTTTCTCCTCCCTCTCTTTTGCTGTCTCTCTCCCCCCTCTCTTTTGCTGTCTCTCCCCTCTCTTTTGCTGTCTCTCTCTCTCCCTCTCTCTATTCCCCCTCTTCTGCTCTCTCTATCCACCCTTTTCTGCTCTCTCTACCCCCCCTCTTTAGATCTCTCTGTCTCCCGGCATCGGGCCCGTCTGGCCCTGCCCGTGTCACGACCGGCCACATGCACGTCGCATCCGTCTGGCCATGCCCACATCGCATCCGCCCGGCCCCGTCCATGTCACATCCACCCGGCCACGTCCACTCCACACCCGCCCAGTCATGCCCACTCCACCACCTCTCTTTTGCTGTCTCTCTCCCCCCTCTCTTTTGCTGTCTCTCTCTCCCCTCTCTTTTGCTGTCTCTCTCCCCCCTCTCTTTTGCTGTCTCTCTCCCTCCTCTCTTTTGATGTTTCTCTCCCCCCTCTCTTTTGCGCTCTCTCCCCCTCTCTTTTGCACACTCTCCCCCCTCTCTTTTGCGCACTCTCCCCCTCTCTTTTGTGCACTCTTCCCATTCTCTTTTGTGCACTCTCCCCCCTCTCTTTTGTGCACTCTTCTCCCTCTCTTTTGTGCTCTCTCCCCCCTCTCTTTTGTGCTTTCTCCCCTTCTCTTTTGCTGTCTCTCTCCCCCCTCTCTTTTGTGCTCACTCCCCCCTCCCTCTTTTGTGCTCTCTCCCCCCTCTCTTTTGCTGTCTCTCTCCCCCCTCTCTTTTGCTGTCTCTCTCCCCCCTCTCTTTTGCTGTCTCTCTCCCCCTCTCTTTTGCTGTCTCTCTCCCTCCTCTCTTTTGCTGTCTCTTTTGCTGTCTCTCTCTCCCCACTCTTTTACTGTCTCTCTCCCCTTCTCTTTTGTACTCTCTCCCCCCTCTCTTTTGTGCTCTCTCCCCATCTCTTTCGCTGTCTTTCTCCCCCATCTCTTTTGTGCTCTCACCCCTCTCTTTTGCTGTCTCTCTCCCCCCTCTCTTTTGCTGTCTCTCTCCCCCTTCTCTTTTGCTGTCTCTTTCCCCTCTCTCTTTTACTGTCTCTCTCCCCTTCTCTTTTGCTGTCTCTCTCGCCCCTCTCTTTTGCTGTCTCTCCCCCTCTCTTTTATGCTCTCTCCCCCCTCTTTTTGCTGTGTTTCTCCCCCCTCTCTTTTGCTGTCTCTCTCCCCCCTCTCTTTTGCTGTCTCTCCCCCCTCCCTTTTGCTGTCTCTCTCCCCCTCTCTCTTTTGCTGTCTCGCTCCCCATCTCTTTTGCTGTCTCTCCCCCCCTCTCTCTTTTGCTGTCTCTCTCCCCCTCTCTCTTTTGCTGTCTCTCTCTCTCTCCCTCTCTCTATCCCCCCTCTTCTGCTCTTTCTATCCACCCTTTTTTGCTCCCCTCTCTCTTTTGCTGTCTCTCCCCCCTCTCTTTTGTGTTATCTCCCCATTCTCTTTTGTGCACTCTCCCCCCTCTCTTTTGTGCACTCTCCTCCCTCTCTTTTGTGCTCTCTCCCCCCTCTCTTTTGTGCTTTCTCCCCTTCTCTTTTGCTGTCTCTCTCCCCCCTCTCTTTTGTGCTCACTCCCCCCTCTCTTTTTTGCTCTCTCCCCCCTCTCTTTTGCTGTCTCTCTCTCCCCCCTCTCTTTTGCTGTCTCTCTCACCCTCTCTTTTGCTGTCTCTCTCCCCCTCTCTTTTGCTGTCTCTCTCCCCCTCTCCTTTGCTGTCTCTCTCCCTCCTCTCTTTTGCTGTCTCTCTCTCCCCACTCTTTTAATGTCTCTCTCCCCTTCTCTTTTGCTGTCTCTCTCCCCCCTCTTTTACTGTCTCTCTCCCCTTCTCTTTTGCTGTCTCTCTCCCCCTCTCTCTTGCTGTCTCTCTCCACACTCTCTTTTGTACTCTCTCCCCCCTCTTTTTGCTGTCTCTCTCCCACCTCTCTTTTGCTGTCTCTTTCCCCCCTTTCTTTTGCTGTATCCCCCCTCTCTTTTGCTGTCTCTCTCGCCCTCTCTCTTTTTCTGTCTCTCTCCCCCTCTCTTTTACTGTCTCTCTCTCTCTCTATCCCCCCTCTTCTGCTCTCTCTATCCACCCTATTCTGCTCTCTCTATCCCCCCTCTTTAGAGCTCTCTGTCTCCCGGCATCTGGCCCCGCCCAGCCCTACCTGCGTCACGCACGACCACGCCCATGTCGCACCTGCCAGCCACGCCCATGTCACATCCACCGACCACATCCACATCGCACCTGCCTGGCCTCGCCCATTTCACACCTGCCCGGTCACGCCCACTCCACCACACGATGCCAAGAGGTCAGTTGGAAGGCCAGGTTTGTTTGTCCTCGCGCGCAGTCTCTACTGTGCATGACAGCTTTGGACAAACACACTTGTCCTTTAATTATATAGGATACATAGAATACAAGATTTAAAATACAGTCTTATAGGCTGTCTTATATGTTTTTGCTAAACAAGAATCTTATTCAAAGACATAAAACCTAATTAAAATCAATGTTTTAACCCCCTCCAATAGAAAAGCATCTTACCCGTGTTAAGGAACAATCACTTTAAACCTATTTCCTAAAGGGCCAAAAATAAAATAAACTATTGTAAGACAAAATAGGAACTATTGGTGTACTGTATCTTGGAGTTTCTAAGCAACTAACAAAGTGAAAATGCTGTAGATGGAAATATATATTAGAGCATAAAAGGTGCCTCATTATTCAATTTAAAGGGACAGTCTACACCTTAGACATCTTTAAGTCTTACCTTAGATTAAACTGCAAATAGCCTTCTGAACTCTTTTCTATATCATGCAGCAGGAACGGTAAAAAAGTTATTTTAAAATGAATATTGTTTCTTACCACTTTGAAATGGCTGCCAAGCTCCGCCAACTGACGACATCATGATCGGAGCTACATCTAGACACTCTGCTGAATAGCATTAAAAGTCTGTTGAATCCAGCTAGTGAACCTTTTGTGATTAAAGGACATGAGAAGCCCAGATTGTGATGTCATCAGTGGGCGGAGTTTGGCAGCTATTTCATAGTGGCCAGAAACAATATTCATTTTAAAACAACTTTTTGACCATTCCTGTTGCATAACATAGAAAAGGTGCAGGAGGCTATTAGCAGCTTAACCTAAGATAAGACTTTAAGATAACTAAGGAATAGACTATCCCTTTAAGTATCCTTAGTGGTAATAGTCTAGTAATTTTACTGTAAAATGTACAATTAGATAATAAATAAGGCCCAAATTTAATAGTTACTTTTCTTAAAGGGACATACTATTGTATGTACAAACATAATAGAAATGAACAAGTATTGCCACATGATAATAACTCAACTAAATAAACACACAAATAAATATTTTTAAAGAAAAAAAGCTCAAATAACTTCCTGAATGATTACACCTTCTATATTCATGTAGAACTCATGCCTGAAAATTCCCGCTCAATGAAAATCCAGTTACAGTAATAGACATTATTATTATTAGTCAATATGAAATGTTTTGCTGTTCATGTAACTCATTTATTTAGATTGTAACACAGGTTCTAGCCCGTTGTGAATAGCAACTTACATATTGCTTATGGCAATAAAAGTGTACATGCAATTAAATAAAGTAGATATTGAGATGTGCAATCGGTTATACTACACACTTTCTCTTATTTGAAAAGTAGAACAATTTCACATGCTCTTTTAATATAATTGTTTAAATAACCTGCTTCCTTTAAGTGTTGTGTCAAAAGTTTGTTTTGTCTGCAAAAAGCGATCACTCTCTGAGCAATTCTGCCTTTAGCAGATAAACTGACCCTTGGCTATACTATAGCTCATATGATGAGGAAGGCAGCTTCCTGTATGTAGCATTGTTATTAGCATTTAATGATTTTCTACATTAATCAGTCAGAACCACGCTACGATCATTACATTCAATTAAGATTATATCCAAGTAGGGAATGCTAGTGGCTAGTTATCTAAAAGTAAGGGAATACAGCACTCCTTTAATGTTTATCAATATCTCAGATATGGGTGAACTCCCACGTGAAACAAACCAATACCTCAGTATACAAAGGTTACAAAATTCCTTTTGAAACATTTTAACACTTAATATATCCTTTAAAACTTTATAACACAAATCTATTGGGTTAAATCGGACAATCCATCAGTTATGTTCACAAAGTAACTTTTACGATTATTAACCAAAGTTAGTTAATCATCTGTGATATGATATACATCGGATTGTCCATCCTGAATTTATTTGAACCAGATTATGTTTGTTTATTTAAGAACCAATTTCTCCGCTCCCTTACAGGCTCTATTAGTATCAAATGAGCGTTCCACTCATACTGGGCCTCGCAAAGCCTCCTGTTGGAGAAAATAGATGCAATAAACTACCGTGGTACAGAACCGCACTCCAGGTCAAACAGCACTTGTAAGCTCTCTCTTCTTACCAGACCTGCCAATATCGCTTGCAATCTTTGACCGTCAGTTCCATCACCCTCAAAGGTATACCGCATTCACCATGGAGGTTTATCCTGCTCCTCTCACTAACAGGTTACTCCAGATCATCAGTTGGTCTCATCGGGTGTGTGACATCACTGCATGCCGCTCACTGCAACCAGGTTTAATGTTTCCAAGCAGCTAGTGCCATATGAGTCATAAATACTTGTAGCAATTCTTTTGCCCAGTGCGGTTATAGTCAAACAGAAGTTGTAAAACTTGGCTAACAGACATAGATGATGAAGTACACCAATCGTGCCATTAGTAGTGTTTGTAGGTTACAACAAAGCCAACGCCATGTACATTTCATCCCTATGAAATGATCAAATGGGGCCTTCTCGGGCTGTATTGCTTTACACCTGTGTTCCTAACTTTATACATCTAAAGCCCAACCCTTTTTAACTCATTACCTATATTCTCTCTTAAAGGGATATTTACACAGTTACAGTATTGTTCAAATTAGTAATTTTCCATACAATAACTTAACGATTGGTTTTGAAAGGCATATGTACATACTCAAATCTTTCATTCCATTCCTTTAATTTAGGTCATTAGATGCTATTAAACCACCAATATTTATCAATATATACACACATATTTACATAAATGTTTTGTATTGCCTTATAACACAAAACAAGCAAAGTCCATTTTATCATTTAGACCCAGTGGACTTCTTGTCCTTAGCTTGAAAATCTACCTTGCCTCTATTTGTAACTGGATTCTATCCACATTACCTCCCCACCATAGGATCACCTTTGTCAATCGCCACAAACTTCAGGCTTGTTGTTTTAGCCAATAGATTTGTGTTATAAAGTTTTAAAGGGATATATATTAAGTGTTAAGATTTTTCAAAAGGAATTTTGTAACCTATGTATACTGAGGCATTGGTTTGTTTCCCGTGGGAGTTCATGTGCTAAACATTAAAAGAGTGCTGCATTCCCTTACTTTTAGAAAAGGGTTTCATTTTCCCTTTTTACAATTCTTTCTTGTATTTTAGTAATATATATATATATATATATATATATATATATATATATATATATATATATATATATATATTTAATAATAAAAAGTGAATTCTTTTCTATGTGAAGAACATAGGAATGTAAAAAATGCGTAACGCACATTGAGGATTCGTGATTTAGGTCAAATGTTGTTGAGTTAGTGCAGATGAAGAATTGCTAACTTCAATTCAAGTTATTGAAATATTACATATTAAATATAAAAAATAAAAAGTATTAAAAAAATATTAAACAAAATATTCTAAATAATACATTGAATATATCTATATTTTTTACAGTATTTATAATCATTTTGAAACATTTTACTAATATTTTTAAATATTTTATATGTAATATTACATTGAAGTTGGCAATTCTTCATGTGCGCTAACCCGATCACGTTAGTTCTAAATCACGAACCCCAATGCAATTTACGCATATTTTACCATGTATCTTTGAGCCCTTATGACTCTTTTCATAAAGTATGATGATTAGGAGCGTTCCATGTGCATAGATGAAAGTTCCCTGTGAGGGCTGGCAAATTATCTTAACATTTTCCCCTTGCGATTCTCGCTGTTTTATCTCACAAACTTAAAGTTGGCAAAATTAAATTAAAATATACAACACACTTATTATTAGAAAATACATTTATACAAAAATAAAAAAACAGCAACTGTAAGATGCTATATGCTGAATGCAGAGGAATATGATTTGCATTAGCTACAATATTTCATTCTCCCTGCTAACTTCACTATCGCCAGTGAAGTTTCCCATTCCAGCAAGCCCCATTACTTTTTATGGAAAACATTTTGTAGTTCACAGGAACACACCCTTTTTTTTTTTTTTTGAGAATTCACTGAGGGTAGCCCCTGTGAGTGTTGTTTTCCATATTTGTTCTGGTGAAATGTTAAGTGTTCTGCCTTCTAGTCCCATAATAATCAAAAGTAAATTGTAATTCTACTTTATTGCTATTTAAGAAAAAAAAAAATTCTTAGCGTTCAGTTTGTCTCAATTACATGGTTTTGTAACTTCTTTTATACATATACATAATACAACAATTAACAGGCAAAACAAATCTAGTGATAAAGGAATATATTATATGAATGTTGAATTACCTAAGTCCCCCTAACCTTCCAGTTTGTAGTAGTATATATGGTTATGAAGGGAACATGCTTGACTTATTAAAAAACAGACACACAAACAGCTGGCTTACATACTTGTCTCTTATTTTTTGGAATGAGATTTTTTTTCATTATCAGTTCAGCATCCATTGGTCATTGTTAATGTACATAATATAGATGAAAACTGTTTTTATATATCTGAGTAAACTTTGACTTTTCTATTTGCTTTATTTGAATATTTAAAAGAACATTACATTGAAGCATTTTATAGAAGGACTGCATGTTCTGAAAGCTTGTGGCCTCAGAGGAGGGAGATGGTTCTCAATAACTCCCCTTACAACAAGAATAGATAGTTCTTGTTACAGTTTTGTTTTGCATAGATCTCAGAGGAGCTTGTCGGCTCCATGTACTAAGCAACAACGCTGCTTAAGAGCCCTTTCTGTGCAGGCGACTACATACCAAGTAAGATATAATAAATACTGGATTATAACCTTTGTACTTTTTAAGGATAATCATATCCTTCTATAATCCTTATATGATATTTATATAAAATTACTGAAATTTGAGTGAAGGGATAACAATATATTGTATTCTGCTTCCTGTCAAGCCACTGAGAACATATAAGAGAGATCATATATTCAGGCACACATCTATTATGCAAATATAGAGAAATGTATGTGCAAAGTAGACTATAAAATATCCAAATGAATCATTGTTTGCTTAACAACATTTTAGAGTAGCCCTTTCCCTCACTCTGAAAATAAATGCAAATATCTATAAGATAATTTTGAAAGTTCAAAACACATTACTGCTTCGACTCACTAGCAGAAAACTTTTACAAGGACTCATGAGGATAATAATAATAATAATAATAATAATGTTATTAAACTCAAATAGCTTTTTAAATTAGTTTATGTTGTTAAAATGTCATAGCCTGCTTTCCTTTATGTCCTGAAAATTGTTGCATTCAGTGAGGCAGTAGGAGCAGCTCTTTTCGCCCATATTGTTTAAAGTTTTTTTCCCCTTATTTCTCAATGTCTGCTATTGCTAACCAACTACACATTCTTTCTATATTATAAAATATTTTCCAGACTCTGTGAAAAGCAGATACAAAATATTTCAAAGAGGATGCAGACAACCTCTGAAAGGTGTCACCTTTCTAGTAGGAAGAGGGCTAAATATGTTTCTTGGCCTGTAACATGCTTGCTCTATTAATGTATGAACTCACATAAAATATAAATAGGGTGAACCCTGCTTCTATACAATGGGAGCCTAGGGTGATATAAGGAAAAAAGACATAGGGCTCCATGTACGAAGCAGCGAAAGCTGCTCCGGAGCCTTTGCGGGGCAGGTTCGCATATGCGAGCCTGCTTCCCGCAATGTAAGAAGCAGCGGTCATTAGACCGCTGCTTCCTACACCCTACGCCACCTCTTAGGTGGCGAAGCAGAATCACCGAGAGCTCGCTCGCTCTCGGTGATTGACAGCCCCTTCAGTCGCGTGATTGGTCGCGCGACTGAAGGGGCGGGCATTACACACTCCGCTGAGTGTGTAATGATACATACGGGCAAGCGGATCAATAGATCCGCTGCCCGTGTGTAGCGGAGGCGGGCGGACAGCTTTGCGAGTTAAGAAGCTGTCCGCCCGCCTCTTAGTACATGGAGCCCATAAACTGACAAAAAATATAAAGTATAGGGAACAAGAAAGAGACTCAATATGTGAAGGAGATAGGGAAAATTACATTAGCAATTTATGTGGAAATCATGTTCAAATGCCATGTCATGTTTTTTCTTAAATGCAAGGTGATCTTGTACAGATATAATCCTGATTGACTAGTTATTACAGACTTGTGTGTCTATTTATGATATTCAACTTATTTTCCCTTCCACCATTGTTTAATGTTTAATACTTTACTCATGGGTTTAGTATCCCTGTAAGCTGCAATGTTTTGTCTTGTCTTTAGACATGTTACAAGGTAGTCTCCAGTGTATGTAAATACAAAATAAAGTAAAAATTAATTAATAACAGTTTTCAGATTATTTGGTTCTAGTAGGTGTGATAGTCTGTGAAAATTCTATAGCAGTAATTGTCAATTCTCAATTGTATCCATCAATTATTTTGCAAATGTCAAAGCTTCTATTTTTATCTTCTTATCTTCAATATTTGTGCAAGCCAGCACTCACAAACACAAACACAAACAGAAAGAAGCGCTCTCACAGGAAATAGACAATGTAGAACAGAAAGGGATGCACTCACCGTCACCTTTTAATAGATAAATTATTCAGACAACAAGAAATGTGACATTCATGTTTCTTGTTGTCTGAAGAAGGGGGTGAACCCCCGAAACGTTACTTCTATTAAAAGGTGACAGTGATACAAAATCCTGGTGCATCCCTTTCTGTGCTATATTATTTATATATATATATATATATATATATATATATATATATATATTCCACAATAATTGTAGCACTCACTGGTTCTTAAAATACAAAATCTTTATTTCTTCTGTAATGTTTCGGGGTTCCCCCCATCCTCAAACAGCTTAATACAAACAAATGGTGCATTACTTATTTTTAAACCCTCCACCCTTCAGGACTCCGTACTCGCCACTGCTGGTGGCGGGCCGGATGTGACATCACGTCTCCTACAAACAGAATCCAGATGCATCTATACTCTGGGAACTTTGACCCCAAGGGGGATGAACACTAGCCTGGCATTGTTACATATGAATTTATCCTTAATTTACCCTTAGGATAATTCCCCAGGGGGACCTTATGAGTTCACCTAGATAGCCTTATAATGTATACCCTAAATTAAATACAGAGAGCCCAAGCAATGGCAACACTAACAAGTGGCACCTTAGACTTCCAGTAGATCTGTAGAGTATAGGCAGATGTACATACACATACAGAACACCCCATAGGGGGCATGTCCTGTTAAAGATATGATACAGTCACATATTTAAAAAAAATCTGCAAAATTTACATTTTCTAATAATTCTCTATTTACAGATACATAATTATATAGTAGATACCAGTTCATAACCATAACTTGTAATAAATTGAGTACACAATACGGCCGGTGATTTTATAGTGTAGAATTACCAGGTTATGTGTATATAATATTTAAATGATGTTTTTGCTAGTATTCCATATGTCCCATATATTGTTCACCTAGATGTTTGTATTTGTTTTTAATGCAGCACGCAGTGACTGCCTCCTGTCAGCTGGAGTCGAGTGGTGTCCTAGTATCCCTTGACAAACTGTACATGCTGGCCATACACAGAGCGCCAAAGAGATGTGATGTCACATACGGCACGGCAACGGTGAGGATGGAGTCCTGAAGGGTGGAGGGTTTAAACATAAGTAATGCGCCATTTGTTTGTATTAAGCTGTCTGAGGATGGGGGAAACCCTGAAACATTACATAAGAAATAAAGATTTTGTATTTTAAGACCAAGTGATTGCTACAATTATTGCGGAATACATTGATCATTACTGTATGCACCCTGGGCAAGAGAGTACAACAGCTGCCTTGTATGCAGCGTGGAAGTTGGAGTGCTTTATCTCAACTGAATCTGGATATATATATATATATATATATATATATATATATATATATATACACACATTAAAATTATAATCAAGATAAAAGCATGGGATTTAAATCCTCCATATAGCAAAATTAAGTCAATAGAAATGAGCACATCTAGGTAAATATCACCCCTTGCCTTCCCCCAAAAAGACTCCATATACATTGTTACCAATGCACCAGAAGATTCTGGGTAAGATATGCAAATTATAATATTTGCAACATCTCAGCTTTTTGCTTCAAATACTGTGTTAATACACCACAGTCCCCTAATGGGGTAAGTGCAGCAATTTTTGTATTTGCTGCACTTTCCCCTTACAATATCAAGATAGACCTCAATTGAGAAATACAAGACAAACAAAAATAACGTATAACTTATCACCACTCTGTAAAAGTAATTGCTGCAAATGCTTAGTAAGTCCAAATAGACAAGAACAGTGCATGTAACTTATCCTGCAGCAAGTCTCAGATATTGAGGTCTAGTCCCAATTAATAGGTTAAAGCACAGTGCTTGTCTCGTTTAACCAATGTTGGTGCCCAAATGCTGTAATGGCATAGTAAGGCATACTTAATTTAGTCAGTCACTTGCAAATCCCCTTCCTCATCTGATGACCTGCTATAGCTGACAACCTCTGTAGGCGATCCTGGTCTGGTGATAATGCCCTCCAGTCACAACTGCAGGAAATGTCCTCAGGCAGGGATGAAATCCTTCCATCAGAATGGGCGTGTCACCTCTCTCCTTGACTCCCATATGTGACATGAGTATGTCTCTTGCCTATGATAGGCTCCAGATATGGGTATTGGAAAAAAGGTAATGACTGGCAGCACAAATCAGAAATGGGCAGGCCTTAGGACTTGTGAAGTGTGGATAGCAGGGTTCCCAACTGCAAAAACATCAAATGGATCCAAAGAAGCAGCAAACACAACTTGAAGTCGAAGGCTGAAAATAGCTCAGTTTATTTAGGTGTTCCAAACAATTTCAGGCAGACAGTCAGACAATACCTGATGCGTTTTGCATATGCACACATGCGCTTCATCATCTGATCAAACATATATGTGTATATATATATATATAAATGCATTATTCAAAATTAAATCAATAGAAAATAGTACATCTAGGCAAGTATCCACACTTGCCTGCCCCCAATATATATATATATATATATATATATATATATATATATATATATATATATATATATATATATAAGCAATAAAGGTTACCTTTTGGTGGGACAAATTGCAGCCGCAGGGTTTTGTGCAAGTAAAAAATGATGACTTTATTGTAAGATCATTAACAGGGTGTCAAACAAACTCAGGGGTACACTGAAACAATAGCAAACGTCCGACGCGTTTCCTGACCGGAGGCACTTCGTCAGGGACTTTTATATATATATAGCGCTGGGGAATCTCTTGGCGCTCTACAAATAACCGATAATAATATATATATACACATATATACATAAATACATACATATATATATATATATATATATATATATATATATATATATATATACACACATACATACACTATAATATATATATAGTAAAGTATTAATTTATTTACTCCTGACGCTACCAGTCATGTGGAACATTATTAGTCATAGAGGTGCATGCACAGATAAATAAAACATACTAATTATAAAAGGTCAAACCATTTATGATTTTACTCATAATGATAGCTGTCAAAGTTTCTGAAACAACAGAATTAGATAGTCATTTATTTTTTTACTAACATTTTTCTTTTTTTTTTCTCAAAAATTTCTTAAACTAAAGCTGGTCAACACTTATTAATATCATGTAATTCACAGTCATTATGCATGCTTGTTTAAGTAGGTCATTTTAGAATAGTTCACATTTCTCTATCAATCAAATTGAATTCAATTGCTCTAGGGTGAGATTTAGTTCTCTAGAGAAGATTTATTTTTTTTGCCTAATTTTTATAGCTTATGCTTATCTTAATTAGCTCATCTGTGTTGATAGTGTGCTGAACAGCAAAATAATAAATACCCCAAAATTGAAAATTGCTTGAAAGCTTAATTTTCCTAAACTGAGTAAAGTGGTACCTATATGTCATCTCTAATTATTAAATTATTTCAATTTGTAGTTTCAATGTTTTAATGTATTATAGGTATTTTCTAAATGTGCTGCTACTAAAATTATTCATTTCTAAAATGATAAATATGAAATGCTTGGTTTGGAATTCATGCTAATGCTTAATTACTTCTAATTAAATGTGGAGGATTTACAGCATATTGAGAAAACAACCCTCTGATTGATCAATGTTTCTACTTAGAGCATGATACACTTGAAAGATAAGTACTAACAAATATCAATTATAACACTTATAGTCTATAAGCTCAGAGTGAAAGTATCTTGATCTCTCTGATTATTTTTATTATTTATTTGTTCTGATATGGAAGAAACATTAAGTAGCAATATACAAAACACAAGTTATTATGATATCAGTTATATATCTTTTAAAGATACATACAACTTAAAATGTAATTCATCATAAAAGACATAATTGTACATGGTAAAAATAATACTTAACTGTGTTTTTTTTCACTGCTCCAATTAAGCTGGAGATCATCTTAATGGATTCAGACAGTAATCCTGCAAAATGATACTCTGTGAGCAATTGATCAGTGTAGGATTCCATTTATATTTGTCTCTGACTGTTGTGGGGTAGATAAAACACATATGCTCAAAAGAACATGCCCTTGGACTGCTCTAAGACAGTAAAACATTGTAAAATGTACTTACATTTCCTTTAATTGTAAATATTTCATTTACAATGCAAATCTTCTTACTGCATGGGGTTTGAATGGGCACTATAATCGTTTTTTCTTAGCTGACACTAAGCAAGGCATTTGAATATTTATTAACATATTTTATTTTTTTGTTCATATGCTGCTAGGGTGGGTGTAATAATGTCCACCAATAAAGTTTTTCTCAACAAGCAGTGCGCTTTCATCCTACAAACCATCTGTAAGAATACATGCAATTTCTGCCTGTTTCAAAATTTAAATAAAGTTGTTTAACCTCACTTAAATGAAAAAAAAAATGTGTAAAGAATGCTCTTTCATATGCAAGATAAATTTGCCCCATGACTCTTGAATTGCCTATCTATACTATGCATATCTACAAAAAAATATGACATCATATTAAAAGTTATGTACATATAGACATTTACAACATTTATGATAAAGACACACCTGTATACAGAGGCATATTTAATTAATTTATACTGCCATAGGCTATTTGCTGCTCACAACCCCCCCCCCCCCAACAATTGTAGCTCATGATTGATTTACATCTTTTCCAAACCAGGGGTCAGGGACCAGGAAACCTAGTAAAATCGTGCACCTGCACTAGACATCGAAATATAACTGATTTGTCGCAAAATTAATAACTAAAACATTAAAAGATCGTAGGAGTGAGAAGGGATCTTATAGTACTACATTTCAAAATGTGCTGCTCTCCTATATCCTGCTGTGTAATGAGGAAATATACCTATAATACTTGACTGATAACTGTATAAATGATAAAGCGACATGATACGTAAAGGAACATATAAAGGGACATGACAACCAAATGATTAATTGATTGGAAGTTATGGCAGCATATTTGAAGAAAATATCACCTGAATATCTCTATTTAAAAAATAAAAGATATTTTACCTGAACATTTCTCAGTAGCCACACCCCATTGCAAAGCGACTATAAGCATCCAATCAGGATGCCAGTCACGTGGACTTGCAAGGGGAGCGTGCATTTGGCATGATGCAGCACAATCACTTTATTTCCCTCCTCAGTTTAATAAAGTTTATTATGAAATTTACCAAGATTTCAGTGGAACTCCCAAAAGGTCACAGTAAAGAAATGGTGAATTCAGCTCTGGTGAGCTTAAGAATTTTTGAGGGTAAATTATTTTCCTTTACATAGAAGTGTTCAGGTGATATATTTTTCTTGTCAGCTTTTTTTACAGTTTTACTGCATCACTTTTAAGTGATTAAGCATATTGTTATTTAAATGAGTGCTGCCCTTGTGATGTCTGCACTGTAATTTTCTATCTAGGCTGTTACGTTTCTGAGAATCAGGCCCTTGGCAATCTGGAGGAAATAAAAACAGAAATAGGCTCCACCTGCTGACAGACCACTGAACTGCAAACTAGATAAATCACAAGTGCTGTAAGAAGAAGCACTAGTGATGAGTATGTCAAGATGGTGATGTAATTTAAACAAACTGCACTTAAAGAGAAAAAAATTAAAAATACAAGATTCAGATACGGGCATGCAATTTTAAATAACTTTGCAATTTACATTTATCTTTAAATTTGCTTTGTTATCTTGGTATTCTTTGCTGAAAGTTAAACTAGGTAGATCACATAAACTGATTTCGAAGCTATTGAAGGACCACCTTTTATCTCATTGCATTTTGACGGTTTTTCACAGTTAGACAGTGCTAGTTCATGTATGTCATATAGATAACATAATGTTCACTTCACTTGAGTTGTTTATAATTAAGCACTGATTGGCTAAAATGCAAGGCCAGTCTACAGAGGCTTAGATAAAAGGTAATCACACATGTAAAACGTGTATAAAAAGTGTATTAATATAATGGTATTGGTTATTGCAAACTGGGGGAATGGGTAATAAAGTGTTTATATATATTTATAAACAATACAAACATTTCAAGTAGACTGTCCCTTTAAGACTAATTGCAAAAACAAAAGCCTAATTTTAATGAATTAACACGTTAAAAAATAAATGATAAAAGTTTTATTCCCTCAAATTAACAAAAGTCATATCAAGTTAGAATTCTAATTTTAATAAAAACGCATTCTAGCATTTCAGCTTTAGTCCGTTTTGTAAAAATCCATTTTATAAGTGAATGGAACTTTTCTAAAAACCAGCACAATTTTTTTGTATATTAAATAACTTAAACATTTTAGTAGTCAATGATAATCGTTGCAAAATATCAAAACAATTTTTGTTATGTAACTTTAAAAATTATAATTTAAACAAAAACTTCACTCAAATTTAAACTTAATATAGTAATAGAGATTAGAAAATAATTTAGTTATGTGTGTTTAAAAAATGTTTAATTGATTATATTCAACTACACCACTTTAAACCCTTTAGCTGCTGAAGCAATCATCCACACCTCTTTGACTAGAGGCATTTTTAGTCGTTTTGACTTCATTGCATTTACAAACCAAATTTTTTTCTGTGAGGTATCCACAGAATTATACTTACTTTCGTTTTTTTTTTTTTTTTTTTTAATAATTTTAGTTTGCAGAAATATCCTAAATTAAAGAAATTACCACCATGTGAAATAAAAAATAAAATATCTTTTTGTGTATATTTCTATGGTGTACATAACAGAAAGCAGTAAGGAAAACATTACTAATTATATATTTTCAAACACATTTGTCCAACATTTAGCATCAGTTCATCTTCCCCAAAACAGCAAAAGTTATGTTTTATAATTATATGTTTCCAATTAAAATTACAAATTTGAAATATAAAAAGAGAATAAAAAATATTTTTCACCATCTTGAAATTTTATAGAACTGTGTAGACATAAATATTTGAGCAAACACATATTACATATATTTAAAATTACACAAAATTCTGATTTTCAAGAGGGGTAATTGAACCAATTTTGATAATGTTTTTATGTTCCTAACACTGTCCAAAATCACTCTGCATAGAAAAAAAATATAAGAAAAGAAAACAAAAACATAAAATAGTTATCCCAAAAGTATAGAATTTCGCTCAAAAAAATAACCCATCTTTATATTGTTCCAGTTATCCTATTTATTCTGATTCTTATTTTTTTGTTAGTTCAGACAAACATTGATTTATGAGCCTTAACATAAACAGTAGAAAAAATGAGAATACTGCAAGGTTAACAGTCTTGCTATGACAACCACTTCATAGCTGTAAGGACAAGAAACCTCTCATTTGAATCATGAAACCTCACCCATTAAATTGTGGAATATTCTGACACATTATTATGGAGAGGTAATAAAGGCATCAGAGCCCGAACAGTAGAACCAAATTTGAGACACATTTGCACTTGTAATAATCAGCTGGAAGTGGACAGACACAGGAAAAATAATTTGAAAGAACCTCATAAATACTTTCAATTAAGTGGTCCCAAGTTTATCTATATTGTGGGGGGCACCAAAGAGGTTACCCCACCCCTCTGTTTTTCCATCTGCTTATGTTTCTGACAGGTGATCACTGTTAACACGCTAGTCAGAGGATAGCCATCTGGGAATGTGGCATTGTCTCTTTAAAAAGAGGGGTCACTTGACCATTTGAAGAATATATCTTGGGTGGTATGGTCTCTTTTATAGCCCAGATGACTTTAAAAGGGACCAAGTTTAAAGGTGATTACCATTTTAATGGCAAGCACCTGCTATTTATATTGGTATGCGACCCCTCATTTGAAAGGGCAAACTCCTATCTTTTAAATGAAGGATAACTTGTCACTCTAGCCCAAAAAGGGTGATAGATAAGGGCCCTGTCTATCCAGCATTTAATCATTTAAGCATTTTATTATCCTGCAGGTATTTTCAGCTTTTACAGCAATCAACTGCAAAATTCAGGGACATGTGACCCCTCATTAAAAAAAGACCCCTCTCATATAACAGTAGTCACTTATCCCTGCAAGTAGCCTGAAGCACCTTGACTTTCTTTCTCACAATACCTGCAGAGTTCCTCCCCCCTTGTGACATTACTATGGGCACCAGTGGTGACATCAAATGGCCTGTAGGACCAAGAAAACAATGTGGAAAGGGACTGCAGTCTCCTTCCCCATCTTCAGTGAGGTGGGGGTCCCCAGGATCTGGAACAGAGATGCCTCGTCTTACAGGATTATGAAAGGCGCTGGGAAGCTGAGGGTTAATATAGATGAGTCGAAAAAAATATATATTTGTAACTATTCGTGAATTTTGGAGAATTAAAGATTTGTTGCTTAACAAGGTTTAAATATAGGTGAATTGTATCACATATGTAGTAAAAACAGTTATTCATATAGCAAATCCCGTTAGGATAATCAACCCAACAACTAGGTAAAATAAACAAATGTGATTTAATAAAAAAGATTTTTTGCATATAAAAGATACAGTAAAATACAGTTGTGGCCACAACTACAATAAAAAATGCTATTTCAAAGACAGTATCAGAAATATACACAGTGAATGTGTTGTCTTTTTGAATATTCCTTATAGGCTTTGGCCTGACAAATCGTTTAGGATTTATGTTTTTGAACACTTAATAGTGGAAATAAACATTAGTAGCTAAGAAATTATGCAATTAATAGTGAAGTGTAGTATTTGGTAATACAGATATTTGAAAGTCTTATAAACGATAATCCTAAATTAATTTCTTGGCAATTCCGGTGATGTTAGTGCTTTGTATCAACGTTCCAAACACTCCTATGCTGATAGCACAAGATGTTACAGGTGATGTGAGAAAAAAACAATTATTCAGTGTAAGGTTTTTTTTCCAAGTGATGCGATTTGTATCCAAAATAAAAGGTGACTTTTCTCAATACACTTGTTACTTGTATCCAAGTGTAACTTTTTTTCTAATGTGTAATTTTTTTTTTCTAATGTGCAGTGTTGCTCCGGTTATATGATATATACAGCTGTGTGTTGCGTGGAAGACAATAGTAGGTTCAAAGTCAGTTGTTAGTATTCCTATGAACGAAGTGCAATAGATATGGCTTGAGACAGACTTACCTGGCTGCGCTCCCTGGCCGGCGTTGTCCTTGCACGGCGGAAGTACTCGCAGCCGCTTCACTGTCGGATGTAGCCCTGTTGATTCTCCGCTGGTTTCGTTGGGTGCTAATGCTGCGTGATATTCCTCCTGTAGTTGGCAGCTGGCAACTGTCTTGGGATGGGTGAGTTGCAAACAACAACTAATCCACAGATACTTCTACGCGTTTCAGCACACTTGGTGCCTTTATCAAGATATTTTACTGTGGATTGTTTGGAGCCTTTTGAAGTGTTTTCGGTACCCGTATGTGGGACCCGTATGTGGAAAACATGGTCTTAAAGGTAGTTGTATCGTTATTTCTAAACAAGACTTATATGTTTAAAACAATATCAGTACTTAAAGGGACATTATAAATTTTCCTTAACTTAAAATTTCACATTTTTTGCTATTTGAATATTGTTTTGATTTCCTTTGTTAACCAACAATTCAAGTATATTTGTTGAATAGAGTAACTTTAAAATAAACTTTACTTGTATATTATGGTTTATATAAACGGGAAAAAAATGGTTTAAGATCGGCAATATGTTAAAAAACTCCCTACACATCTTAAAGACTCTACACATTTTCTAAATATACTAAATCATATAGAATGGAATGAGAACTTACTTCTGGTAACCTGTGATGTAAGTTCACTATATACCAATATCCAACATAATTTAGGAATAAATGCAGTGAAACAATTTCTTCATAATGATGATTCCATACAAATTCAACAATCAGACTTCATTCTCAAATGTATAGAATTTATTTTAAAAAACAATTACTTTAATTTCAATGGAAATTATTTCCTACAAAAAAAGGGAACAGCAATGGGTACGAGGTTTGCGCCCAGTTACGCAAATTTATTTATGGGTCAATTCGAACAAACTAATATTCTTGAAACCCCCTGGAGCGCAAACCTCGTACTCTTTAAGAGATATATAGATGACCTTTTTTTTGTGTGGGCTGGTGGTATAGACCTACTTATTTTATTCATGCAAGACCTAAATAATAACTCGTGGGGTCTCTCCTTTACATACGAATACAATACCAAATCTATAAACTACTTAGATATCACAGTTGAGATTATGGAAAATCAAATAAAAACAAAAACCTACTTCAAACCAGTAGATTCTAATAATTATGTACACTTCAATAGCTGCCACAACGATCTCTGGAAACTAAACATACCCAAAAGTCAATTTATGAGACTTAGAAAAAATTGTTCAGATATACAAGATTTCAAGACACAATCAACTATTCTTGAAAACAAATTCATTGAAAGAGGCTATGACAAAGAACTGATAAAGAAATCACATAATACTGCACTAATAACTGACAGAAAAGTTTTATTAACAACAAAAGACAGAAGCACCCCACAAGGTGTACTCAAGTCATATGAGACAGCATTTATAACCCAATATACTGCAGATTTCCAGAGTGTCAAAAAAATTCTGTATAAACACTGGCATTATATCCAGAAAGACCCATTTTTAAATGATATTGCACAATCAAAACCCAAAATCATTTATAGAAAATGTAAAAATTTAAAGGCAATACTAGCCCCTAGTGAATATAATAAAGGTAAATCGAACAAAGATGTTCTAGGGAATAATCTTGAAGGATATTATCCTTGCCATAAATGTAAAGCCTGTAAATTCAGTAAGAGGAGCAAAATGGTTGAATCTACAAACTCTAGTTTCAAATTGAAAATTAAAGATACCATAAAATGTACTGACACAAATGTGGTCTATTTAATCCAATGTCCATGCAAAAAACAATATTTGGGCCAAACGGGACAACCCCTCAAAGATAGAATAAGACAACATCTGAATAATATTGAAAGAGGCTTTGAAGATCACCAACTATCCCTACATTTCAAAAAAGAACATAATCAGAGCACCAAAGGGTTATTTTATTGGGGCCTTAGGAAAATAGTATCTAAAAGAGGGGGGGATACAACAAAAAAATTACTCTTAGTAGAAGCTGAATTGATAGTAAACTTTTCATCACTAATACCAGGAGGGCTCAACGCAGAATTAGATCTCAATCCCTTTATTTAAGCGAAGGGTGCATTATAGAACTAGTCCTTCATCACCCCTTTCAAATGAATTCATCTAAAAAATAAAAATTAATTCCATATAACAACTGGATACATCTCCGATACATATGCCAGAATTGATTATAACCTCTGAATAGTAAAACTTAGGTAAAGTAAGAATTCTTACATATATACACTATACACAATTAAACAAGTTTATAGATATGATACCATTCGTTTGCGATTTTACACCATCTATTCCCGATCTTAAACCATTTTTTTCCCGTTTATATAAACCATAATATACAAGTAAAGTTTATTTTAAAGTTACTCTATTCAACAAATATACTTGAATTGTTGGTTAACAAAGGAAATCAAAACAATATTCAAATAGCAAAAAATGTGAAATTTTAAGTTAAGGAAAATTTATAATGTCCCTTTAAGTACTGATATTGTTTTAAACATATAAGTCTTGTTTAGAAATAACGATACAACTACCTTTAAGACCATGTTTTCCACATACGGGTCCCACATACGGGTACCGAAAACACTTCAAAAGGCTCCAAACAATCCACAGTAAAATATCTTGATAAAGGCACCAAGTGTGCTGAAACGCGTAGAAGTATCTGTGGATTAGTTGTTGTTTGCAACTCACCCATCCCAAGACAGTTGCCAGCTGCCAACTACAGGAGGAATATCACGCAGCATTAGCACCCAACGAAACCAGCGGAGAATCAACAGGGCTACATCCGACAGTGAAGCGGCTGCGAGTACTTCCGCCGTGCAAGGACAACGCCGGCCATGGAGCGCAGCCAGGTAAGTCTGTCTCAAGCCATATCTATTGCACTTCGTTCATAGGAATACTAACAACTGACTTTGAACCTACTATTGTCTTCCACGCAACACACAGCTGTATATATCATATAACCGGAGCAACACTGCACATTAGAAAAAAAATTACACATTAGAAAAAAAGTTACACTTGGATACAAGTAACAAGTGTATTGAGAAAAGTCACCTTTTATTTTGGATACAAATCGCATCACTTGGAAAAAAAACCTGACACTGAATAATTGTTTTCTTCTCACATCACCTGTAACATCTTGTGCTATCAGCATAGGAGTGTTTGGAACATTGATACAAAGCACTAACATCACCGGAATTGCCAAGAAATTAATTTAGGATTATCGTTTATAAGACTTTCAAATATCTGTATTACCAAATACTACACTTCACTATTGATTGCATAATTTCTTAGCTACTAATGTTTATTTCCACTATTAAGTGTTCAAAAACATAAATCCGAAACGATTTGTCAGGCCAAAGCCTATAAGGAATATTCAAAAAGACAACACATTCACTGTGTATATTTCTGATACTGTCTTTGAAATAGCATTTTTTATTGTAGTTGTGGCCACAACTGTATTTTACTGTATCTTTTATATGCAAAAAATCTTTTTTATTAAATCACATTTGTTTATTTTACCTAGTTGTTGGGTTGATTATCCTAACGGGATTTGCTATATGAATAACTGTTTTTACTACATATGTGATACAATTCACCTATATTTAAACCTTGTTAAGCAACAAATCTTTAATTCTCCAAAATTCACGAATAGTTACAAATATATATTTTTTTCGACTCATCTATATTAACCCTCAGCTTCCCAGCGCCTTTCATAATCCTGTAAGTTCCTAAATAAATTAATCAGACTAAGTTGAGAGATCTTAGTCTCACTTGAAAGGCTAAGAGGGTGAGATAGTGTCCAGACTCTTTTCTTATATTTAAGAGATGCCTCGTCTATTTCTGTTACTTCACATATGTGAGCAACAATGCACATTCATACTACTTTTACATTACAGGGTTGTAATTGTTAAGCTTTTGATCTGTGGGGCAGAGAAATCAGGGGAAACCTTTAGGGTCCTATTTACTAAGTAGCAACTAGCTGTTTGTGTGTTTTTTCCTATCAATATCCGCACGCAGATAGAAAATCGTATCTACAAAGGAGTCAACTATGCAAAACCCACAAGTTCAAACTTGTCTGCCAGTACACAATCTGACCCCTTTTCTGGCATCGTTTGACATCAAACTTGCAATAATCCAAAGTGACTAAAAAATAAATGTATCCGTTTGATACTTTTTCGTGTCAACCTTGTGGATTTTTTCTTGGAAATGAGAAAAATAGGAGGTATAAGACAGATGCCTATCACTAGCTGTTTAAATGGTCCAACCTATCTGTACTTACATTATTGATTGAGTCAGCCATGGTGACACTTCTTTATTTGTTTATTCTTTGTGTGATGCAAATCGGGGGTAGAAGGCAGAATAGATAAAAATATCTGAACAATCAATTAAGAAGAAGGAGAATGTGGGTACCCCATGTATTCCTTCCACAGGTTTGTTTATATGGACTTTTTGACCAAGAGATCATTCAAAGATTCAGGCTTGATAGTGAAGCAATATTGAATTTGTATCATGAAATAGAAGATTATCTTGAGCTGATGACGGCACAGTCAAGGGCCATTCCAGGACTTTTTAAGCTGTTAGCGGCATTTAACTTCTTTGCCACAGAGTCCTTTCACGCAGGGTCTAGCATACTTATTGGAAAGAGTCAGTCAGCTTTTTCGCATCACTTATTCAAAGTTATTGACGAATGATGATTAGATTTCCTCCATATGTTTGCTTAATATTTACCCCTGAAGAGTGGCAATCAATCAAATAAAATTTCTATGAAATGGCAGGGATGCCAAATGTCCGTGGGGCTGTTGACTTTACCTATGTTGGGGTAAAGACCACCATGTGCACGTGAGGAACAGAAAACATTTTTATTCTTTGAATGTGCAGATGATCTGTGACCCTAATATGAAGATTATCAGTGTCCGTTCAAACTATCCAGTCTCCTGTCATGACCCATACATCGTAAGGCAGACTGGATTATATAGAAAGTTTGAGAATGGAGAGATGTCTGAGATGCCTTTTATGTAAGCTGTAATGGCGCAAAATTTGTCCTTAGTTTTTACTAAAATTGTTTAATGGGATATGAAACCCAATTTTTTTCTTTCATGATTAAGCTAGAGCATGTGATTTTAAACAACTTTCTAATTTACTTTTATTGTCAAATTTCCGTTGTTCACTTGATATCTTTTGTCCAAAATCAGGAATATGTGCTTAGGAGCTGACCCATTTCTGGAGCACTATATAGCAACATTTTTACAACAATGTTATTCATTTAAAAAAGAACTGGATGGCAGTATTTCCTGCCATGTAGTGCTCTAGATGATGCTAGATATCTCTTCAACACCGAATATCATAGGAGCAATGGAAATTTGATAATAGAAATAAAATGGAAAATGTTTTAAAATGGTATGCTCTGTCCGAATCACAAAATATTTTTTTGGAGTTTCCGATCCATTTAATGTATATGTCTTAATAATATTTTTCTTTAAATGTAATCAAAATGTGTCTTATATTGGTAATATTTTAATTTAGAAAGACTACTGTTTTTTGGGTGATGCATCCTTTAGTGAAAGTATAGTGAATTGAATAATCCTATACTATAAAAGGCCAAGTGTGTTTGTCCGAAGCTGCCATGCGCAGTAGAGACAGCACGAGGACAAACACTCCCTAAGTCTCTGCAGTGCGAGCAGAAGTGGGCGTGGCCAAGCATGGCCGGGGGCGTGGCCGAGCATGAGGCCCGTGAAGGGGGCATGGCCGAGTGTGAAGGGGACGGGGCCAGGCGGGCCGTGAAAGACTGTGCAGTCTGAGAGCTCAAAACAGCTCAAAAGAGGGGAGAGACTGGGGTAGGGAAAAGATAAGAAAGGTGACAGAGAGATCAAGAGGGGAGAGAGCGATCAAGAGGGGAGTTAAAGAGAAGCAACAAGAGAGGGAGCAAAAGAGAGGGAGAGAGACAGCAAAAGAGAGGGGAGAGCAAAAGAGAGGGAAGAGAGAAATCAAAGAGAGGGGGAGGAGAGAGAGGGGGGAGAGAGAGAGGGGGAGGAGAGAGAGAGGGGAGGAGAGAGAGAGGGGAGAGGGGGGGGGGAGTAGGAGAGAAAGAGGTGGGAGGGAGAGAAAGAGGGGAGGGAGGGAGGGAGGGAGAGGGGGGAGGGAGAGAGAAAGAGGGGGGAGGGAGGGAGGGAGAGAGGGGAGGGAGAGAGAGAGAGGGGAGGGGGAGTGAGAGAGAGGGGAGGGAGGGGAGGGAGAGAGAGAGGGGAGAGCGAGTGAGAGAGAGAGAGAGAGAGAGGAGAGGGAGGGAGAGATAGAGGGGAGAGGGAGAGAAAGAGAGAGAGGGGAGGGAGAGGGGAGGGGGAGGGGGAGGGGAGGGGAGAGGGGAGGGAGAGAGAGGGGGAGGGAGAGAGAGAGGGGGAGAGAGAGAGAGGGGGGAGAGTGAGAGGGGAGAGAGAGAGAGAGAGAGAGAGGAGGAGAGAGAGAGAGAGAGAGAGAGAGAGGAGAGAGAGAGAGAGAGAAGAGAGAGAGAGAGAGAGAGAGGGATAGAGAGGAGAGAGGAAAGAGAGAGAGGGGAGAGAGAGAGAGAGAGAGTAGAGAGGAGAGGAGAGAGAGGGGAGAGAGAGAGAGAGCAAATTATTTAATTACATTGTTCTCTTAATATTTTTGTACAATATTTACATATTTATAATCTTCATTATAATTTTATTTTCTTTTGAATTAAAATTAATTTTAATTATTTTTTCTAAGATTCTTTTCTGGGCCTTGTGTTCCTTTGATTGAATTATTCATGTTTAATTGTTCTTGTATTTAAGATACAGAAGTTATTTTTTATTATTTTTATAGTTTATAAATTATTTTATTAATTATCAATCAGTAAATATAAATAGTATTAATAATAGAATGAAGTGTCAATGCAAAGCACAAAAGATTGATTATTGTGGGTCCACACATTTTTATCTTTTTCAATGTATTTGATGTTTTAGAATTTCTCAATTACTATCTTTTTTATATTGGGGGATGCAGGGTATTCATTTTGCGAATGGCTGCTGACTCCTTATAACAACCCTCAAGGAGGAAAACATGTGTGTCTCAATGAGGCCCATAAAATGACTAGAGGATAATAGAGAGGACATGTGGAATCCTAAAAATTAAATTTATATATCTCGTCATTTTGTGGTGGCAATGCAGAATGCACAAGAAAAGTGGCAAAAATTATATGGGTATGCCTGCATACTGCATAATTTTGCAATAAGGAGAGTATGCCAATTAGATGAAGGCCTTTCCCATCCCTATGGATGATTTTCCTGAAGAACTTTGTAGGGAACTACCAAACAGGCATGGTATGGCAACAAGGGACATGGTGTCAGACCATTATTTTGACAATTTGAAGTCTAATTATAATATACTAAATTGTTGTTTTGTTTTTTTGCATAATATATGCTTAATAAAAGAAATGTTATTTTGTGTTCCATATTTATTTATATCTTGTTCTTAATTTTTTTTCTATTCTAAAATCTTACAAATTAAAAATGAATTGGTCACAATATAGTAATAATGGTGTTTAACATCGTCTTACATTATACTTGTCACACCCCGTGTAGAAACCAATTACCATTTTAAATGCAAGTGAGAGTTAGCTAATCCCTTTAAACCAGTTTCATACAATTAGAGAGAAAAATAATCCAATTTGGTATTTGTAATTACACAAAGGCTGTTGGTGCACAAATTATAAATGTAGTGTAGATTTCTATGAGCCTTATGGGCAATTACACTTTAATCTGTAACAAAAAGAAATACAAAATAAAAATGATACAAGTTAAAAAAAATATATTTTTTTAACATTTTCATTTGAAAGTTTCAAAAATGTTTCAGAACAAATTCTATTAAAGATGTGTTTATTTACTTAAAGTAACATTGCACTCGAAAATATACAATTAGAATTGAAATAATTAAAATAAAACATGCAATTAAAAAAAACTTAAAATTTTTACTTTGGTTATCAATTTGAATACGTTTCTTTATATCCTTTGTTAAAGATTAATAGGAGGAAGATAGGAGCTTAGAAGTGTGCACATATAAATAGCATTCTATAGCAACAGTGTATGTAACTGTTGATAATATTGGTATTGCAATGTTATAAAAAGTGTTGCAAGATGGCTACAGACACTTGCTCACTCCTGAGCTCGCCTATGATTACTCTTTAACAAAAGGATAACAAGAGAAAAAAAAACAACATTAATAATCTAAGTAAATCTTCAATTTCATGCTCTATCCAGCCAATTTAATTTAATTTTTACATGTTTAACTATTAACATTTCAATAATTAAAGTATTTAAAGATTTAGTTATAGACTTAAAAACACACACACAAATATATATATATATATATATATATATATATATATATATATATATATAATATATATATATAATATATATATATATATATTTAACAGTTGAAGTTATACACTATAATCCCCACAACAAAATACAATGCTTTCTTTATTAGTGGTCACGAGACAAATGGATTACCACAAAGCTTAGTGATATCAGCGTCAAACATGTCACGTCCCAAACCTTTAACTGCAGGTGAATTATAGATCTTAGTTTATGGTATGGATAGATATTTCCTCAAACGTGTGGATGGAGTTAGAGGAGTCCGACAGGAGTGCCATGACAAAATCATATATGAAATGTTACACAGAATGTATAGAGTTTAAAAAAAATAAAGAACTAGATGACAATGTCTGAAGAAATACAGTGACTTGAAGCGAAGTGAACCCAAGTACTACGAGTCTATTTAAAGACTTATAAGGACCTGTAAGTATAATTATTTGACTTATATTGACCATATTTTAAAATGTTAAATAACAACTGCTTCATATATTATGCAATTTAAAAAAAATAAACCAAAATTGTCTCTATATTAGATATTATAATTGCATAGCTTGAAATATTTAATATTTTGAATCTTTATCCAGTAATATAATTTTTTCATAATACAATATATCTATGTATTTGATTTTCTTTGCAAATGTGAATTTTTTTGAAACACAGTATTTAACAATGTTAGTATACATAGAGACTGATAAACATGAATACAAGAAACATTAAAATTAAATAATATAACTTGGGCTCAAAGAGACAGTAAAGTCAATTTTAAAAATATTTCCAATTCACTTCTATTACACAATTAAATTTGTTCTCTTGGTATTCTTTGTTAAAGAATAAACCAAACATGGCAGATAAGAGCTTAGTAAAGTGCACATCTATTGCACTCTATGGGCAAGATTACAAGTCGTGCGGCAAAACAGTTGCAAAACCACTGCATGCGTTATGGCTTTTTCGTATCTGGAGTTGCACAGCTATTACAAGTTGCAAAATAACTTACTTTAGGTGCGAGTTAAGCCGTATAATCTAAACAGTCAAATTGAGCGCATGTTTACGTATTCCCCATAGAAGTCAATGGAGAAGACAAATAGAAAAAAAAAAAAATATACACAAAAACCCTAATACGTTGTGCAAAGCCCATGACGTATTCTCCTTGAAAAGTGTACTGGAAAATGTGAATATTTCATATTGCAAAAATGTTTTTGTAACAGAATGTGTTCTATTTATTTCTAAATAAATATTTCTCTAAATATGTGATAATTTTTGGACTGATTTATCTATTTATAGCGAGATATGCATATGATTATATATATGTCTAGATATTGAGATCTATATTCGAATATCTCTTTGAAAATCCCTCTGAGATATTGTTTAATGTGCCTAAGGTGGTAATGTAAAATATTTTCATTATCTCCATTGTTAAACATATATCTATACATATATATTGATGTTTCTCTATGTATGTGTATGTATGTCAATATAAAATCGCTGCATCTGTTTGTTCTTTTTAACACCCGAAATCTCGAATCTTTGAGCCCTTAGAACTTTTGTGTGCAATATTTTTTAAAAACAATTTTTATTAGACAGTTTTAATATGAGTGTAACTTTACTTTGTAATGTATTTCTGAAGTGTTTTGTGAAACGTTTATGTTGCGCAAAACTGTTAACTATAGCTCTTAAAATGCAGAAAGGATTGTTGTGTAAAAGGTGAAATACTTGTAATACCTGCACAATGGAAATTGATTGCGAAAAGACCACATAGCGTGCAGAAAACTAACGCTACTTGTAATCTTGACCTATGGTAGCAGTCTTTGTAAGTATGTATAAAGGATGTTGCAAACACTGTTGCCAGATGGTTTAAGACACATGCACACTCATATAAACTCAAATACAAAGAATAACAAATCAACAAAACAAAAATAATAATAGAACTAAATTGTCAAGTACTTTTAAATTTCATGTTATATCCAATCAATGGAAGTTTAATTTTGATTTAACTTCTCTTTTAAGAATGTATTAAAACATGCACAAACATGTTAGTGATAGACTTTATAGAAAAATGGTTAGTATTCATGCAATTAAGAATACAAAATAAATGAACAATTAAATGTTTAAAAATGTAGAAATAGAGCATTCAAAATATATTTTAAGTGAAATTAGGAAAATATTATTGTAAATACATTATAATTGTTAGTATTCATGCAAAGTCTGAGCTCTTAAGACATTTTTAAACATTTTGAAGTAGAGCATGCAAAATGGATTGTTTATTGAAATGAGAAAAATGATTCATTAAAGGGCCACTGTAAGTAAAATATTTTCTATGCCCTGTTACTAACTAACTACCCCAAATTCGCTTTTTATCAATAGCATTTCATTAACATATCTCTACCGTATATCAGAAATCTTGTCTGCAAATGTAATTGTTTTCCAAACCCACTTCATGGGTATCCTTTGCTCTGTACCAATCCGCTTACAATACCTAGGTTTCAAAATGGCGCTTTAAACACAAAGTTATTGGTTTAAGTATTTTGAACACGCAGTGCTGAAAATAGTGGGCAGGATAACGTGACATCATCGGCGAATAAAAGATATAACTTTTAGAACGTTATGAAACTTCGTTTTGGAGAAAATATAGGTTAGTAGGTTTTAATTAATGTTTATTAACTTTTATATGTTAGTTGTTAAGCTTAAAAATTATAACAGAAAGTAATCCTTTAATTGAAAACTCTTAAATTAAATATAACTAAAGTATTAATTTTGTAATTTCAATAGATATGAGAAGACAGAAAGTAAAGGGTAAACAGTCACCGTGCTACATAAGACAAATGATGACTGATACCCCAATGGGTGAGGCCTCCTCTCCACCCCTTCTAGTAACACTACTGGACATTGAGATTTCTCTCAATTGGGTTAAAGGTTTAAAACAATTGAGTATAAGCACACAGACAGGTAATTGACAATATAGCTATATATATATATATATATATATATATATATATATATAATATATATATATATATATATATATATATATATAAAACCTGTCAAGCCCACAATAAACTTTGACATTGAAATAATTAAATTATGGTGGTTATTTTTTGGTACTTTATTTATATTTGCAAATAGATGTTGTCATAGATGATCCACAATATTGTAAAAAAAAAGGATGTCCCTGCTGAACAAGTACAAGCAGATGATGTGGTTACCTGCCCGTTGACACAGATTGATAATATGAGGGTCACTATAGACCGTGAAAAAAATAATTAATGGAAGATAAAGGTATAGTGTATAGACATAGCTGTTTTGAGTGTTAACTCTATATATTTTATATTTGGGATTTATTTTTTTATATATGAAAGAAAATATTCATAATTATCCTAGAGAGAGAGAGAGAGAGAGAGAGAGAGAGAGAGAGAGAGAGAGAGAGAGAGAGCTTTAGGACTAGTAACTATATATTTATTTTACCTTACAGATGTATCCTCTGTCACAATACCTGAGAGCCACGATAAAAGCATGCAAAGGTGTCTAGATGACAATTTTTAATTTTAAATTAGAAAAAATAAGGGCAACCTTGGGCATGTTAATAGAACAAGTAAAACTTATTTTTACAGGTCCCTCTGTTGCTTATAATTGACAGAAGTGATTTTAGTGTATGTCTGTCAGGCTTAATGATCTATATTTATCTGCAAATGACTATGTTTGACCATTTGCCTCTGCAAATTAATTTCTCTTTGTAACTCTAATCTTTCTCTGTCCAGCTCTAGTTGTCATTCTGTAATGGCCCCCAATAGTCTATTTTATTACTAATTAATGTTTTCAGTGCTCTATGGTCCACCCTGTATTGTCTGGCCATGGCAAGCATCTCAGTTAGTCTCTAATTTCTAATTTCTGGACGCTGCTTCTTCAGATGGGGCAAGTGAATATCAAACTGCTGTGCGTCTCCAAATTCATCTAATAAATCATAAAAATAATGCAGGAAAATTCCAGACCAGCTCCTTTCCGTGGGTAAAACAAGTGGGGTCTTTATTAGGTCAATTAAAAAATTTAACCCTAAAGCACAGCATGTGAGCAAACAAACAAAGTGCAAACCGCTTATCCATAAAACCAAACAGTAGCTACAACCGTTGGGCCGTATGATGTCACTGATGCATTCCAGGTTTCCCCGTAATCATAGGTAGCCATACTGAGGCCACACTCTAGCTTATATAGTGTGTATTCTGCTTAGCAACCAATGAGATAGGATTTTGTGCAAGTTACCATTAATGCTGGAATTGGCTTAAATGACATAGAGAACTAATTTGAAACTCTTGAAGATTGTAGTGTACAGATTGCATTTTACAAGTAAATAAAATATCTCACATAATATATATATACACACAGATCTTCAACATTATGCTTCAGTGGCTAAATAAAAAATGGTTTGCACAGCAAATCAATATCCTACCACTCTCAAGTTTTATCCAGCTCAGGCATTTCTGCTAAAAATGCTATAAAAAATGTACCTTTACTTGAATATTATACTCAGAAGCATAGGTTTTCAGATAATTACTATATTTAACATATCTAAAGAAACAGAAAGTGCTCATATCATATTGTTCTAAATAAATCAAAACAATGTTGCGGATACAATAGTATATTCATATACAAAGTACAAAATATTTAAGAAGATACAATTACATATATAGAAAGATTTGGACCTACTCCCTATTGTTAATTAGATAAAAAAAAATTAAAACCTTTGAGTAATCGTCTTCAGTTTAAAGATAGATCCAGAATGCCTCTCTGTGATACAGCAATTTGGTTCTATCACTCTATCACACTGTTTTTTCTGCTAACCCTGTTGGATAACTGGGTTGGTGAAAGAATATTCCCTAATTATATTGCTCGTCTATAGGAGAATCGGCAGCCTTGGTTAGCTCTGTCCTTAAGTTTTTCATCCATTAGTAGAATGGGAAGATGTCTCTTCACTATCTCACACACCTTTGGTACTGGTTACTGTAATTTGTAACAAAGGTTATTTGTTGTTCTTGATCGTTCCTGTTTTTGTTCTTAGGGTTATCAATGAGTAGGCTATTCCTAGATCATAAATCTACTTGATATTTTGCTCTTTTTATGATTTTATTAGAATATCCTCTCTCTCTCTCTCTCTCGCTCCCTCTCTCTCTCTCTCTCTCTCTCTCTCTCGCTCTCTCTCTCTCTCTCTCTTAATTGCTGAGTTACTATTTCAGACCCCTGTTTATACAAGTCCAAGTCCATACAAATTCCATAGTGAACTTAAGACCCATACTGTTACAGTTCAGATATTCAACAAATGCCCAGACTTCCTCATGTTTCCCTGTCCATATAAAGATCAGGTCATCTATAAATCTCTTATAGACCCTAATAGATGACCTGAAAGGGTTTCTTTCTCCAAAGATGTGGACGGCCTCCCACCAACCTAAAAACAGGCAGGCATATGACAGGGTGAATTTCGCTCCCATCACCGCTCCACATCCCTCAAAACTGAAAAAAAAAAATTATGTTCAAGTTAATATCGTATTACATACAGGTAAAACTTTTGTTGTTCTTGAGAAAAATCGGTCTCTGTGCTTAAGAAGCTCTCAATAGCCATAACCCCAAAATCATGTGGGATATTCAAATATACAAAAACCACATCAATGGTGAGACACCTATAGTGTGGTCCCCCATTTACTTCCTGGATTATCCTCAACAAATGTTTAGTGTCCCTTAGGTAAATTCCTAGTTTTTGGACCATCGGTTGAATAACCAAATCAACCCACTCTGATAATGTTTCTAGCATAGACCCAATCCCTGATACTATGGCTCTCCCCATTATATTATCCAGAGACTTATAGACCTTCAAAAGATGATGGAAGAGGGGGATTCTTGGATGCTGCACAAGAAGAGAGTCATCATTCTTTTGATCAATAAAGCCTCTTTCAACCTCCTCATCCACCAGCGAACTTACCTGTTGCTGATATAACCTGATGAGGTTGGATCTCAATTTTGTATATGTATTAGTAACCTCAAGTTGGGCCTCAGATACATAGTCATTCTTAGAAAGGACCGCTGTACTTTCCTCCTTATCTGATTTTTTAATAACCAGATCAGTTCTATTTTTTAGGGAATCTGCGGCCAACCTTAGTTCCTTTCCTATTTTTGATTTAGTAATCAGAGATTTTCTGCTCAATTTGATCAATTCTCATTCTACACTTTTGTGGAATAATTCTAGAACTGTGCCTCTACTCTGAATGGGAAAAAATTATGATTTACTTGAAAAAGTGTTAGTGATCCTATTACCCCCAGTTCCTGTATCATCCTTAGTATTTAAGGGTTGAACACCTTCCTCTGCAAGATCCTCCAGATCCTGAAGGCAACATAAGTCAAAGTAATTAAGAGAATCTGCCTTCTCATATCGAGTATCTAACATATACTCTTTGCCTCTAGATGTGGAGGTACCGTCCAGAGGGTATTCTCCATAATAGTGATGTTTCAATGTGAGGTTTCTTACAAAAAAAAATTATGTCAATTAGGGTGTCAAATAACTTAAAATCCCTATGGGATACTAAACCATGACCTAAATAGAGAACTTTGTACTCATCTGATGACAATTGCTGACCAGACACATTAATCATATTCCCCACTATGTGTATCATATTCCCCAGTGGCATGACATGGTACTCTGAGGGGGTTTGGTTCTTTCAACATATATCTGATAAACTAATTGTATAAAGAGATTCAAAAAAGTTTGTAGCAAAGAACTCCACAATTGTACAATGAATCTTAACTCAGCAAATGGTATAATTAGGATAATTCATAGAGTATTTAAAGTTCCATTTCATTCATACATTATAGTCTTTATTAAATAAACTAGGAACACACACACATACTGTAGCAAAGGCTAGTAATTTAAAAACACTTAAACCTGGTTAATAAACAGTAAAGTAATACTAAGCATCGATAATAGTATATAGCAGCCCACAGTCAGTGATATGCTGAAATAAACTAAGCCCTTACAATCCGAGGGCTGAATTACATTTAACCAATTATAGCTAAGACTGGGGGCTGAAAGTAAGCGAACTATAAGATTTTTAGAGCATATTTTTTAACCAGGTAAGCAATTTAAAAAGACAACCAGGAGGGACATGGGTACTCCTGTTGGACCCCTGACACGTGTTTCACAGAACGACCTGGGTAGCCAAGAAAAGGAGGAAGTAGTAGGAATGGTATAGCTGTTGGTAGGTACAGCTGTTGGCATTTAGGGATGTTGGGCAGACATGATCTGCTACAGCGGATCATGTCAGCCCGACAGTTAATAAATCTACCCCATGGAGTATACTATATTATCTGCACACAATGAAAGATAAGGTATTGCACAGCAATTTATAACAAAAGTATTATAGATGGAATATACTGTAGTATCCTTACACAAATAAAAGTAAATCCTTTTACAGAAATATATAATCACAGTACAAAATATGGAATATACTGTATAATTTCACACAATTAAGCTAAAAAATTGCACAGCAACATATAACAGTAGTACTAGGAGTGGATATGCTGTATTATCCTCCTCAGGTTTATAAACAGTTTCACATCAATAAGGATCATTACACAGGGAAAAAAATAAACTATTGCCCAGCAATTTACACCAGATGTACAGATATGGGGGCCTAGTTATCAAGCCGTCAACCTCAAATACGCTGGAATTCCGCAGCGTATTTGTGGCGAGGCTGATTCGCCTTAGTTATCAAAGGCTCGAGACCGGCAAAAGTAGAATTTTGTGACGTAAGCTTCGATCCGCCGGACTCAGTCCGACACAGATCGATTCTTACGTCACTCCAGATGTTCCGCACACAAGTGCGGCACAATCTCACTACTTTTGCTAGTTATCAAAAAACTAGCAGGTACGCTCGGCACTTTTCCGGCCCAGCGTACCTGGTTTTCAAAGCGCCAGCCTGGAGGCGGCAGATCCCATAGGAATCAATGGGAGTCTGACCATAGCGAAAGTACAAGTTCGCTGCTGCCCGACATCCCATTGATTCCTATGGGAGATGTCTGCACCTAACACCCTAACCTTTTCCCCCGAGTCTAAACACCACTAATCTGTCCCCCCCTACACCGCCGCAACTAAATAAGTTATTACCCCCTAAACCGCCGCTCCCGGAGCCCACCGCAAGCTACTCTATACATATTAACCCCTAAACCGCCACTCCCGGAGCCCACTGCAAGCTACTCTATACATATTAACCCCTAAACCGCCGCTCCCAGAGCCCACCGCCACCTACATTATACCTATTAACCCCTATCCTGCCCCCCCTATACCGCCGCCCTCTATAATAAAGTTATTACCCCCTAAACCGCCGCCTCCTGGAGCCCACCGCAACTATAATAAATGTATTAACCCCTAAACCGCCGCCTCCCGGAGCCCACCGCCACCTACATTATACCTATTAACCCCTATCCTGCCCCCCCTATACCGCCGCCCTCTATAATAACGTTATTAACCCCTAAACCTAAGTCTAACACTAACCCTAACGCCCCCCTAACTTAAATATTAATTAAATAAATCTAAATAATATTTATATTATTAACTAAATTAATCCTATTTAAAACTAAATGCTTACCTGTAAAATAAACCCTAATATAGCTACAATATAAATAATAATTATATTGTAGCTATCTTAGGATTTATTTTTATTTTACAGGCAACTTTCAATTTATTTTAACTAGGTACAATAGCTATTAAATAGTTATTAACTATTTAATAGCTTACCTAGCTAAAATAAAGAGAAATTAACCTGTAAAATAAAAACTAACCTAAGTTAAAATTACACCTAACACTACACTATACTTTAATAAATTATTTCTATTTAAAACTAAATACTTACCTGTAAAATAAACCCTAATATAGCTACATAGCCCTAATATAGCCAATTGGATTGAAATTGAATCTGATTGGCTGATTCCATCAGCCAATCAGATTTTTCCTACCTTAATTCCGATTGGCTGATAGAATCCTATCAGCCAATCGGAATTGAGGGGACGCCATCTTGGATGACGTCCCCTTAAAGGAGCCTTCATTCGTCGTAGTCCGTCGGTGAAGAAGGATGTTCCGCGGCGGCGGAAGGAAGATTCAAGACCCGGCTTGGAAGATGACATCGCCCGGATCGAAGACTTCTTCAGCGCCGCCTGGATGATGACTTCATCGGATGGAAGATTTCTTCAGTGCCCCTTGGATGATCACTTCTGCCGGTCCGGATGTCCACTTGGGTTCCATCGCTGCTCGGCTGAGTGAAGACGACTCAAGGTAGGATGATCTTCAGGGGATTAGTGTTAGGTTTTTGTAAGGGGGGTTTGGGTTAGATTAGGGGTATGTGGGTGGTGGGTTTTAATGTTGGGGGGGGGTTGTATTTTTCATTTACAGGCAAAAGAGCTGAACTTTGTGGGGGCATGCCCCCACAAATGGCCCTTTTAAGGGCTGGTAAGGTAAAAGAGCATTGAACTTTATTTAATTTAGAATAGGGTAGGGCATTTTTTTATTTTGGGGGGGTTTGTTATTTTATTAGGGGGCTTAGATTAGGTGTAAGTAGCTTAAAATTGTTGTAATATTTGTAAAATGTTTGTAACTTTATTTTTTTATTTTCTGTAACTTAGCTTTTTTTATTTTTTGTACTTTAGTTAGTTTATGTAATTGTATTTAATTGTATTTATTTGTAGGTAGTTTATTTAATTAATTTAATGATAGTGTAGTATTAGGTTTAATTGTAACTTAGGTTAGGATTTATTTTACAGGTAAATTTCTCTTTATTTTAGCTAGGTAAGCTATTAAATAGTTAATAACTATTTAATAGCTATTGTACCTAGTTAAAATAAATTGAAAGATGCCTGTAAAATAAAAATAAATCCTAAGATAGCTACAATATAAATATTATTTACATTGTATCTATATTAGGGTTTATTTTATAGGTAAGTATTTCGTTTTAAATAGGATTAATTTAGTTCATAATATAAATATTATTTAGATTTATTTAATTAATATTTAAGTTAGGGGGGCGTTAGGGTTAGTGTTAGACTTAGGTTTAGGGGTTAATAAATTTATTACAGTGGCGGCGTCGTAGTGGGGGGCAGGATAGGGGTTAATAAATTTATTATAGGTGGCGACGGTGTAGGGGGGGCAGGATAGGGGTTAATAAATTTATTATAGGTTGCGGCGGGTTCAGGGAGCAGCGGTTTAGGGGTTAAACTATTTATTTAGTTGCGGCGAGGTGCGGGATCAGCAGGATAGGGGTTAATAATTTTATTATAGAGGGCGACGGTATAGGGGGGCAGGATAGGGGTTACTAGGTATAATGTAGGTGGCGGTGGGCTCCGGGAGCGGCGGTTTAGGGGTTAATACATTTATAAGAGTTGCGGCAGGGTCTATGAGCGGCGGTTTAGGGGTTAGTAACTTTATTGAGTTGCGGGAGGCTCCGGGGGCGCCGGTATAGGGGGTAGAACAGTACAGTTTAGTGTGGGTGCTTAGTGACAGGCTAGCAAGAAAGCTGGGAAAAAGCCAAAGAGCAGCGAGATCGGATGAGTGATAACTGTCACAGTCCGCTGCTCATCGTCCCGCGGCTTTTTGACAGCTTTATTTGATAACTTAGGCGTATTTTTTCAGGTCCGCGGCGGCGAAGGTAGGCGAGCTTAGGCGGGCGTATTGGGCCGGCGAAGCCAGAAAACTAGACGGCTTGATAACTACCCCCCATGGAATATAATGTAGATAACCCTCACAAAGATGGTTAAAGTATTGCACCACAATATAGAAATCAGTACATGAAATGGAACATACCATTGCGTCCTCTCACAGACAAAAGTATACTATTTTATTAGAATAGATATAATACTATTACATAATATTAGAATCTGCAACAACAAAAAAAATCTTAAAGTTATGTGACAGAGTAATCTGAAACTGCAAGCAGGATTCTCCTAGAATTCATGTCCTTGACCAACTTTTAAATCAAAGACATAAATTTACACTTGCACAGCAGTTTTATAGTGGAAAAACCCACAAGAAAAAACAAAAAGCAGTAAAGACTTTGTTTCAATCTGTGTAATACCATAAAAAAGGAGAATCATTATAGTATGTCTGTAAACATTACATAATACAGTTGGTCAGAGGATTAGAACTAAAAAAAACAGAGCTAGGCTGTTCCTTGGAAACCATGCCATAGAAGAGAAGTGCAAACTGTGAGGATTACATTTTGACTTCCCAAGGATAATCCTCTCAACACACAAGAGCTAACAAGGCTCTATAATAAAATGTAATATTAGCAGAATTGAGTAAAACTACTGCCAAGACAAACAAGCATTATTTGAAAGGCTTTCTAATGAGTCATGAAAACCTTCAGAAAATGAGGGAACGCTATCGAAATATATACTAACAGATACATTGTTGCTAGATCACCAAATTTCATTTCATACTATTACAGGGTATGAAAATGATACTTGGCAAGTTTACTTCATATATACCCCTTAAAAGGTGAGGCGATAGCCTTACCCCTGTATGCCATGTATTACAATAATAGCGACCAAGCAGGAAAGTGGCTGCCACCATAGCTAAGGAGGAAAGTGAGAAGTGCACGCAAATACTCTTTCGGTGGGAAAAAAAACATCATTCACGGTGCGCTCACATGGCCCAACGGTTTTAGGTTGCATAGCCCCATAGAGAAGTTATTGCAATGACACATAAATAACCAGTGAGTAAAAAAGGGACCCTTAAGGAGTCAATCCCTAAAGCTGTAACTTAGAAAATTAAGTGCCAACGTTTTTAGCAAGTTTCCTCTGTTACCCAGGCTTATCTAGTGTAACTGCTTCCAATCACAGTCGGTCATAACTTTGCATGTTTTAAAATAAATTTACATGCTATTCTTAGGGTAATCTTTGAACAGAATACAGCATTGAATCTTGCATTTTGATTCAGTGTTGAGTATTAAATGCTTTGTTTCAAGTGGTTATAAGTGACTGATGTTTACTATGAAAATATAACATTTACACTACCATACACATAAACACATACTCTGTAATAAATATAGGAGCATGAAAAAAACTGTACAGCATTTTATTCTGTTAGCTACGATGAACAATACTGAGTATTCCTATTAAAAGCACAAGGGCAGTAAAGTGGAATGCAGGTACTTACCCATGAAATGCCCCAACACTGGTCTTACCCTGAGTACCACATGCAGGCCCAGTAGAATGCCAATCCAGAACTGTACCTTACAGCAGAGGATACACTGAGGGAGTACCTCTCCATGTCCAAGCAGGAGGAGGCTAAGGGAACTTCTCAGTAACATTTATGGAAAGCTTTTGACCACAACTCTTGAGAAGAGATTTACATTGCACATCAAGTACTCTCCTATTTTCCCTGTTTTCTAGGAACTATACCTTAAAGGTAAACTTTTATCATTAATATCCATGTAATTCTTCAAGAAAATCACAACACCTCTGTCCATGTCATTCTCTTTGATGAGGTAAAGAACTATTGGGAGAAAGAGGGAGGTAGGAGAGATACTTAAATCTTTGTTGTGGGGTGTCTTTGCCTCCTCCTGGTGGCCAGGAGATGATTTACCACAGGTAAGATTTTTTCTTGGACTATCACCACCTTAGAAAGAAAGAGGCTAGCCATGCAAGATGTCACCTTATAAAATAATGGAGCTAACTGAAAAGGGAAACTTCTCTGGGAGAGAAAGGTACAGCCAACAATATACAGAATATTTACATCAGAAAATAAATAAAAAATACATTTAAATATACACAGATATATATTTACATTTACAGGGCTAGATTATGACTGGTGTGCTAACCGTTGTGCGCTAGTGTAAAGGGGTTTATCAATGGGCTTTGCACATGTCGGCCTAGATTTAGAGTTCGGCGGTAGCCGTGAAAACCAGCGTTAGAGGCTCCTAACGCTGGTTTTGGCCGCCCGCTGGTATTTGGAGTCAGTGATTAAAGGGTCTAACGCTCACTTTTCAGCCGCGACTTTTCCATACCGCAGATCCCCCTACGCCAATTGCGTATCCTATCTTTTCAATGGGATCTTCCTAATGCCGGTATTTAGAGTCGTTTCTGAAGTGAGCGTTAGAGCTCTAACGACAAAACTCCAGCCGCCTGAAAATAGCAGGAGTTAAGAGCTTTCTGGGCTAACGCCGGTTCATAAAGCTCTTAACTACTGTACCCTAAAGTACACTAACACCCATAAACTACCTATGTACCCCTAAACCGAGGTCCCCCCACATCGCCAACACTCGATTAAATTTTTTTAACCCCTAATCTGCCGACCGCCACCTACGTTATACTTATGTACCCCTAATCTGCTGCCCCTAACCCCGCCGACCCCTGTATTACATTTATTAACCCCTAACCTGCCCCCCACAACGTCGCCGCCAGCTACTTAAAATAATTAACCCCTAATCTTCCGACCGCAAAGCGCCGCCACCTACGTTATCCCTATGTACCCCTAATCTGCTGCCCTAACATCGCCGACCCCTATATTATATTTATTAACCCCTAATCTGCCACCCTCAACGTCGCCGACACCTGCCTACACTTATTAACCCCTAATCTGCCGAGCGGACCGCACCGCTACTATAATAAAGTTATTAACCCCTAACCCGCCTCACTAACCCTATCATAAATAGTATTAACCTCTAATCTGCCCTCCCTAACATCGCCGACACCTACCTTCAATTATTAACCCCTAATCTGCCGAGCGGACCTGAGCGCTATTCTAATAAATGTATTAACCCCTAAAGCTAAGTCTAACCCTAACACTAACACCCCCCTAAGTTAAATATAATTTACATCTAACGAAATAAATTAACTCTTATTAAATAAATGATTCCTATTTAAAGCTAAATACTTACCTGTAAAATAAATCCTAATATAGCTACAATATAAATTATAATTATATTATAGCTATTTTAGGATTAATATTTATTTTACAGGCAACTTTGTAATTATTTTAACCAGGTACAATAGCTATTAAATAGTTAAGAACTATTTAATAGTTACCTAGTTAAAATAATAACAAATTTACCTGTAAAATAAATCCTAACCTAAGATATAATTAAACCTAACACTACCCTATCAATAAATTAATTAAATAAACTACCTACAATTACCTACAATTAACCTAACACTACACTATCAATAAATTAATTAAATACAATTCCTACAAATAAATACAATTAAATAAACTAGCTAAAGTACAAAAAATAAAAAAGAACTAAGTTACGAAAAATAAAAAAATATTTACAAACATAAGAAAAATATTACAACAATTTTAAACTAATTACACCTACTCTAAGCCCCCTAATAAAATAACAAAGCCCCCCAAAATAAAAAATTCCATACCCTATTCTAAATTAAAAAAGTTAAAAGCTCTTTTACCTTACCAGCCCTGAACAGGGCCCTTTGCGGGGCATGCCCCAAGAATTTCAGCTCTTTTGCCTGTAAAAGAATAAATACAATACCCCCCCAACATTACAACCCACCACCCACATACCCCTAATCTAACCCAAACCCCCCTTAAATAAACCTAACACTAAGCCCCTGAAGATCTTCCTACCTTGTCTTCACCATCCAGGTTCACCGATCGGTCCTGAAGAGCTCCTCCGATGTCCTGATCCAAGCCCAAGCGGGGGGCTGAAGAGGTCCATGATCCGGTCAAAGTCTTCATCCAAGCGGGGCAGAAGAGGATCTTCCATCCTATTGAAGTAGTCATCCAGGCGGCATCTTCTATGGTCTTCCATCCGGAGCGAAGCGGCAGGATCCTGAAGACCTCCAGCGTGGAACATCCATCCGGCCCGACGACTGAACGACGAATGACTGTTCCTTTAAGGGACGTCATCCAAGATGGCGTCCCTCGAATTCCGATTGGCTGATAGGATTCTATCAGCCAATCGGAATTAAGGTAGGAATTTTCTGATTGGCTGATGGAATCAGCCAATCAGAATCAAGTTCAATCCGATTGGCTGATCCAATCAGCCTATCAGATTGAGCTTGCATTCTATTGGCTGATCGGAACAGAAAAACAAACGAAATTTGCCCACAAACTGACTGCAATTTTTTCAATCTAAGGACTGATTTGCAAAGGTTTTTCAGGAATGTCAGACTTAAAGTTTGGCATAATAACAATGCCAACAATACTGTGCCCACTGTTACCTTGCCATCTAGTGTTAACTACAACAGTTCTGCTAACATAGATTTATTGAATATCAAGAGTCTTGGGTTACGCAATAAGAGTAATTTCATACCCTATAATACCAATCACAGTGTTGAAACGTTTGAGAAATTAGTATTATCTGATTTTGATAAAATGAGATCATTCAGCACAAGGCAATCTTTTAAATCTAAGGGTATGTGTAATTTTGGCACTGTTGATAGAAATGCACTCAAAAGTCTTAAGGATAATAATAATCTTATTCTGAAACAGGCAGATAAGGGCGGGGCCACCGTTTTGCTAAATAAATGTGAATACAGGAAAGAAATTTGTTCCCAATTAGGTGATACACAAGTTTACAGCAGAATGTTGGGTAATCCATTATCCCTTATCAATAAGGAAATTATTTGTATCATTAAGACAGCCCTTATAAATGGGCTTATTGATTCAAAAACGAGTTCTTTCTTACAGGTTAAAAATCCCATTACTCCTGTTCTGTATGTACTGCCAAAAGTGCATAAATCCATGACTGCTCCACCAGGAAGACCAATTGTTGCGGGCACCAACTCCATTTTTTCAAACATAGCCATTTATTTGGATAAAGTATTGAGACCCCTGGTGGAGCAGTCATCTTCCTTTATTAAGGACCACAATGATTTTTTGATTAAATTAGACAATTTACAACTTCAGACGGACAAATTTATTTTGTTCAGTCTCGATGTTAGCAGCCTTTACACTTCCATACCACATGCAAGTGGCATTGGTGCAGTCAGAAATGCTTTACAATCTAAAGGTATCTATTCGACTGATAGGATTGATTTTCTTTTACAGTTATTAGAGGTTATTTTATATAACAATTATTTCTTATTCGAAGATTCTTTCTTTCTCCAATTACAGGGTACCGCCATGGGCTCCAACGTCGCCCCCAATTATGCCAATATCTATATGAATTCCTATGAGGAAAAATTTGTATTTGAACACCCACTTTTTCATCAGTATGGCGCCACCTGGTGGCGCTATATTGATGATATTTTTGGGGTTTGGCTGGGCGACGTTGGGGCCCTGGAGTCCTTTGTTGCTGATCTCAACTCATCTACTACTAATATCAAAGTAACTAATATACTTTGGTCAGCAGTGAAACTAAAATGGACTTTTTGGACGTGTCAGTACTTAAGAATGGTAATGGTTTCCTTACTGACATTTACACTAAGAAAACTGACCGTAATAGTCTTTTGAGTTTCAGCAGCGCTCATCATCCATCTCTTGTTAAATCTCTACCACGGAGTCAAATGCTACGTGTTAAGAGAATTGTGGCTAATGATGATATTTCAAAAATGAGATTGACAGAAATGGGTGATAAGTTTTTGAAACGTGGGTACCCTACAGACTTCATTACCAAAACTATTCAGGATGTTTTACCCTTGCAGAGAAAAGAACTTTTGAAATCCAAACCTCCCAAAACTGACCAAAGCAGAATGAATTTTGTCTCTGAATATTGCAGACAGAGTAAACTAATAACAAACATTATTCGCCGACATTGGGGCATTTTACAGAGATGCAATACAGAGATAAAAGAATTTCAGCAATTTCCTATGCCTGCTTATAAAAGGTCTAAAAACTTGCGTGACATTCTTGTCAAAGCTGATTTGGGTCCTAGTAAAACCTCTAGGCAGACTTACATTACAAAGAAAAACCTAGGTTGTTTTCCATGTCAAGGCTGCAGCAATTGTGGGTCTATTATTAAAAGTCCTCATTTTTTGCACCCACACACTGGTTATAAATTTATTTATAGAGATTTTTTTACTTGTAATACAAAATTCGTGGTTTATCTAATCAAATGTCCGTGTGGGCGTGTCTATGTGGGGGAGTCAACAAGACGCATAGGGGACCGCATCACGGAACATAAAAGCAATATTAGATGCAAGGTACTATCTGCACCTGTAGCCCACCATTTTCTATCTGCAGGCCATCAGGTTAACCAACTTAGGTTCCAGGTTATCGAGCAAATCCACACCCCCAGACGTGGGGGTAATAGGGAGCTATTGCTCAAACAGCGTGAAACATTTTGGATATTTAAGCTTGATACCCTGGAACCTAAAGGCATGAATAGAGAATTAGATTGGACCCCTTTTTATTAATTTTTATTAATTACTATCTTAATATCATAGTTATAAATTTTTTTGGGGGGATTAATGTCCTGTCATTATTTATATAATGTAATTGTAATTTTTGTTCTGTATCTTAGATCTCTATGACCATTGCCTGTCCTGATTCCTTGAGTTGATGTTGCTGACTCTGAAGTAACATAAGTATATCGCTAATTGTACATTGTATATGATGCATCTTTGTTATTAATGAGCCATTCATTGTTACATTTATCTATCTAAGTTAATCCACTGTAGTTGTAAATTGCTAAATTGTTGCAAAATTTACCATAAATTTTGATAATAAGTATATAATAGTTCCTTGTGGCCTCTTATCTGTTGTTTTTAAATTTTTCATTCACACTAATTGTGACACAAGATGGCGCTATATACAAACTTTGTGAAGCTTTAAGAATGTAAGGGTTAAAAATTCCCAGATATTGCCTATAAATCACAGGTGTGTAATGAGTGATGTTATCACATGATTAAGGGGCACGGCCCCGAAACGTTGTGACTTTGTTTGTTCCTGTTCCTTTTGTATACAATAAAATAAGGAATTTTGCAAGGAGACCACCTTGTTTGTGTTTCATAAGTTCATGCATGCCATTCAGATAATATTGTGACCACGCACGTGGATTTACAAGGGAGAGGGCACTGACTGGCTAAATGCAAGTCTGTCCAAAATAAATAAATAAGGGGTCATTCTGCAATGGCTTAGATAAAAGCTAATCACACAGTTAAAGTGTATCTTATACTAAATTTTATTTTATAAATAAAACTAGATTTCTAAATAAAGGAGTCATCTATGTTTTGACATAAATAATTTATGTTGTTGACTGTCCCTTTGAGTCATATTATGTATTCTTGCATTGCCATCAATTATTAGACATTTAGCTGTCATTATTTAAATGGATAGTCAACACCATAATTTTTGTTGTTTAAAAAGATAGATAATCCCTTAATTACCCATTCCCCAGTTTTGCATAACCAACACAGGTATAATAATACACATTTTACTTCTGTAATTACCTTGTATTTAAGCCTCTGCAGACTGTCCCCTTATTTCAGTTCTTTTGACAGACTTGCATTTTAGCCAATCAGTGCTCACTCCTCAGTAAATTCACGTACCTGAGCTCAATGTTATCTATATGAAACACATGAACTAACGCCCTCTAGTGGTGACAAACTGTCAAAATGTATTTAGATTAGAGGCAGCCTTAAAGGTCTAAGAAATTAGCATATGAACCTCCTAGGTTTAGCTTTCAACTAAGAATACCAAGAGAACAAAGCAAAACTGGTAATAAAAGTTTATAAACATGCCCTATTTGAATCATGAAAGTTTTTTTGGACTTGACTGTCCCTTTAAATTTCTATTCCTAGTATAGATAATTTTAGTTTTAATCTTGAAACTCATGATACTGTATTTCTTAAATATATACAAATTAATGTATACATTTGGCCAACATGTATGAAGTAATGCCACTGTAACAGCAAACGCATGTTCACGTCTATGCACATTTATTTTACACATGAGCATTGTGTAATTGGGCATTATAAATATATTTGGATCTAGTAGTGTAATGAGTATATTTTAGACATGTTTTTAATATATTAACTACTGTGTGTATTACGATATTCAGATATAATGTTTAAAAATATTTTATGATGCAAATTAATATTTACAAGTTATGTAGTAATCAATATTCAATTGATATAATGGCGAAGGATAGGGAGTTCACGGATGCGCACTTTGGTTTTATCGCTGTGAAGCTTAATCGTCCTTGCGCTATAAATATACTTATTCTTATATGATGTTTGACAAATCTAAATTCATATGTAGATCATCCTAGTTAACGTCTGTTGTAAATTCGATATGTTTAAACTATGACTGTATAAATATTGCTTAAATATATACTCAAATATTAAAATATTTTATGAAGTCTGATCTTTACCTGGTTCAGCCTCTGTCCTGCTTGCTCCCAGGTCACCTATGTGAGGAGCACTGGCCTCCAGGTCAGAAGGATCAGCTGGGGGCTTTGAGGGGGGCAAGGACTGCATGCTTGCAAATGAGGAAGGGAATCAGAGTCTGATGAGCTTGCGTAAAGTCTCCTCATGGGGCTTGATGACTAGTTTCCATGGGGGTGAGCCAGGAACCTCACCTCTCTAATGGGAATAATTCAAATCCTTCATGAGGCAGACTATATTCCGCAAACTCAACCTCATATCTCCGAATCTCCTACTCATTTGCAAGGGTGTCCTCTGGATGTCTGCCACCCCATTAACTGAGCTAGCGATAGACATCCAGATGGCATTTTTTAAAACACTAGTCTATTATTGGGGTTCCAGAAACCATTTTTACTTCCTTCACTATTTATATAAATCATATAATTCCTATCACTAGCTTTTATTTATTTTGCTGTTAAAGCTCATAGATCCCCATTTCCCTCTTAGTTATTAAATTTCAGATATAAAAAACATAGGGAAACTGGATGAGTGTAAAATGATATGACATTTTGTTAACATTTTATATATTATGATTTTTGCTCCAAGTACAATATGTTTAATGTGAATTTTTTACATTAATTATTATGTGTTATGCTTAGAAACTGGAAGGGGGCATAAGTGTGCAATTAGTTGAATCCACTCTTTGAACAATAAGCTGTATCTAATATTGTTATGGTTCTAAATTGTGTGATAAAGCACGGTAAAAAACCCATTTAATTTGATCTTTTAACCCCTTAAGGACCGATGACATATAGGGTACGTCCTGCAAAAAAACGGTCCTTAGCGATCAAATATGTACCCTGTATGTCGTCGGCTAATCTGAGCACTGGAAGCGATCTAGATTGCTTTCAGATGCTCTAACAGTATTGCAGCGAGACCTTGATGTCGGGGCATCATGCAATACGGTTCCCAACTGCCGGGACCCGGATTGATCACTCCGCCACGAGTGATCACTTCCGGTTTCACTCCACGTGGAGCCCGGCAGTCTAGCAGAGCATTGGAAGCGATCGGACAGGCTTCGGATGCTCTGCTTGTGTGCTGAGTGCCTCAGTGGGTCGAGGCACTTAATGAGTAAAAATTTTTTTAAAAAAAAAATATGTAAAAATAGGTTTTTATATATAAAATAAAAGCCCCATATAGTCCTTCTCCCCCACCCCCATGAGGCTTCAAAGATGGCAATGAACAGTGCATCATTGGGCCTCTGGGGGTGCCCCTAGCCTGCCTCATCATGGGGGCAGACTAGGGTCATCCAATCTGAGCTTGCCCCAATAAAAAATTATAAAAACATATTTCATTTGTCTGATCATGTCAATATTTGTAAATATTGACACTGATCAGTGTGGATCTCCCTCCCTCTCCTCACTTGTGTTTTTGTTGGAGAGAGAGAGAGAGAGAGATCTGTGTTTAGGAGAGAGAGATTTTTTTTTATATATTTGTTAAAAAAAAAAAGTTTCTTTTCATTAACCCCTAGCTTGCCAGTGATCACTATGGCCTCTATTTATCAAGCGGTCAACCGCAAATACGCTGTAATTCCACAGCGTATTTGTGGCAAGCCTGATTCACCGTAGTAATCAAACCCTACAGACCGGCAAAAGCAGAATTTAGTGACGTAACATACGATCCGGCGGACTCAGTCCGACACAGATCGATGGTTACGTCACTACAGATGTTCCGAACGCGTTCGGCACAATCTGACTACTTTTGGAAGTTATAAAAAAACTACCAGGTATGCTCACCACTATTCTGGCCCAGCGTACCTGGTTTTCAATCCGCCGCCATAGGAATCAATGGGAGTCTGAGAGCAGTGAAAGCTCATGTTCGCTGCTGCCCGATATCCCATTGATTCCTATGGTAGTTTCTACACCTAACACCCTAACATGTACCCCGAGTCTAAACACCCCTAATCTGCCCCACCTACACCGCCACAACTAAATAAAGTGTTTAACCCCTAAACTGCCGAGCCCGCTGTCACCTATATTATACTTATTAACCCCTAATCTGCCCCCCTATACTACCGCAACTCTAATAATTAATGTATTAACCCCTAAACCGCCGCTCCCGGAGCCCACCGCAACTCTAATAAAGTGTTTACCCCTAATCTGCCCCCCCTACACCCCCGCCACCTACATTATACTTATTAACCCCTAAACCGCCGCTCCCGGACCCCGTCGCCACCTACATTAAATTTATTAACTCCTAATCTCCCGCCCCCAACGTCGCTGCCACTATATTAAATTTATTAACCCCTTAACTAAGTCTAACCCTAACCCTAACACCCCCTAACTTAAAGATAATTTAAATAAATTTGAATAAAAAATTCCTAGCATTAACTAAATTATTCCTATTTAAAACTAAATACTTACCTATAAAATAAACCCTAAGATAGCTACAATATAACTAATAGTTACATTGTAGCTAGCTTAGGGTTTATTTTTTATTTTACAGGCAACTTTGTATTTATTTTAACTAGGTAGAATAGTTATTAAATAGTTATTAACTATTTAATAACTACCTAGCGAAAATAAATAAAAAAGTACCTGTAAAATAAATCCTAACCTAAGTTACACTTAAACCTAACACTACACTATAATTCAATTAATTACCTAAATTAAAATAAATTAATTACAATTAAATAAAATAAACTAAAGTACAAAAACAAACAAGCACTAAATTACAGAAAATAATAAAATAATTACAAGTTTTTTAAACTAATTACACCTAATCCCATCCCCCTAATAAAATAAAAAAGCCCCCCAAAATAATAAAAATCCCAACCCTATACTATATTACAAATAGCCCTTAAAAGGGCCTTTTGCGGGGCATTGCCCCAAAGTAATCAGCTCTATTACCTGTAAAAAAAATACAATACCCCCCCTAACATTACAACCCACCACCCACACACCCAACCCTACTCTAAAACCCACCCAATCCCCCTTAATAAAACCTAACATTAACCCCTTGAAGATCATCCTACCTTGAGACGTCTTCACCAAGCCAGGCACAAGTGGTCCTCCAAAGGGGCAGAAGTCTTCATCCGATCCGGGCAGAAGAGGACCTCCAGACGGGCAGAAGTCTTCATCCAGGCGACATCTTCTATCTTCATCCATCCGGCGAGGAGCGGCTCCATCTTGAAGACATTCAACGTGGAGCATCCATCCAGACTGATGCAATCAACCAATAGGATTGAGCTTGCATTCTATTGGCTGTTCCAATCAGCCAATAGAATGCGAGCTCAATCCTATTGGTTGATTGGATCAGTCAATAGAATTGAACAATCCTATTGGCTGATTGCATCAGCCAATAGGATTTTTCCTACCTTAATTCCGATTGGCTGATAGAATTCTATCAGCCAATCGGAATTCAAGGGACACCATCTTGGATGACGTCATTTAAAGGAATATTCATTTGTCGGGTAGTCGTCAGTCTGGATGGATGCTCCGCATCAGATGTTTTCAAGATGGAGCCGCTCCTCGCCGGATGGATGAAGATAGAAGATGCCGATGAAGACTTCTGCCCGTTTGGAGGTCCTCTTCTGCCCGGATCGGATGAAGACTTCTGCCCCTCTGGAGGACCACTTGTGCCCGGCTGGGTGAAGACGTCTCAAGGTAGGGTGATCTTCAAGGGGGTAGTGTTAGGTTTTATTAAGGGGGGATTGGGTGGGTTTTAGATTAGGGATGGGTGTGTGGGTGGTGGGTTGTATGTTAGGGGGGGATATTGTATTTTTTTTACAGGTAATAGAGCTGATTACTTTGAGGCAATGCCCCACAAAAGGCCCTTTTAAGGGCTATTTGTAATTTAGTATAGGGTAGGGATTTTTATTATGTTGGGGGGCTTTTTTATTTTATTAGGGGGATTAGATTAGGTGTAATTAGTTTAAAAAACTTGTAATTATTTTATTATTTTCTGTAATTTAGTTGTTTTTTTTTTTGTACTTTAGTTAATTTTATTTAATTGTAATTAATTTATTTTAATTTAGGTAACTAATTCAATTATAGTGTAGTGTTAGGTTTAATTGTAACTTAGGTTAGGATTTATTTTACAGGTACTTTTGTATTTATTTTCGCTAGGTAGTTATTAAATAGTTAATAACTATTTGATAACTATTGTACCTAGTTAAAATATATACAAATGTACCTGTAAAATAAAAATAAATCCTAAAATAGCTACAATGTAACTATTAGTTATATTGTAGCTATCTTAGGGTTTATTTTATAGGTAAGTATTTAGTTTTAAATAGGAATAATTTATTTAGATTAATTTAAATTATATTTAAGTTAGTGGGTGTTAAGGTTAGAATTAGGTTTAGGAGTTAATACATTTTATATAGTGGTGGCGACATTGGGGGCGGGAGATTAGGGGTTAATAAATTTAATGTAGGTGGCGGCGGTGTAGGGGGGTCAGATTAGGGGTTAATAAATTTAATATAGGTGGCGGTGGGCTCTGGGAGCGGCGGTTTAGGGGTTAATAACTTTATTTTGTTGCGGTGGGCTCCGGGAGTGGCGGTATAGTGGGTAAAACAGTATAGTATAGTGTGGGTGCTTAGTGACAGGGTAGCAAGAAAGCTGCAAATAAGCAGAGGAGCAGCGAGATCGCTCACTGTTAGTTAACAACAGTCCGCTGCTCTTGGCACCGTACTTTTTGACAGCTTTCTTGATAATTTTGGCGAATATATTCAGGTCCACGGAAGCGATTGTTAGGCGATCTTAGGCAAGCGTATTGGTGCCGGCGAATGCTAGAAAATTGACGGCTTGATAAGTAGGGGCCTATAATAAATCACTGGCAGTAGCATATCTGCACTTTTTTGCTGCGTGTGCATTTTTTGGGGGGTTATTTTTTTTTTGTGAGACCCAAAAGGCTCTTATCAGAGCCATTTAGCTAATTTAATTTAATTTAATTTTCAGAGCCATTAACCCCTTGTGACAAATAAAATAATGTTACAGAGAATATACAGTGCTTAGGAGGCGTATGCCATCCTTGCATCAGAGTCAGATGCCTCTATGTCTTACTCAGACCCCAATTTTGACCCTGCCATATGCTCAGATACATCATTAGATGCAGTCTCAACTGATAGTGATGTATCTGTGGCTGCTAGCCCTCCTGCTAGCCCCCCTGCCAGCCCCCCTGCCAGAAGGAGACATGTTGCTGCTTTTGCCGCTGAAGAGTGGGTAACACCTCATCTCCAGAGGCCAGATATCCCACCCTTCACAGCAAATCCTGGCATCAATATGGATTTTGCCGGATTTACCTGGGCGATGATGTATTGGGGAACATTGTCGCCCAAACTAATTTATATGCCTATCAGTTCCATGCTGCAAAGCCTGAAACATATTTGGCAAAGCAGCAATGGGCCCCCATCAATGTGCCTGAATTAAAAAAATTCTGGGTATTGACTATGCTGATGGGCATCATAAAGAAACCCTCCATTCGCTCCTACTGGGGCAGTAGCCCCATCTGCTCTACTCCCATTTTCTCCCAGAGTATGTCGAGGAAGAGGTATGAAATGATTCTATGTTTCATGCACTTCAGCGACAACAGCCTGTGCCCCCCTAGGGAGCATCCCCAATTTGTAGACATGTGCGGTTCATTTCGGATTTATTCGGAAATTCGGAAAATTCGGTAAATTCGGAGATTCGGATCGATTCGGATTTCCGAATTAAAATACTTCCGAATCTACCGAATGAATCCGAAATAGCTGCCGTATCTCCGAATAAATCCGAATTAGCTCGGTAAAATTCGGCATTCCCCATAGGAAACAATGGGGCAGTTTCGGCTGAAAAAAAACCTAACACGCAGCCCCATTGTTTCCTATGGTGAAACACTAAGTCTGCACCTAACACCCTAACATGTACCCCGAGTCTCTAAACACCCCTAATCTGACACTTATTAACCCCTAATCTGCCGCCCCCGCTATCGCTGACACCTGCATTATTTTATTAACCCCTAATCTGCCGACCGAATATCGCCGCCACCTACATTATAGCTATGAACCCCTAATCTGCTGTCCCTAACATCGCCGACCCCTACATTATAGTTATAACCCCTAATCTGCCCCCCCCAACGTCGCCGCAATCTAACTACAAGTATTAACCCCTAATCTGCCGACCCGATATCGCCGCCACCTACATTATAGCTATTAACCCCTAATCTGCTGTACCTAACATCGCCGACCCCTACATTATAGTTATTAACCCCTAATCTGCCCCCCCCAATGTCACCACAATCTAACTACAAGTATTAACCCCTAATCTGCCGACCTGATATCGCCGCAACCTAAAATTATAGCTATTAACCCCTAATCTGCTGTACCTAACATCGCCGAACCCTACATTATAGTTATTAACCCCTAATCTGCCCCCCCCAACGTCGCCGCAATCTAACTACAAGTATTAACCCCTAATCTGCCGACCGCAAATCGCCGCCACAATAATAAATGTATTAACCCCTAAACCGCCGCACTCCCGCCTCGCAAACACTATAATACATTTTATTAACCCCTAATCTGCCCTCCCTAACATCTCCGCCAACTACCTACAATTATTAACCCCTAATCTCCCGCCCCCAACGTCGCCGCTACTATAATAAGGTTATTAACCCCTAAAGCTAAGTCTAACCCTAACACTAACACCCCCTAACTTAAATATAATTTAAATAAAACGAAATAAATTTACTATAGTTAAATAAATGAATCCTATTTAAAACTAAATACTTACCTGTAAAATAAACCCTAATATAGCTGCAATATAACTAATAGTTACATTGTAGCTATTTTAGCATTTATATTTATTTTACAGGCAAATTTGTATTTATTTTAACTAGGTACAATAGTTATTAAATAGTTAATTACTATTTAATAGCTACCTAGCTAAAATAAATACAAATTTACCTGTAAAATAAATCCTAACCTAAGTTACAATTACACCTAACACTACACTAGTAGTACAAGTACAAAAAAAACCCCCACTAAATTACAAAAAAAACCCCGCTAAATTACAAAAAATAAAAAAAATATTACAAGAATTTTAAACTAATTACACCTAATCTAAGCCCCCTAATAAAATAACAAAGCCCCCCAAAATAAAAAAATGCCCTACCCTATACTAAATTACAAAAGTTACCAGCTCTATTACCTTACCAACCCTTAAAAGGGCCTTTTGCGGGGCATGCCCCAAAGAAAACAGTTCTTTTGCCTGTAAAAAAAAACACAATGCCCCCCCCACATTACAACCCACGACCCACATACCCCTACTCTAACCCAAACCCCCCTTAAATAAACCTAACACTACCCCCCTGAAGATCTCCCTACCTTGAGTCGTGTTCACCCAGCCGGGCCAAAGTCTTCATCCGATGGGGCAGAAGAGTACATCCAGACCGGCAGAAGTCTTCATCCAAGCGGGGCAAGAAGAGGTCTTCCATCCATCATACAAGTACCAAAATACAAACAAACACTAAATTACCAAAAATAATAAAATATTACAATAATTTTAAACTAATTACACCTAATCTACCCCCCTACTAGCTATTAATATAGCTACAATATAACTAATAGTTACATTGTAGCTATTTTAGGATTTATATTTATTTTACAGGCAACTTTGTATTTATTTTAACTAGGTACAATAGTTATTAAATAGTTAATAACTATTTAATAACTACCTAGCTAAAATAAATACAAATTTACCTGTAAAATAAATCCTAACCTAAGATACAATTACACCTAACACTACACTATCATTAAATTAATTAAATAAATGAATCCTATATAAAACTAAATACTTGCCTGTAAAATAAACCCTAATATAGCTGCAATATAACTAATAGTTACATTGTAGCTATTTTAGGATTTATATTTATTTTACAGGCAACTTTGTATTTATTTTAACTATGTACAATAGCTATTAAATAGTTATTGACTAATTAATAGCTACCTAGTTAAAATAATTACAAAATTACCTGTATTACCATTAAATACATTAAATAAATTAACTACAAGTACCTACAATTAAATACAATGAAATAAACTAAACTAAAGTACAAAAAAAACAAACACTAAATTACAAAAAATAAAAAAATATTACAAGAATTTTAAACTAATTACACCTAATCTAAGCCCCCTAATAAAATAACAAAGCCCCCCAAAATAAAAAAAATGCCCTACCCTATACTAAATTACAAAAGTTAACAGCTCTATTACCTTACCAGCCCTTAAAAGGGCCTTTTGCGGGGGCATGCCCCAAAGAAAACAGCTCTTTTGCCTGTTATATTGCAGCTATATTAGGGTTTATTTTACAGGTAAGTATTTAGTTTTAAATAGGATTCATTTATTTAATTAATTTAATGATAGTGTAGTGTTAGGTGTAATTGTAACTTAGGTTAGGATTTATTTTACAGGTAAATTTGTATTTATTTTAGCTAGGTAGTTATTAAATAGTTAATAACTATTTAATAACTATTGTACCTAGTTAAAATAAATACAAAGTTGCCTGTAAAATAAATATAAATGCTAAGATAGCTACAATGTAACTATTAGTTATATTGCAGCTATATTAGGGTTTATTTTACAGGTAAGTATTTAGTTTTAAATAGGATTCATTTATTTAACTATAGTAAATTTATTTTGTTTTATTTAAATTATATTTAAGTTAGGGGGTGTTAGTGTTAGGGTTAGACTTAGGTTTAGGGGTTAATAACCTTATTATAGTAGCGGCGACGTTGGGGGCGGGAGATTAGGGGTTAATAATTGTAGGTAGGTGGCGGTGATGTTAGGGAGGGCAGATTAGGGGTTAATAAAATGTATTATAGTGTTTGCGAGGCGGGAGTGCGGCAGTTTAGGGGTTAATACATTTATTATAGTGGCGGCGATTTGCGGTCGGCAGATTAGGGGTTAATACTTGTAGTTAGATTGTGGCGACATTGGGGGGGCAGATTAGGGGTTAATAACTATAATGCAGTGGTTGGCGATGTTAGGGACAGCAGATTAGGGGTTAATAGCTATAATTTTAGGTTGCGGCGATATCAGGTCGGCAGATTAGGGGTTAATACATGTAGTTAGATTGCGGCGACGTTTGGGGGCAGATTAGGGGTTAATAACTATAATGTAGGGGTCGGCGGTGTTAGGGACAGCAGATTAGGAGTTAATAGCTATAATGTAGGCGGCGGCGATATCGGGTCGGCAGATTAGGGGTTAATACTTGTAGTTAGATTGCGGCGACATTGGGGGGGGGGGCAGATTAGGGGTTAATAACTATAATGTAGGGGTCGGCGGTGTTAGGGACAGCAGATTAGGGGTTAATAGTTATAATGTAGGTTGCGGCGATATCCGATCGGCAGATTAGGGGATAAATAATGTTATTATAGGGTTTGCGATGTGGGGGGGCCTCGGTTTAGTGGTTCATAGGTAGTTTATGGGTGTTAGTGACTTAGTGTACTAAATGGGTGTTAGTGTACTAAAACATACCGAATTTCGGAACCGAATAGAACCGAATTCAGCTGAATCCGAATAAATCCGAAACGAATTTATTCGGATCCGAATAAATCCAAAACGAATTTATTCGAATCCGAATAAATCCGAAACGAATTCATTCAGATTTTGCCGAATCCCATTCGATCCGAACCGAAATTTGAAAAGTCCGAATCGATCCGAACCGAAAACGAAACAAATTTTTTAGCCTTGCACATGTCTACCAATTTGACAGGCTGTATAAAATCCGCCCCCTGATTACCCACTTTGCTGCCAGGTTTGCAGAGGCTTATACATCTGGAAGGAATATAAGCGTGGATGTATCCGTGATGAAGTATAAAGGAAGGCTGGGATTTAAGCATTATATTCCTTTCAAGCGCTACAGGTATGAGGTAAAGGTGTATAAGCTCTGTGAGAGCGAGACTGGGTATACTCATACACCTTCTAGGTGTATGAGGGAAAGGATAGCCACCTTGACCGTCCACTTGCCCAGAACATATGGGAACCACTGGCAAGATTGTCTGGGACCTGATTTTACCCCTAATGACCAAAGGGTACCACTTGTATTTAGATAATTTTTATACAAGTGTCCATTCAAGCTACTGTATTGCTTTGATACTGTAGCATGCAGTACAATTAAAAAGAATCGCACAGGTTTCCCAGGACAACTTGCACACACCCGGCTACAAAGGGAGGCGACCTCAGCTCTGCACCAAAAGGGGTGGCTGGAAACCCTAATTACAGTCCTGATTGCCCTGGGTAATAATTTGTTGTTATTTTTATTTTTGGTTATGTTCACTGTTAGGGGTTTCTTTTTTTTTTGCTTTTTACTTTTACTGTGCCAGATTTTTACATTTCACTACTCTATATTTTATAAGTTCTATAATTGGGGATGTTTTTTTTTTTTTTTTACCAAAACCCCTGTCAAACCTATACATGGGGGGCACAGGTGTACTCAGGGTGCCTTGCAGAAAACACTCTGGAGTGTTTTTTTGCAATAACTTACAACAGTCTCTCCTAAATCATAGTCAGAAAGCAATGTGTGTGTAAAAATGAAAATTGACAAATTATCACCATACTTTTTCTCCAATATTTTTGGCTAAAATGGTTGCATCAAAGGAATCAAAGCACACAATATACAATACATTGGGGTGTCAACATTTCAAAAATATACACTTTCATGGCAATAAATAACAATGGGGTATGCAATAGGCCCCAAACTAAAGGTAGGCCTATCAGAAGAAATACTCTCACTTTTAATAACTAAAATTACAAGTCATAAAATTGTAACAGAACCTTCCCAAAATCCTGGGGGCAAACCTATGCATGGGGGGTATAGGTGTACTCAGGAGGTCTTGCAGAAAACAACCTGCAGTGTTTTTTTGCAATAACTTAAACAGTCTCTTCTAAATCATAGTCAAAAAGCAATGTGTGTGTAAAAATGAAAATTGAGAAATTACCACCATACATTTTCTCCAATTTTTTTGGCTAAAACGGTTGCATCAAAGGCATCAAAGCACACCATATACAATACCTTGGGATGTCAACATTTTAAAAATATACACTTTCATGGAAATTAATAAAAATGAGGTATGCTATAGGCCCCAAACTAAAGATAGGCCTATAAGAAGAAAGGAATAACCCTGGAGAAAGCAATTGAAGGAAGGGTTAAATGAATCCACTAGGAAGCAGGGCATGGGGTGAGATAGAGGACAGGGGGCTGAGCCAGGAAGGGGGGTTTCTAAGGCCCCAACAGGAAGTAGATGCAGTCACTTTTGCTGGAGCAGCACGGTGGGAGCATCTTATCTCTTACCTGTGATGGAGGCCTTGTTAGCTGAGCTGGTGGAGGTGGCCAGGCAGAAGGGGGTCAGCTGGATACATGAGCAGTTGTTGACGGCTGGAGAGGCAGCCACTGGTCTGGAGGAGGCAAGTCCCATTCCAAGGGAGGCAGCAGGAAGGGTGAGGTGTCATAATCAGCGGTAGTGGTTAGTTTGCTTGGGGAGGGGGGAGAGATTACGGGGGGTGCACTGAGGGAGGTGAGGTGCACAGAGGGAGGTAAAGGAGTCCGGAGGGGTTCTAAGGGTCCATAAGTGTGTAGGCTAGGGAACAGCGTTATGTCAGAGGGGGATATGTTGAGAAAGTTTGTTTGGTGTTGTAGCAGTGGGGGTGTCAGCGGTTATTAGGTATTGGGATTTGCCATGCAGGGTAGTTTACATGCAAGTGATGCAGAGTAAGGGTAATTTGGGAGAAGGTTGGGTATGAAAAAGGGGGGTGAATAAAAAAAAGGAGAGGGAGGAATTACATAGGCAAGTTCAAATACATGCTTGGGTGCTCTATTTAAAGGAGGTTAGGGGAAGTTATAAGGGAGGGTGGATTCCAGGATGAAAGGGTTGCCATTAGGGGGATCATGGGTAGGGGGGTAGGGGGTCAGGCCATATGTGGGCAACCAGGGGGAGGTGGGGGCAGGGGATGAGGAATTTGCGGAACAACCGTAGCTGTCGATGGAGCCACCGCTAGTACTGGAGGCTAGCGGTGACTTCAGTGGGGAAGAGGATCTATTGGAAGGGACATCAACAGGAGCGGTGACGGCTGGCCAGGTAGGAGATATGACTATGTTGGTGCAGCTGCTGAGATTGTTGCCCCTACAATGGGGAGGGGAGGGAGGGATAGGTAGGGAAGGGGGTAATAGGGAGGAGAGGAGGGCTAGGGAGCAGAGGGGAGGGATGTGACTGGCTCCTCTTCATTACAGGCTGCAAGATCTGGACCTGGGACGGGGAGGGAAGGGATTCGCCTAGAGGACGCAGGAGTTCCAGGTCGCCATTGGGCAGGAGGAGTGGAGGGTTAGACGTGCTATCACCAACATGGGCCAGGGTGGACAGGTCCAGGGACAGGAGCAGCATGGCAGAGGGAGGTCCACTGCCAGGAGGGGACCGGCGAGATGCCTTCTGGAATCAAACAGAGGGGATACAGCCAGAAGACCTGGGGGCCCCAGCCCGGACAGGAATACTAGGACAGCAGCAGGGGTCGTGGACGAAGGACGGAGAGAAGGACCGGCAACAGCAGGGCAGTCGGCAGGTGAGGCGACTGGTCTGCTTTCTAGTGTGGATGGTGCTTTGTCTGGAGAAAGAGAGGTGTTGTTAGCGGGGTTAAAAAGTATAAACAACTGTGACCTTAGTCACTAGAGGGCGCTGAAACTATTAGTAAATATGAAGGGAATAGACAACCTCCCAATGAGGGAGACAAGCTGCACCTCTTAATACCAAAAATTGGAATAAAAACTAAAATATAAGTATGATAAACACACAAGAGGGCGCTATAACAACTGAGTGGTACAAAAGATTATCAGTGATAAAAACAATAACAAACAATGTATATGAGAAACTGTGAATAGATCATGGACTCTCACCATAAAGACGATATAACTATTGATATTCAGTCCCAAACATGTGTACAATGTTCATATGTCCAATGTCCCAATGATGTGAGCAGAACCAGTTGCTGCCGATAATCCTGCACTCTCCTCCTGTAAATGCCCTCTTCTCTCCTAAATGACCGGAGGCAGATCTATAGGGGTGGCGGGGAAACAAAGGCGACAAATGTGTGTATCCAGTGTGATAATGGACCCCCCTGCACAAGTATGCTATACCCAGGGTACTCACACTTTGACTTAGCACACCAATGTGCTGGTAGGCGCAGACTGGCTATCAGAGCAAGCCAGCTAGCTCTCTCCGGTGCACTCTCTCGCTGTGATAATCGTCAAAGTCTGATCCGCTGTGTCTCCTTAGTGCTGGTCTCCAACGCCAACAGGAACTGGTAACGGACTAACTCCCAAGGATTGGTAATGAGGATATACTTGTCATAGAATCACATGCGATGGTATAAAATAGACTTTAATCAATATTAAAAACAACCATACAGATTCCACAAGTGAATATCAGGTATGTATTCTTTGCTACGCGTTTCTCGGCTACTTATGGGCCGTTTCTTCAGGCATATTTGTATAAACATTTGAATCGGCTATATATTGCCGCTCATTACCAAATCCTCCCTCCCCCCATCAGACCCAATAGGCGTGTAGCTTTCAGCCATTGGCTATAGACAAACATCCAGCTGATACTTAGTAACGTGATTTGTATGGATACATATACAATCCAAATTTCAAACAATGGTATGTTCATACAAAGTTACAAATATAGTTATCTACTTAGTATTACAAACATCATTATTTTCCCTCTTAAGAATGACTTTCAATAGATAAAACTTTGTGAGATCTCTCAATCTCACTTCCAATGTGCAACGCAGCTAAAAACTAAATTATATATATATGTATATAAATAAAACACCTCATGTGAGATTTGATTTCCGCTGCCAAAAAAAACTGACAACTTGGATAGGATGCAGTGATTATCAATCTAGATGAAGTATATATTCAAGGTTTAATTGTATATAATTTTCTCATATGATTTATTAAAGGGACCTCCTGTCGTAAGGTAACTGTTAATAATGAATTTCTTTACGCCAATTCTTTACTCTAAATGGAACTCTTTACTTTTTAGGCTGGACAACCATATATGTCTGATAATTAAAATAGCAGTATATGAATATGTAGATTAAATAAATATGAAATAAATATAATATTAAATAAATGAAAGATCATAAGTGATAGACAAGAAATGGCCAAAAAACCCCGCAACATCTATTGCACTTTCTAAATCGATTTTAACTGAATATTTTGCTCCTATTTTGTATACCTATTGTAAGGTGTAACCCCCTCCTAAATTCCAAAGGTATAGGTGATGGGCATAGTACTATGAATAGTGTTGCTTCCCATGCGTGTAGAAGAATAGTGAGTTATATGTAGAATTATAAAACAACGTGAAAGACCATTAATGGTCAAGGTGCTACGACTATTAATTATTATATCAGGAATCACCAATAGTTCCTGATTAGGTGCATATGATTGTTATAATAGTTACAGTGATGTATGTGATGTATCAACATGATACTGCTACAAGTACTAAAAATAAATGGTGAACCTTATATGTGTCGAAGTGAGAAGAATAGATAAAATTAAAAGTCATAACATGTTACTATGTGCAATATACAATGGATTATGTCCAATGTAAACTAGTATGTGCTTATATGTGTGTGACTAATATAGAACTAATCCCTGATCTAGGTTTATAATGCGTGTGTGATATATATAAAAAATTACCAACATAAATAAAATGAGGTGAGATGTACACCAAAAATTATAAAAAGATTCAAGTTAAAAAGCAGCAGAGTCTATAACTTCGTTGAGACCGTCTGGAAAAAGTGATCCAAATTTGTGGATCCAAAAAGTCTCTCTTTGGCGAAGTTTGATGAATCTATTGTACTTGTTAGAGGGTAAAATGCTTTCAATGGGGGTGATTTTGAAACTACATGGTTCCCCCTTGTGTTCTTGTATATGGTGTCTTGAGACACTATGTTTATCAGATTCATATCGAATGTTTCTGAAGTGTTCACTCCATCTGGTGCGAATGTTGCGTATTGTGCGCCCTAGGTACTGTATCCCACATTTACAGGATAATACATAGATAACGAAAGATGAGCTGCATGTGAGGTATTGTCCTATCTGATATGACCCTCCTGTCGTATGAGCTGTAATCTTTTTTGCTCCATGGGTTATATATTGACACATATAGCATCTTGATTTGCCGCATCTAAAAACACCTTTACGGCCCATTTTTTTATTATTATTATTGCTATTATTCGATGTACCTTTAATTGCTTTTTTAGAAATGACTACCTTACTGGGCGCTAATGATTGCTTAATATTAGGTGCTCTCCTATATACAATGCTAGGGGTGGAATTTAAATTTCTTTTCAGTATGGGGTCCTTAAGCAAAATGGGCCAGTGTTTTTGTAATGTCTTTTTGATAAGTTTATGGTTAGAATTATATTGAGTAACGAACAGGGGTTGTTCTTTTATGTTATTATTCTTTGGTATCTGAATATTATTGTTATTTTTACTGGGATTGAGTATTAAAGCTCTATCTCTCTCACATGCCTTCCTATATCCATTATTAATGATTTCAGGGGGATACCCTTTTTCTCTGAATCTTTCTATTAAAATTTGTGACTGTTCATGAAATGTGTCGTCTGAACTGCAGTTCCTTTTTATACGGCAAAACTGACTGAATGGAATATTATTCTTCCATTGTGAATAATGGTTGCTGGAATAATGTAAAAAATTATTGCAATCAACAGTCTTAAAGTATGTGCAAGTGCAAATGTTATGATTTCTATCAAATGAGAGGTTAAGGTCTAAAAATTCAATTCTATCTGGTTGCACACTGGAAGTGAACTGAATACCCATATCATTTTTGTTTAAAAATGTACAAAAGGAATGTGCCTCCTCAATGGTCCCTTTAAAAACAAATAAAAGATCATCTATGTAGCGGCCATAGTACACCAGGTTGCCCCACCAGTTAGAGTTATATATATATCTATTTTCAAAATAACCCATGAAGAGGTTTGCAAAACTGGGGGCAAACCTGGTGCCCATGGCCGTACCTCTGATTTGTAGATAAAACTCATCTAAAAACTTAAAATAATTATGTTTTAAAATAAACTCAATAAGACTAAGCAAATATTCCTTCTGCTTAGCAGGCATAAATAAGTCATCCTCCAAAAAATGTCTCACTGTAGATATACCTAATTCGTGAGATATGTTTGAATATAGAGCGCTCACATCTGCAGTAACCCAAATGGAATCCTTATCACATTTAACCCCTTCAAGTTTTTGTAATAAATCCGTTGTATCACGAATATATGAAGTAAGGTTTTGAACATATTTCTGCAAGTAACTATCTATGTATCCTGATAATTTATCCGTAAGGCTATTCATGCCTGCGATAATGGGCCTTCCTGGAGGTTGTGCAGGATTTTTATGGATTTTAGGAAGATGGTAGTAGTAAGGGATGGACGGATGTGAAGGAGTAAGGTATTTCCTTTCTTTAGAATTAAGTATTCCATCACTGCTACCATCTTCCAATATCCGCAAAAGTTTTTTCAAAAAAGTCTGTGTAGGATCCACCTCTAATTTTCTATAATATTCTGTGTTATGGAGAATGTTCTGTGCTTCGCTAACATAGTCTGTATAGTCTTGGAGTACTATACCTCCCCCCTTATCTGCCTGCCTGATCACCAGAGTGGGATCATTGGCAAGCGATTGTAAGGCTCTATACTCATGTGGCCAAAGTTTTTTATGACCTTTGGGAAATTTGGGGATTTTCTCTAGATCCTCCATAACTAGCTGTTGAAATAGATCGATGTATGTAACATCATCCTTAGGTGGGTTAAAGCTGGAAGGGGGAGCAAGAGAAGTATGAATATATCCCTCGAATAGTTCTTCCACTAACATGTCAGGTTCTACATATATAGTTTGCATTAAAGTCTGACTGTCCATATTGTTAGTGAGGATAGGTGTTCCAGTAATATTTTTCCTTTTTAGTGTTTTTAGCGAGAAGTATCTTTGTAAGGCCAATTTTCTTGTATATTTGTTTAAATCTACGAACAAATCAAAGATTTTATGTGGGTTAGGTGGACAAAAGGACAAACCTCGCCCTAGTATTCTTATCTCATCATCAGAAAGCTGATGTGAAGATAGGTTGAAAATACCTTTTGCTAATTTCTGTAGTTGCTCTTTTTTTGAGGAGTGCCCTCTCCCTCGTCTTCCCCGTTTGGAAAAGGTCTTTTCTTTTTTTGTGAATTTTGTGGTGGATTGAGTGTATTTTGGGGACCTGGGTTCCTCCTCCATAGTGGTGCCAAATTGCGCACCCCTAAAAAATCAGCATTAGATGTAGATGGTAGCTCAGCCCTTTGTTGATTAAAAAGTATGATTGCAACTTTGGAGAAGGCCAGAGGGTTGGGGGGGTGATACCTAGCAGCGGCATGGGTGCAGCCAGGAGGAGAGGGGCAGGTGATAGCCCCACCACCGGGTGGTATGGTGGCTGGGGGTATGTGGGAATGAGCTGTGGAGGGAAGACATTGAAGGTACCGGAGGATGCTTTGAGGAGACCATGTCTATGCTGGATAGGGCCGTTGGGTATCCATCTTCCCAGTGAGAGGAGGGAGAAGATCTGGAAGAGAGAATTTTTGGATATCTTATCGGTACTTCCTTTGGATAATGTGCTGGAGGTGAAGGAGGACGAAAAGGAGAAGGGGAAGAAGGAGGAGGAGAGGAAGAAACAGTGGAGGAAGCTGCCTAAGACGTTTGGGAACTGGTCCAGGGCATTTTGCATTTTGGTGAGTGTGGTAAGTGAGAAGTTTGCGGAACAGGGGTTGTCCTTGTTTTGTTATTATGATGAAATTGCTAGCACGTATAGGACGTGTGGTGGGATGGCTTGGTGGTGGTATGATGAGAGGTTTAGGCAAAGGATGGCAGTGCAGCCAGAAATGCGGTGGGATGACAGGGACATCGGCATTTGGCTTGAGATCATGACGTCTCTGTGAGGGAGTCAGTCCTTTCGGGTGGGGGGTCAGGGAGCAAGCAGCAGGGGAACTAGTGGGAGCATGACCACGGCCACCCGAAAGGGCCTGTGCTTTCAGTTCAATGAAGGACAGTGCAGATTTGGGGCGTCATGCAAATACAAGCATGAATGCTCAGGGTGTGGAGGAATCCATTCCTTCGCAAAATGTTTCTAGAAGGCCCGGCAGGGGCTCAAGCCAGTGGAAGTGGGTAATGCGAGCACTGACCCTGGTGAGGGTAGAAAGGATGGTTCCGTGGCTAAGGGATTACGCCAGTAGGAAGGGGTATGTGGGGGATGCTGAGTTATTGTTGACGGGTTTTAGTTCAGGCTTTGTTATTCCATTTAAGGAGCAAGAGGGGGGAGTTTTTGGGGGTAATATGAAATCGGCCAGGGAGTTCCCAGCGGTGGTAAGGGAGAAATTGCTAAAGGAGGTGGCTTTGGGGAGAAGGGCGGTGCTGTTTGAGGGTCCACCATTGGTGGGGTTGCGGATTTCTCCGTTAGGGGTGGTACCTAAAAAAGGGACAGGGCAGTTATGTATGATCCATCACCTCTCGCACCCTAAAGGGTTGTCGGTCAACGACGGTATTGATCCGGAACTGGTTTCAGTGAACTATGCTTCATTTGATAAGGCAGTGGAGCTGGTAAGGGTGGCAGGCCCCGGGGCTTTGTTAGCTAAGGCTGATGTAGAGTCGGTGTTTAGTTTGTTGCCGGTGCATGCACCCAAGGTGTCACCATTTGTTGGGTTGCTACTTCGAGGGATCGTTTTTTGTTGACCTGTGCCTGCCAATGGGATGCTCCATCTCTTGCTCGTACTTCGAGAAGTTTAGTACATTTGTGGAATGGGTGGTAAAAAAGTGGTCTGGGAAGTCATTGGTGGTTCACTACTTGGATGACTTCTTATTTGTAGGAGCGGATGGTTCGGGGGTGTGCGAGCAGTTGATGGAGGTTTTGGGGAGGTTGCATGGGATTTCGGTATCCCCATGGCGGCGGATAAGTCAGAGGGGCCCGTAACTTCATTGAGCTTCCTAGGTATTCAGCTGGATACCATCCGAATTGAGTGCAGGCTCCTGGAGGACAAGCTTTGGGACCTCAGAGAGGAGGTGGGGAAGGCATTAGCCTCTAAGAAGGTCACACTGCAGCAGCTGCAGTCTTGCTGGGTAAGCTCAATTTTGCTTGTCAGATTATTCCGATAGGTAGAGTATTTTGCAGCTGACTTTCATTGGCGACAGCTGGGTGAAGGAACCGAGGCATCACATCAGGGTGAGTCAGGAAATGAAGGAAGATCTGAGGGTGTGGTTAACATTTTTGGAGGAGTTCAATGGGAGATTGATCATTCAGGAACGGGGGCATTTGGAGGACAGTTTGTGTTTGTTCACGGATTCGTCGGGGGCCCATGGATTCAAGGCTTATTTACAGGGTAAGTGGTGCACGGAGGTGTGGCCTGCCAGTTGGGGGGAGGCAGGCTTAATGAGGAATTTGACCTTCTTGGAACTCTTTCTGCTGGTGGTGGCACTGCAGTTATGGCTTCACATATTTTGGAACAAGAGGGTCAGCTTTCATTCGGACAACTTGGGGGTGGTCATGGCTATTAACAGACTGATGGCTAATTCACTGCCGGTGGTTAAGTTACTGAGAGTGTTTGTGCTGGAATGCTTGCGCCTCCCCCCAGTAAAGTCTGCTTCAGGGCGGTCCATGTTCCTGGCAGGTTGAATGTAATCGCTGACTCTTTGTCCCATTTTCAGTGGTGGCTCCAGACGCAGAGGAGGAAGGGGTTGCCTGCCCGAGGGACCTGTGGAGTTTAGGTGGTCTGGAATAGTCAGTATGGTTCAAGGAGCATTGGCACCGACCACATGGAAGGCGTACATCCATGTTTTGAAGAAATGGTATGAATGGGAAGGAGGTGTACTTTGGTCAGGAGACAGGAAGAAGCGGTTGGGGGCTTTGTTGGCCTGGGTGAAATGGTGGGGAGAGGAGGGGCTGAGATAAGAAAAAGGGTGGCTGCATTAGCCTTCTTGTTTCAGTTGTTGGGGTGGGAGGATCTGACAAAGGTGTTTGTGGTAAGAATGGCAATCAGGGGTCTTTGTCGAGGTAAGGGGTGGAAGGATAGCAGGAGGCCTGTGACATTTGCAGTGTTGGAAAAAGTGACGGGTTGTTTGAGGGGTTTGTGTTTTTCTAAATTTGAAGAGGTGCTTTTCAAGACAGCATTTGTATTAGCATTTTTGGGGCATTCAGAGTGTCTGAATTGGTGGGAAAGAACAGGAAGGACAAAGGATGCCTTAGTGTGGAAGAGGTGGTCGTGAAGGAAGGTGTGGTTGAGAAGATCCAAGACGGATCAGTTGGGGAAGGGTTGTTTGATTAGATTGAGGGAAGTGGGGGGTGTGTTTTGCCCGGTAGCTGTGGTACTATCTTTTCTCAGATAAAAAAGATAGTACGTATTCCTATTCATTTTGAATTGGGGCGGCGACTGAGGCGGCGGGGTTGGGACTGGATGTGTTGGTGATTAAGGGGATTGGGAGATGGAAGTCTGAAAGGTACCGGGGGTATGTTAGGCTGGGGATGGAGGCATAATTGGGGAGGGTGGCAGCTCAAGGTCAAGTGAGGTGCTGGGTGATTGGGCATTCTTATGTTTATTGGGCCAGGAAAGCTGCTGCCGTGAAGGATAATGGAAGTCAATTGGGACTGCCTAGGGAAAAAATTGTATTAAAATGGTTCAGAATTAGGGGCATGAAGTGGGGTCAATTGGTGGGGAAGGTGGTAGAGTATGTCAGGTTGTTTTCGCCTCCCCAGATTTTGGTAGTTCACTTAGGGGGGAACTATTTAGGTTTCATGTCCCAGAAGGAGTTGGTGGACGAGATTAAGAGGGGGATGGATAGGCTGCGGCAGCTCTTTCCTGGTTTGATCATAGTGTGGTCAGAAATTGAAAGCCGTTTGGTGTGGAGGTCCGCATGGGATTTGGGGAGGTTAGAGGCTTCCAGACAGAAGATTAATATAATGGTGAGTGGCTTTGTCAGGCGGATCGGGGGTGTGGGCTTGAGGCACGTGGAGTTTGAGGGTGAGTCGGGCAGGTGCTTTTATTTAAAGGATGAGGTACACCTGAATGAGGTGGGTTTGCACCTATTCAATTTCACCCTAAAGGAAGGGATAGAAAAGGCCTTTGCTCTGGGTGGCGGCTCTCACCTGGGTGGTGAGTGGTGGCGGGGTGCTTGCTCTGGTTGGTAGAGGCTTACGCCTTTAATGAGGTGGAGTGGACTTCCTGTTTTAGCAGCAGGGGGTTGATTTATTGGTGGTAGCCCCTCCCCTGAGGTGAGCAGGGCTTGTGGAATAAATAGAGGGGGCAAGCACTGTGATTGGTTAAGAAGGTTATGTTAATTATGTTAATTGGTTATGTTAATAAATGAGCTGCGGCCTTTTCAATCTCATACAAGGTGTGAAGTGTGTTTTTTGGGGATGGGGTGAAATGACAACTTGACTATGTGGGGTCAATACTCTCACGTTTAACTAAATTTACAAGTCATAAAATTGTAACAGAACCTTCCCAAAATCCTGGCAAACCTATGGATGGGAGGCATAGGTGTACTCAGGAGGTCTTGCAGAAAACAACCTTGAGTATTTTTTTTGCAATAACTTACAACAATCTCTGCTAAATTATAGTCAAAAAGCAATGTGTGTGTAAAAATGAAAATTGAAAAATTACCACCATACACATTCTCCAATTTTTTTGGGCTAAAACGGTTGCATCAAAGGCATCAAAGCACACCATATATGATACCTTGGAGTGTCAACATTTCAAAAATATACACTTTCATGGCAATTAATAAAAATGGGGTATGCGATAGGCCCCAAACTAAAGATAGCCTATCACAAGAAATACTCTGACTTTTAACTAAAATTAAAGTCATAAAATTGTAACAGAACCTTCCCAAAATCCTGGCATAGGTGTACTCAGGGAGGGGCATAGGTGTACTCAGGAGGTCTTTCAGAAAACAACCTTAAGTGTTTTTTTGCAATAACTTACAATAGGTTCTCCTAAATCATAGCCAAAAAGCAATGTGTGTGTAAAAATTAGAAAATTCCATCACACATTTTCTTAATTTTTTTTTTTTACTAAAACAGTTGCATCAAAGGCATCAAAACATCCCATATACAATACCTTGGGGTCTCAACTTCTGGAATACATGCACTTTCATGGCGAGCAAATTGGGGGTACGTAAAAAAGCCCCTCAAAAGAAGATAGTCAAAGAAGATATGTTAAATTTGAAAAAATCACAAACACATGTCAGAAGTTTGGCATTGCAAACCCCAAACAACCCAACAAACCTATGCATAGGTGGTGTCACTGTACTCAGGAAATGTTGTTGAACACATATTGAGGTGGGTTTTTTTTGCAGTAACAAATAACAGGAACTAAGAATCCATGCCTAAGGTACAATATGTGTGAAAAATAACACAAAATAATGACAACCCAAAAGTTTGACAAAGACTGGTGGTTGAATTAGTGCATGGAAAGTGTTAAAATACCAGCATTTCAAATACCCTAGGGTGTCTACTTTTAAAAAATATATTGTTTGATGGGGGTAAACTACATTGGCTGGCTTCAGAAATGTCCCAAATAGGATATGGGTACCTGATGACAGATGTGAAAATTCCAAGTTGGAAAACTGGAATGCGCCCCCTAAAAATAAGAACTTTTAGCCCCCTGAGAAACCAACACATCTATACATAGGTGGTATCACTGTACTCAGGAGATGTTGCCGAACACATAGTGGGGTGTTATTTGGCAGTATCCCTTAACATTCTCAGTAAATGTATTCTTAAAGTGAATGTCAATTTTATCTTCATGTAAGCCTGCTAAGCGTTCATCTATGGTATACAATTAAAATCATTATGTTTTTTTTTTTTTAAATCCGAATTACAATTTTATCATAAATTATAAATAAATAATTCTACCGTTTATTTCCAAGCTCCTCCCAGAGCCGACTTCCTTCTTCTTTATGTCTGACGTATACAACGGTCCCACCCACTCTATACATATGTGTCAAGTGCACCCTGAGAGAGAGTGGTCCTGCGCATGCACAACAGCAGATCTCAATGCCACTTACTTTCAGTGATCGAAGGAGCAGTCATATATTTTTCATTAGCAGCGGTATTGAGCATGCGTGAATCGTGGATGCGCATCTAGGTTCCATCCGATGAATAGGGATTAGTGCATGCGCACAATACTAACGTGACGTAGGAGGAAAGGGGATGAATCCCACAGGGTATGAAATGTGATTAGACAGAATAATCTGAGAAATCTGTCACTCAAAACTGATCTATAGCGGGCGGAGATGCAACGTGAATAGAGATAGACTTCAAAGTTCAAATTTGTGAGTACTATTCTGTTTTATAAAGGAATGATGAATGAAAATCTAGTTATTTTTAGATTATGTTTAATGTGGTGTGACTGACTGCAGTTAACTTTACATTCACTTTAAATTGCTATTTTTAAAAAAATCACCACTTTTTTTTTCTTTCAAACTTTGGCATAGATTGGTGGTAAAATGGTTGCATGAAAAGAGTCAAAATACCCGAAGTTGAATACATTAGGTTGTCTTATTTTAAAAAATATATACATGTGAAGGGTTATTCAGGGATTCCTGATAGATATCAGTGTTCCAATGTAACTATCGCTAATTTTGAAAAAAAAAAATGGTTTTGAAATAGCAAAGTGCTACTTGTACTTGTTGACATATAGGTTGCAAAAAAAGCAAAGAACATGTAAATATTGGGTATTTATAAACTCAGGACAACATTTTGAAACTTGTTTAGCATGGGTGTTTTATGGTAGTTGTAGAAGTGTAACAGATTTTGGGGTCAAAGTTAGAAACATTTTGTTTTTTTTCCATTTTTTTACCATATTTTATTAAAAAAATTATAGTTAATTATAAGATATGTTGAAAATAATGGTATCTTTAGAAAGTCCATTTAATGGCGAGAAAAATGGTATATATAATTTGTGGGTACAGTAAATGAGTAAGAAAAAAATTACAGCTAAACACAAACACCGCGGAAATATAAAAATAGTCTTGGTCCCAAACGGTCAACAAATGGAAAAGTGGTCTGGTCACTAAGGGGTTAATTATTATTTTTTTATTTGAAAAAAAACAGATGTATAAAATATTAAATATTTGTGTTTTGGGAAGATAAACTGATGCTAGATATGGAACCTTTAGTATTTAATTAATATTTTAAAGAAATAACAACATACGGCTAGATTACGAGTTTTGCGGTATTCACTTGCACGTTATTGTAATCGCTCACTTTCCTACAGCGCTGGTATTGCAGGTTTTCATAAACTCAGCGTTAACAGTCAAGAAGTAAGCATAGAGCAAAATTGAGCTCCATACCGCACTCCAATACCAGCGCTTCTGAAAGCTGCGGTGAGCTGGTTTTACGTGCTCGTGCACGATTTCCCCATAGACATCAATGGGGAGAGCCAGCTAAAAAAAAGTCTAACACCTGCAAAAAAGCAGCGTAAAGCTCCGTAACACAGTCCCATTGATTCCTATGGGGAAACACATTTTATATTTACACCTAACACCCTAACATGAACCCCGAGACTAAATAGCCCTAATCTTACACTTATTAACCCCTAATCTGCCGCCCCCGACATCGCCGACACCTACATTATACTTATTAACCCCTAATTAACCCCTAATCTGCCGCTCCGGACATCGCTGCAACTATAATAAACATATTAACCAAAACCACCGCACTCCCGCCTTGCAAACACTAGTTAAATATTATTAACCCTTAATCTGTCACCCCTAACATCGCCGCCACCTACCTACATTAATTAACCCCTAATCTGTCACCCCCAACGTCACTGCCACTATACTAAATTTATTAACCCCTATACCTAAGTCTAACCCTAACCCTAACACCCCCTAACTTAAATATAATTAAAATAAATCTAAATAAAAAATCCTATCATTACCTAAATTATTCCAATTTAAAACTAAATACTTACCTGTAAAATAAACCCTAAGCTACAATAATAGTTATATTGTAGCTAGCTTAGGGTTTATTTTTATTTTACAGGCAAGTTTTTATTTATTTTAACTAGGTAGAATAGTTATTAAATAGTTATTAACTATATACTAACTACCTAGTTAAAATAAATACAAATTTACCTGTAAAATAAAACCTAACCTGTCTTACACTAACACCTAACATTACACTACAAATAAATAAATTAAATTAATTAAATACAATTACCTAATTACCAAAAAAAACAAACACTAAATTAAACAATTTCACGCTTCATTGAGAAGAAGTTAATGGAGTTATGATCATTTTTTTGAAACATGTCGGGTTTAAGCTTGCAGGCAAAAATTTTACTTTCAACTTGTAATACGAGCGCAACCAGATATATGCATTTTACATATTGTGTTTTGCGATTTAGATTTTAATGTGGTCAGGTTAGCGCATAGGAAAACTCAATAGTCTTGAGGTGCTTTAATGATTATTAAGTTTTCATGTGCGCTAATCCGACCACATTAAGTGTAAATAAAGAAACGTGATGCACAAAACGCATATTTTACATTCCTATTTTCTTCACATAGAAAATAATGTACTTTTTATTATTTAACTAGTCGATAAACCTGCCCAGAAGGCAGTCTAATAATTTTTTAAACTACAGATGTAGAAACAACACGTGCAGTGTTTGATTAACACTGACATATATGTTAATTCCTATCCCTGTAAAATATTTGCGGAAGTTGCAATCGGCAATTTCTGTAACTCCGCCCACACATAATTTATACTGTATCAATGCATAGTTACTGTATCAATAATGTAGACACTGACACATAAAAAAAGCATTAATAAAACTGTCAGTGTCTACATTATTTATACAGTCACTATGCATTGTGACTGTATAAATTATGTGTAGACTGAGCCGCCTCCCAATAATAAACCTAACAGTTCTTTACCTATATTTCTGCCATCCCCAAAAATCGCAAGTAAAACTAAAATGAATAACCCCTTAACCGTCAACCACCCACATCGCAAAACACCTAATTACCCTATTAACCCCTAAACCACAAAACCCCCACATCGCAATAAACCTAACTACCCTATTAACCCCTAAACTGCAAAACCCTCACATCGCAATAAACCTAATTACCCTATTAACCCCTAAATCGCAAAACCCCCACATCGCAATAAACCTATTTACCCTATTAACCCCTAAACCACAAAATGACTTAATCGCAATAAACCTATTTACCTTATTAACCCCTAAACCACAAAACCCCCACATTGCAATAAACTTATTTACACTATTAACCCCTAAACCGCAAAACCCCTACATCACAACAAACCTATTTACCCTATTAACCCCTAAACCACAAAACCCCTACATCGTGCAAGTTTGATAATATAGAATTATAACTTTGAGATATCTATATATGGCAATTCGCTGCAATATTGTGACTCCCCTTAAAAGCTACTAGTGAATTCTAAGATCTGCTATTCATGTTTTCCTAATGTTGTATATTATACACAACCATAAAGGAAGATTTATTCTCTTTAAGAGTTTTATTAGTTTGCATACCTCTCTACCTGATCGGCCTTCCATTTAACCTCTTCCTTACCCACATAATTGGACATGTTCCTAAATATGCATGTACCCTCTACTTAGGGATGTTATGGAAAAATACTCCATCCTGCCTCTAATATTGAGTAAAGTGTTATTAGATTATCAGAGCCCGAACCCCCACCTCCCCTACTCTCTCACAGAGCAGCTCTTGACTGCTGACACTCCCCCCCCCCCCTACTTTTAATATCTAGGTCCAAAAGTGGCCATTCCATAAGCCAATCCTCTCCTTTTAGTTTACTTTACTTTTCATAGGTCCAAAAGTGACCTCTAATGTCATAAGAGGAATTAAGAGTAGAAATTATATAAAATAGAGGTTCTTAATAATTCAATGCAATACTTTACTTCTGTATATCAAGCTATTTGTAAGTATTATCTGCTTCTGCTATTTCTGTGTTATGAGATTGCATTCATTCTGTATTTTGCATACAACCTCAATAAAAAAATTATTATAAAAAAAAAAAAAAAAACCCTACATCGCAATAAACCTATTTAACTTATCAACCCCTAAACCGCAAAACCTCTACATCGCAATAAACCTATTTACCCTCTTAACCCCTAAACCGCAAAACCCCTACATCGCAATAAACTTATTTACCCTATTAACCCCTAAATCACAAATCCTCTACATCGCAATAAACCTATTTACCCTATTAACCCCTAAACAGCAAAACCCCTACATCACAATAAACCTATTTACCCTATTAACCCTTTAAACCACCAAAACCCACAACGCAAATAACTAAGTACAGTACACTAACCTAACACCCCCTAACCTAACAACCCCTAGCCTAACACCCCATTAAATAAACCCACATTACCTAAACCAATATATTCTAAAGTTTCCAAAAAAAATACAAAAATAAGTTTACAAAAAATAAAAAAGGCTAACATTACAGAAAATAAATAAATCAAATTACCAAATTTAACAAAATGAAACCTAATCCCTATGAAAATAAAAAAGACCCCCAAAATAAAAAACCCTACTCTAAGAATAAACTACCAGTAGCCCTTAAAAGGGCTTTTTTCAGGGCATTGCCCCAAGATAATAAGCTCTTTTTTAAGAAAATACACAAAGCCCCCCAACAGTAAACCCCCCACCCACCAAACCCCCCCAAATAAAATAACAACACTTAAAAACCTAAACTACCCATTGCCCTGAAAAGAGCATTTTTTGGGCATTTCCCTTAAATGGGCATTTAGTTATTTTTCTGCCCATCCCTAATCAAAATAAAACAAATCCCCCCAAAAAAACTTAAAAAATCCTAAGTCTAACCCCCAGGTTGGTACTCATGGTTCCTAAAGTCCGGCGTAGAAGGTCCTGTTCAAGGCGGTGAAGACTTCTTCCAAGCGCAACCTCTTCTTCCAGGAACATCCTGCGTGGAGCAGAGCTGAAGACCGGCAACTCTGGAACTGAAGACTGGCGACCGCGGAGCCATGGAGCGTGGAGGATCCTCTTCGCACGATCTCTGCCGTACACATAGTGAATTCAAGGTATGCGATTAAGGATGGCGTCCCTTGAATTCCTATTGGCAGATTTGAATCTTCCAATTTGAATCAGCCAATAGGATGAAAGCTACTTAAATCCTATTGGCTGTTTAAATTAGCCAATAGGATTAGAGCAAGTGAAAATTTATTGTCTATTCAAATCAGCCAATAGAATTTCACTTGCTCTCACGCTATTGTCTAATTTAAATAGCTAAAAGGATTTGAGTAGCTTTCATCCTATTGGCTGATTTGAATTGGAAGAATCAAATCAGCCAATAGGAATTCAAGGGACACCATCTTTAATCGAGTACCTTGAATTCACTATTCTGTGTACGGCGGAGATCGTATTAAGAGGATCCTCCACGCTCCATGACTCTGCAGTTGCCAGTCCGCCGGTCTTCAGTTCAAGAGTCGCCGGTCTTCAGCTCCGTGGTCTTCAGCTCCGCTCCACGCAGGATGTTCCTGGAAGAAGAAGAGGTTACGCTTGGAAGAAGACTTCACCGCCTGGAACAGGACCTTCTCCGCCGGACTTTAGGAACCGTGAGTACCAACCTGGGGGTTAGACTTAGGTTTTTTAAGGGTTTTTTGGGGGATTTGTTTTATTTAGATTATGGATGGGCAGAAAATGAACTAAATGCCCTTTTAAGGGCAATGCCCAAATAAATGCCCTTTTAAGGGCAATGCCCAAATAAATGCCCTTTTAAGGGCAATGGGTAGTTTAGTTTTTTTAGTGTTGTTATTTTATTTGGGGGGGTTTGGTGGGTGGGGGGCTTTGTGTATTTTCTTTAAAAAGAGCTTATTATCTTGGGGCAATGCCCTGAAAAAAAGCCCTTTTAAGGGCTACTGGTAGTTTATTCTTAGAGTAGGGGGTGTTTTTATTTTGGGGGGTCTTTTTTATTTTCATAGAGATTAGGTTTCATTTTGTTAAATTTGGTAATTTGATTTTTTTATTTTCTATAATGTTAGCCTTTTTTATTTTTTGTAAACTTAGTTTTATTTTATTTTTTGTAACTTTAGAATATATTAGTTTAGGTAATTTGGGTTTATTTAATGGGGTGTTAGGCTAGGTGTTGTTAGGTTAGGGGGTGTTAGGTTAGTGTACTGTACTTAGTTATTTAAATAGTTATTTGCATTGTGTGTTTTAGCGGTTTAAAGGGTTAATAGGGTAAATCGGTTTATTGCGATGTAGGGGTTTTGCGGTTTAGGGGTTAATAGGGTAAATAGGTTTATTGTGATGTAGGGGTTTTATGGTTTAGGGGTTAATTGGGTAAAAAGATTTATTGCGATGTAGCGGTTTTGCGGTTTAGGGGTTAATAGGGTAAATAGGTTTATTGCGATGTAGGGATTTTGCGGTTTAGAGGTTAATAGGGAAAATAGGTTTATTGCGATGTAGGGATTTTGCGGTTTAGGGGTTAATATTGCGATATAGGGGTTTTGCGGTTTAGGAGTTAATACTTCATGTAGGATTTTTTATATATATATATCTCGTATGGGCGGTGTTTTTTTTTTTTAATACTTCATGTGGGTGGTTAGTTTTTTTTTTTTTTTTAATACTTTAATGTGGGCGATTAGGTTGTTTTTGTAATGCTCCATTTGCCTTCGCTGCATCCACTGGGATGTAGCATAAGCTGCATCCTGGTGGATTCCGAAAATGGCAGGGTGGTGAAAGAATCCAGGTGAATTCTTTTGTCCTCGCGCTGCCAACATTCCATTGAGGATGCGTGCACAACTACCGACGGTGACGGACATTACAAACGCAATTATAGTATAGATATATACAGTATTTCTATATATATATATGATACTTTTCATGTAAAATACATATCTATACCTATATATCTATAGGAATAGATATAGGAATTGATATACAAGTATTTGTATATACACATAATTTTAGAACTGGAACATGAAATATGTATAGTAAATATACAGTAACATACATATGTACAAACAAATATGTACAAATATATATATATATATATATATATATATATATATATATATACAGTATCTATACAGTGTCTGTATATATCTCTGTTTTAAAGCCCTTTGCATGCCCTTTTTTTTCTAACACCTAAGATTTCATATCTATGAGTCCTTATAACTTTTCAATGCAAGTCTTTTAAATATCCTTTTTATCAGACAGTGTTATTATGTCTATAACTTTAATTTTAAATGTATTTGTGATGTTTTTTGTGCAACTCTTTTGTTTTTGGCTTAACAGTTTTCCAGAGCTCTGAAGTCGCACTAACTTGACTCATGTCAAATTCTATTGCTCTCAAGTAAATGCATTTACTTTCTACTCATAATACGTGGGCCTTTCTCAATGCTGCAAAATATCCCTTATCGCTTGGCTGCTAAACTAAGCACTCCATTAGTAATCTAGTTCTAGTAAACTGCTTGTGCAATGCCGCCTCCTGCAGATTTGCGCCCAATCAGCCTCTAGCAGGGGGTGTCAATCAACCTGACTGTATGAGATTGGGCGGATTGCTGTTCGCCGCCTCAGAGGCGGCGGACGAGTTAAGGAGCAGCAGTCTTAAGACCACTGCTTCTTAACTCCTGTTACCTGCGAGCCTGAAGGCTCGCGCAGAAACAATTACATTCAGGGCCATTTGACCCTTGTTAAATCGGCCCTATAGAGATTAATTACAAACCTTTAGAAAAATAATCAAATGTTTTATTTTCAAAAACACGCATAGGGGAATATTTAACAAGCTCCGTATGTAGCTTGATGCCCTGTGTTTCTGGCGAGCCTGCAGGCTCGCCAGAAACAGCAGTTATGAAGCAGCGGTCACAAAGACCGCTGTTCCATAACCTGTCCGCCTGCTCTGAGCAGGCGGACAGACATTGCCGGAAATCAACCCGATCTAGTACGATCGGGTTGATTGACACGCCCATGCTGGCGGCCGATTGGCCACGAGTCTGCAGGGGGCAGCGTTGCACCAGCAGCTCTTGTGAGCTGCTGGTACAATACTGAATATGGCGAGCGTATTGCTCGCCGTATTCAGCGAGGTCTGGTGGACCTGATCCGCACTTTCGGATCAGGTCCGCCAGACCTTGATAAATAGGGGCCATAGAATTTAATTTGGAATTTCTGTAGATCCTTAGATAAGTTTTTCTAAAGAATTGGAATAAACCATAGGTAGCTCCAGAAAAGCACTTGTGGGAGCCAATGTCAAGAGATACATCGATGTAGTCACCAACCAATAAACATGTGCGGTTCGTTTCGGATTTATTCGGAAATTCGGAAAATTCGGTAAATTTTGAGATTCGGATCGATTCGGATTTCCGAATTAAAATACTTCCGAATCTACCGAATGAATCCGAAATAGCTGCCGTATCTCCGAATAAATCCGAATTAGCTCGGTAAAATTCGGCATTTCCCCATAGGAAACAATGGGAGTTTCGGCTGAAAAAAAACTAACACCGCAGCCCCATTGTTTCCTATGGGGAAACACTAAGTCTGCACCTAACACCCTAACATGTACCCCGAGTCTCTAAACACCCCTAATCTGACACTTATTAACCCCTAATCTGCCGCCCCCGCTATCGCTGACACCTGCATTATTTTATTAACCCCTAATTTGCCGACCGAATATCGCCGCCACCTACATTATAGCTATTAACCCCTAATCTGCTGTCCCTAACACCGCTGACCCCTACATTATAGTTATTAACCCCTAATCTGCCCCCCCAACGTCGCCGCAATCTAACTACAAGTATTAACCCCTAATCTGCCGACCCGATATCGCCGCCGCCTACATTATAGCTATTAACCCCTAATCTGGTGTCCCTAACAACGCCGACCCCTACATTATAGTTATTAACCCCTAATCTGCCCCCCCCAACGTCGCCGCAATCTAACTACAAGTATTAACCCCTAATCTGCCGACCCGATATCGCCGCCGCCTACATTATAGCTATTAACCCCTAATCTGGTGTCCCTAACACCGCCGACCCCTACATTATAGTTATTAACCCCTAATCTGCCCACCCCAACGTCGTCGCAATCTAACTACAAGTATTAACCCCTAATCTGCTGACCCGATATCGCCGCCGCCTACATTATATCTATTAACCCCTAATCTGGTGTCCCTAACACCGCCGACCCCTACATTATAGTTATTAACCCCTAATCTGCCCCCCCAACGTCGCCGCAATCTAACTACAAGTATTAACCCCTAATCTGCCGACCCGATATCGCCGCCGCCTACATTATAGCTATTAACCCCTAATCTGGTGTCCCTAACACCGCCGACCCCTACATTATAGTTATTAACCCCTAATCTGCCCCCCCCAACGTCGCCGCAATCTAACTACAAGTATTAACCCCTAATCTGCCGACTCGATATCGCCGCCGCCTACATTATAGCTATTAACCCCTAGTCTGGTGTCCCTAACACCGCCGACCCCTACATTATAGTTATTAACCCCTAATCTGACCACCCCAACGTCGCCGCAATCTAACTACAAGTATTAACCCCTAATCTGCCGACCCGATATCGCCGCCGCCTACATTATATCTATTAACCCCTAATCTGGTGTCCCTAACACCGCCGACCCCTACATTATAGTTATTAACCCCTAATCTGCCCCCCCCCAACGTTGCCGCAATCTAACTACAAGTATTAACCCCTAATCTGCCGACCCGATATCGCCGCCGCCTACATTATAGCTATTAACCCCTAATCTGGTGTCCCTAACACCGCCGACCCCTACATTATAGTTATTAACCCCTAATCTGCCCCCCCCAACATCGCCGCAATCTAACTACAAGTATTAACCCCTAATCTGCCGACCGCAAATCGCCGCCACTATAATAAATGTATTAACCCCTAAACCGCTGCACTCCCGCCTCGCAAACACTATAATACATTTTATTAACCCCTAATCTGCCCTCCCTAACATCGCCGCCACCTACCTACAATTATTAACCCCTAATCTCCCGCCCCGAACGTCGCCGCTACTATAATAAGGTTATTAACCCCTAAACCTAAGTCTAACCCTAACACTAACACCCCCTAACTTAAATATAATTTAAATAAAACGAAATAAGTTTACTATAGTTAAATAAATGAATCCTATTTAAAACTAAAGACTTACCTGTAAAATAAACCCTAAGATAGCTGCAATATAACTAATAGTTACATTGTAGCTATTTTAGGATTTATTTTTATTTTACAGGCAACTTTGTATTTATTTTAACTAGATACAATAGTTATTAAATAGTTAATAACTATTTAATAACTACCTAGCTAAAATAAATACAAATTTACCTGTAAAATAAATCCTAACCTAAGTTACAATTACACCTAACACTACACTATCATTTAATTAATTAAATAAATGAATCATATTTAAAACTAAATACTTACCTGTAAAATAAACCCTAATATAGCTGCAATATAACTAATAGTTACATTGTAGCTATTTTAGCATTTATATTTATTTTACAGGCAACTTTGTATTTATTTTAACTAGGTACAAAAGCTATTAAATAGTTATTGACTAATTAATAGCTACCTAGTTAAAATAATTACAAAATTACCTGTAAAATAAATCCTAACCTAAGTTACAATTAAACCTAACACTACACTATCATTAAATAAATTAACTACAAGTACCTACAATTATCTACAATTAAATAAACTAAAGTACAATAAAACCCCACTAAATTACAAAAAAAAACCCCACTAAATTACAAAAAATAAAAAAATATTACAAGAATGTTAAACTAATTACACCTAATCTAAGCCCCCTAATAAAATAACAAAGTCCCCCAAAATAAAAAAAAATGCCCTACCCTATACTAAATTACAAAAGTTAACAGCTCTATTACCTTACCAGCCCTGAACAGGGCCCTTTGCGGGGCATGCCCCAAAGAAAACAGCTCTTTTGCCTGTAAAAAAAAAAACACAATCCCCCCCCCCTACATTACAACCCACCACCCACATACCCCTACTCTAACCCAAACCCCCCTTAAATAAACCTAACAATACCCCCCTGAAGATCTCCCTACCTTGAGTCGTGTTCACCCAGCCGGGCCGAAGTCTTCATCCGATGGGGCAGAAGAGGACATCCAGACCGGCAGAAGTCTTCATCCAAGCGGGGCAAGAAGAGGTCTTCCATCCATCATACAAGTACCAAAATACAAACAAACACTAAATTACCAAAAATAATAAAATATTACAATAATTTTAAACTAATTACACCTAATCTAAGCCCCCTACTAGCTATTAATATAGCTACAATATAACTAATAGTTACATTGTAGCTATTTTAGGATTTATATTTATTTTACAGGCAACTTTGTATTTATTTTAACTAGGTTCAATAGCTATTAAATAGATATTGACTATTTAATAGCTACCTAGTTAAAATAATTACAAAATTACCTGTAAAATAAATCCTAACCTAAGTTACAATTAAACCTAACACTACACTATCATTAAATAAATTAACTACAAGTACCTACAATTAAATACAATTAAATAAACTAAACTAAAGTACAAACCCCCCCCCACTAAATTACAAAAAATAAAAAAATATTACAAGAATTTTAAACTAATTACACCTAATCTAAGCCCCCTAATAAAATAACAAAGCCCCCCAAAATAAAAAAAATGCCCTACCCTATACTAAATTACAAAAGTTAACAGCTCTATTACCTTACCAGCCCTTAAAAGGGCCTTTTGCTGGGGCATGCCCCAAAGAAAACAGCTCTTTTGCCTGTTAAAAAAAAACACAATACCCCCCCACATTACAACCCAACACCCACATACCCCTACTATAACCCAAACCCCCCTTAAATAAACCTAACACTACCCCCCTGAAGATCTCCCTACCTTGAGTCGTGTTCACCAAGCCGGGCCGAAGTCTTCATCCGATGGGGCAGAAGAGGACATCCAGACCGGCAGAAGTCTTCATCCAAGCGGGGCAAGAAGAGGTCTTCCATCCATCAGAAAAGTACAAAAAAACAAACAAACAATAAATTACCAAAAATAATAAAATATTACAATAATTTTAAACTAATTACACCTAATCTAAGCCCCCTACTATCTATTAATATAGCTACAATATAACTAATAGTTACATTGTAGCTATTTTAGGATTTATATTTATTTTACAGGCAACTTTGTATTTATTTTAACTAGGTTCAATAGCTATTAAATAGATATTGACTATTTAATAGCTACCTAGTTAAAATAATTACAAAATTACCTGTAAAATAAATCCTAACCTAAGTTACAATTAAACCTAACACTACACTATCATTAAATAAATTAACTACAAGTACCTACAATTAAATACAATTAAATAAACTAAACTAAAGTACAAACCCCCCCCCACTAAATTACAAAAAATAAAAAAATATTACAAGAATTTTAAACTAATTACACCTAATCTAAGCCCCCTAATAAAATAACAAAGCCCCCCAAAATAAAAAAATGCCCTACCCTATACTAAATTACAAAAGTTAACAGCTCTATTACCTTACCAGCCCTTAAAAGGGCCTTTTGCTGGGGCATGCCCCAAAGAAAACAGCTCTTTTGCCTGTAAAAAAAAAACACAATAGCCCCCCACATTACAACCCAACACCCACATACCCCTACTATAACCCAAACCCCCCTTAAATAAACCTAACACTACCCCCCTGAAGATCTCCCTACCTTGAGTCGTGTTCACCAAGCCGGGCCGAAGTCTTCATCCGATGGGGCAGAAGAGGACATCCAGACCGGCAGAAGTCTTCATCCAAGCGGGGCAAGAAGAAGTCTTCCATCCATCAGAAAAGTACAAAAAAACAAACAAACACTAAATTACCAAAAATAATAAAATATTACAATAATTTTAAACTAATTACACCTAATCTAAGCCCCCTACTATCTATTAATATAGCTACAATATAACTAATAGTTACATTGTAGCTATTTTAGGATTTATATTTATTTTACAGGCAACTTTGTATTTATTTTAACTAGGTACAATAGCTATTAAATAGTTAATAACTATTTAATAACTACCTAGCTAAAATAAATACAAATTTACCTGTAAAATAAATCCTAACCTAAGTTACAATTACACCTAACACTACACTGTCATTAAATTAACTAAATAAATGAATCCTATATAAAACTAAAGACTTACCTGTAAAATAAACCCTAATATAGCTACAATATAACTAATAGTTACATTGTAGCTATTTTAGCATTTAAATTTATTTTACAGGCAACTTTTATTTATTTTAACTAGGTACTATAGCTATTAAATAGATATTTACTGTTTAATAGCTACCTAGTTAAAATAATTACAAAATTACCTGTAAAATAAATCCTAACCTAAGTTACAATTAAACCTAACACTACACTATCATTAAATAAATTAACTGCAAGTACCTACAATTAAATACAATGAAATAAACTAAACTAAAGTACAAAAAAACAAACACTAAATTACAAAAAATAAAAAATTACAAGAATTTTAAACTAATTACACCTAATCTAAGCCCCCTAATAAAATAACAAAGCCCCCCAAAATAAAAAAATGCCCTACCCTATACTAAATTACAAAAGTAATCAGCTCTATTACCTTACAAGCCCTTAAAAGGGCCTTTTGCGGGGGCATGCCCCAAAGAAAACAGCTCTTTTGCCTGTAAAAAAAAACACAATACCCCCCCCCCACATTACAACCCACCACCCACATACCCCTACTCTAACCCAAACCCCCCTTAAATAAACCTAACACTACCCCCCTGAAGATCTCTCTACCGTGTCTTCACCCAGCGGGCCGAAGTCTTCATCCGATCGGGCAGAAGAGGACATCCAGACCGGCAGAAGTCTTCATCCAAGCGGGGCAAGAAGAGGTCTTCCATCCATCAGAAGTCTTGATCCAGGCGGCATCTTCTCTGTTCATCCATCCGGAGCGGAGCGGCAGCATCCTGAAGACATCCCACGCAGAGCATCCTCTTCTTTCTTGATCCGACGACTAAGTGACTGTACTTTTAAGTGACGTCATCCAAGATGGCATCCCTTGAATTCCGATTGGCTGATAGGATTCTATCAGTCAATCGGAATTAAGGTAGGAAAAATCTGATTGGCTGATTCAATCAGCCAATCAGATTCAAGTTCAATCCGATTGGCTGATCCAATCAGCCAATCAGATTGACCTCGCATTCTATTGGCTGTTCCGATCAGCCAATAGAATGCGAGGTCAATCTGATTGGCTGATTGGATCAGCCAATCGGATTGAACTTGAATCTGATTGGCTGATTGAATCAGCCAATCAGATTTTTCCTACCTTAATTCCGATTGGCTGATAGAATCCTATCAGCCAATCGGAATTCAAGGGACGCCATCTTGGATGACGTCACTTAAAGGTACAGTCACTTAGTCGTCGGATCAAGAAAGAAGAGGATGCTCTGCGTGGGATGTCTTCAGGATGCTGCCGCTCCGCTCCGGAAGGATGAACAGAGAAGATGCCGCCTGGATCAAGACTTATGATGGATGGAAGACCTCTTCTTGCCCCGCTTGGATGAAGACTTCTGCCGGTCTGGATGTCCTCTTCTGCCCGATCAGATGAAGACTTCGGCCCGCTGGGTGAACACACGGTAGGGAGATCTTCAGGGGGGTAGTGTTAGGTTTATTTAAGGGGGGTTTGGGTTAGAGTAGGGGTATGTGGGTGGTGGGTTGTAATATGGGGGGGGTATTGTGTTATTTTACAGGCAAAAGAGCTGTTTCTATGGGGCATGCCCCCGCAAAAGGCCCTTTTAAGGGCTGGTAAGGTAATAGAGCTGATTACTTTTGTAATTTAGTATAGGGTAGGGCATTTTTTTATTTTGGGGGGCTTTGTTATTTTATTAGGGGGCTTAGATTAGGTGTAATTAGTTTAAAATTCTTGTAATTGTTTTTATTTTTTGTAATTTAGTGTTTGTTTTTTTGTACTTTAGTTTAGTTTATTTCATTGTATTTAATTGTAGGTACTTGTAGTTAATTTATTTAATGATAGTGTAGTGTTAGGTTTAATTGTAACTAAGGTTAGGATTTATTTTACAGGTAATTTTGTAATTATTTTAACTAGGTAGCTATTAAACAGTACATATCTATTTAATAGCTATTGTACCTAGTTAAAATAAATACAAAGTTGCCTGTAAAATAAATATAAATGCTAAAATAGCTACAATGTAACTATTAGTTATATTGTAGCTATATTAGGGTTTATTTTACAGGTAAGTCTTTAGTTTTATATAGGATTCATTTATTTAGTTAATTTAATGACAGTGTAGTGTTAGGTGTAATTGTAACTTAGGTTAGGATTTATTTTACAGGTAAATTTGTATTTATTTTAGCTAGGTAGTTATTAAATAGTTATTAACTATTTAATAGCTATTGTACCTAGTTAAAATAAATACAAAGTTGCCTGTAAAATAAATATAAATCCTAAAATAGCTACAATGTAACTATTAGTTATATTGTAGCTATATTAATAGCTAGTAGGGGGCTTAGATTAGGTGTAATTAGTTTAAAATTATTGTAATATGTTATTATTTTTGGTAATTTAGTGTTTGTTTGTTTTTTGTACTTTTCTGATGGATGGAAGACCTCTTCTTGCCCCGCTTGGATGAAGACTTCTGCCGGTCTGGATGTCCTCTTCTGCCCCATCGGATGAAGACTTCGGCCCGGCTTGGTGAACACGACTCAAGGTAGGGAGATCTTCAGGGGGGTAGTGTTAGGTTTATTTAAGGGGGGTTTGGGTTAGAGTAGGGGTATGTGGGTGTTGGGTTGTAATGTGGGGGGGGTATTGTGTTTTTTTTTACAGGCAAAAGAGCTGTTTTCTTTGGGGCATGCCCCCGCAAAAGGCCCTTTTAAGGGCTGGTAAGGTAATAGAGCTGTTAACTTTTGTAATTTAGTATAGGGTAGGGCATTTTTTTATTTTGGGGGGCTTTGTTTTTTTATTAGGGGGCTTAGATTAGGTGTAATTAGTTTAAAATTCTTGTAATATTTTTTTACTTTTTGTAATTTAGTGGGGGGGGTTTGTACTTTAGTTTAGTTTATTTAATTGTATTTAATTGTAGGTACTTGTAGTTAATTTATTTAATTATAGTGTAGTGTTAGGTTTAATTGTAACTTAGATTAGGATTTATTTTACAGGTAATTTTGTAATTATTTTAACTAGGTAGCTATTAAATAGTCAATATCTATTTAATAGCTATTGAACATAGTTAAAATAAATACAAAGTTGCCTGTACAATAAATATAAATGCTAAAATAGCTACAATGTAACTATTAGTTATATTGCAGCTATATTAGGGTTTATTTTACAGGTAAGTCTTTAGTTTTATATAGGATTCATTTATTTAGTTAATTTAATGATAGTGTAGTGTTAGGTGTAATTGTAACTTAGGTTATGATTTATTTTACAGGTAAATTTGTATTTATTTTAGCTAGGTAGTTATTAAATAGTTATTAACTATTTAATAACTATTGTACCTAGTTAAAATAAATACAAAGTTGCCTGTAAAATAAATATAAATCCTAAAATAGCTACAATGTAACTATTAGTTATATTGTAGCTATATTAATAGCTAGTAGGGGGCTTAGATTAGGTGTAATTAGTTTAAAATTATTGTAATATTTTATTATTTTTGGTAATTTAGTGTTTGTTTGTATTTTGGTACTTGTATGATGGATGGAAGACCTCTTCTTGCCCCGCTTGGATGAAGACTTCTGCCGGTCTGGATGTCCTCTTCTGCCCCATTGGATAAAGACTTCGGCCCGGCTGGATGAACACGACTCAAGGTAGGGAGATCTTCAGGGGGGTAGTGTTAGGTTTATTTAAGGGGGGTTTGGGTTAGAGTAGGGGTATGTGGGTGGTGGGTTGTAATGTGGGGGGGGGGATTGTGTTTTTTTTTTACAGGCAAAAGAGCTGTTTTCTTTGGGGCATGCCCCGCAAAGGGCCCTGTTCAGGGCTGGTAAGGTAATAGAGCTGTTAACTTTTGTAATTTAGTATAGGGTAGGGCATTTTTTTATTTTGGGGGGCTTTGTTATTTTATTAGGGGGCTTAGATTAGGTGTAATTAGTTTAAAATTCTTGTAATATTTTTTTATTTTTTGTAATTTAGTGTTTGTTTGTTTTTGTAATTTAGTGGGGTTTTTTGTACTTTAGTTTATTTAATTGTAGATAATTGTAGGTACTTGTAGTTAATTTATTTAATGATAGTGTAGTGTTAGGTTTAATTGTAACTTAGGTTAGGATTTATTTTACAGGTAATTTTGTAATTATTTTAACTAGGTAGCTATTAATTAGTCAATAACTATTTAATAGCTATTGTACCTAGTTAAAATAAATACAAAGTTGCCTGTAAAATAAATATAAATGCTAAAATAGCTACAATGTAACTATTAGTTATATTGCAGCTATATTAGGTTTTATTTTACAGGTAAGTATTTAGTTTTAAATATGATTAATTTATTTAATTAATTTAATGATAGTGTAGTGTTAGGTGTAATTGTAACTTAGGTTAGGATTTATTTTACAGGTAAATTTGTATTTATTTTAGCTAGGTAGTTATTAAATAGTTATTAACTATTTAATAACTATTGTACCTAGTTAAAATAAATACAAAGTTGCCTGTAAAATAAAAATAAATCCTAAAATAGCTACAATGTAACTATTAGTTATATTGTAGCTATATTAAGGTTTATTTTACAGGTAAGTCTTTAGTTTTAAATAGGATTCATTTATTTAACTATAGTAAACTTATTTAGTTTTATTTAAATTATATTTAAGTTAGGGGGTGTTAGTGTTAGGGTTAGACTTAGGTTTAGGGGTTAATAACCTTATTATAGTAGCAGCGACATTGGGGGCGGGAGATTAGGGGTTAATAATTGTAGGTAGGTGGCGGCGATGTTAGGGAGGGCAGATTAGGGGTTAATAAAATGTATTATAGTGTTTGCGAGGCGGGAGTGCGGCGGTTTAGGGGTTAATACATTTATTATAGTGGCGGCGATTTGCGGTCGGCAGATTAGGGGTTAATACTTGTAGTTAGATTGTGGCGACGTTGGGGGGGGCAGATTAGGGGTTAATAACTATAATGTAGGGGTCGGCGGTGTTAGGGACACCAGATTAGGGGTTAATAGCTATAATGTAGGCGGCGGCGATATCGGGTCGGCAGATTAGGGGTTAATACTTGTAGTTAGATTGCGGCGACGTTGGGGGGGGGCAGATTAGTGGTTAATAACTATAATGTAGGGGTCGGCGGTGTTAGGGACACCAGATTAGGGGTTAATAGCTATAATGTAGGCGGCGGCGATATCGGGTCGGCAGATTAGGGGTTAATACTTGTAGTTAGATTGCGGCGACGTTGGGGGGGGGCAGATTAGGGGTTAATAACTATAATGTAGGGGTCGGCGGTGTTAGGGACACCAGATTAGGGGTTAATAGCTATAATGTAGGCGGCGGCGATATCGGGTCGGCAGATTACGGGTTAATACTTGTAGTTAGATTGCGGCGATGTTGGGGGGGGCAGATTAGGGGTTAATAACTATAATGTAGGGGTCGGCGGTGTTAGGGACACCAGATTAGGGGTTAATAGCTATAATGTAGGCGGCGCGATATCGGGTCGGCAGATTACGGGTTAATACTTGTAGTTAGATTGCGGCGACGTTGGGGGGGCAGATTAGGGGTTAATAACTATAATGTAGGGGTCGGCGGTGTTAGGGACACCAGATTAGGGGTTAATAGCTATAATGTAGGCGGCGGCGATATCGGGTCGGCAGATTAGGGGTTAATACTTGTAGTTAGATTGCGGCGACGTTGGGGGGGCAGATTAGGGGTTAATAACTATAATGTAGGGGTCGGCGGTGTTAGGGACAGCAGATTAGGGGTTAATAGCTATAATGTAGGCGGCGGCGATATCGGGTCGGCAGATTAGGGGTTAATACTTGTAGTTAGATTGCGGCGACGTTGGGGGGGGAAGATTAGGGGTTAATAACTATAATGTAGGGGTCGGCGGTGTTAGGGACAGCATATTAGGGGTTAATAGCTATAATGTAGGTTGTGGCGATATCCGATCGGCAGATTAGGGGTAAATAATGTTATTATAGGGTTTGCGATGTGGGGGGGCCTGGGTTTATTGGTTCATAGGTAGTTTATGGGTGTTAGTGACTTAGTGTACTAAAACATACCAAATTTCGGAACCGAATAGAACCAAATTCAGCCGAATCCGAATAAATCCGAAACGAATTTATTCGGATCCGAATAAATCCGAAACGAATTTATTCAAATTTTGCCGAATCCGATTCGATCCGAAACGAAATTCGAAAAGTCTGAATCGATCCGAAATGAAAACGAACCGAATTTTTTAGCCGTGCACATGTCTACCAACCAATAGCAAGCTAAGGATATATGTTTTTTTTTTTTTTTTTTTGTTCTCTGAAAAATATAACAAAAAACTAAGTACATTTGATAGCAAAAAGTGAATTTAAAATTGTCTTAAAATTACATGCAATAGCAGTTTTATTAACATGAATGGAACACATGCAAGAAAGTTTTCATTAAAACAATATGTGTAAACAGCTATGATACACTGACCAAAATAAATTTTCTTAAGGACAAGGTTGTTGAGAAATTTTTGCAAAAAACTGCCAGAAACATGGAAAATGCACTCAATTTGTGCAAATGCAAACTCATGTAGAGTGAATGTCATATAAGGGCACTGTAATGTAAAGTCTTTTAATGGATTGGACCAACATTGGCTACAAAAACGAGAGGAAAGAAGCAGAGCAAAGCACTTATCAGGGCTCTTATAGGGGATTGTTATATACGTCATAGATATATTTTAAGAAGTTATTTATAACCCTTCTTTAGATTGTGTTCTGAATCGATATATAATATCTTTTTCCTAAAATTTCATATGTCTAATAGGTAATTAGATCTAGTATAAATATATAAAAAGCCCAACTCCAATTTAATCACATTTACTAAAAACAGAAAACACACAATACATGCTCACTTACTGATAAAATGACAAAGATGGGTGTCTGTAGTCCACAGTTACACTCTCGCAAACCTGTTAGTCAATGGGAACTTCAGTTAGATGCAGCACAGCATTTATTGTGTGCGCTCCCTCTAACTAATGTGATTGAATCAGAGTTGCACTTTCTATATCTTTATACAAGGTCTGCTTTTGTCTATCACTAGAACAAGGATGCAGCTCCCCTGCATCTAATTACACTGACATTATATCTGATTGATATTCTCACGATTGGACTGGTATTGGTCTGTTAGCTTTTTCCATTTATTTATTTTTACATATACAATATATATATATATATATATATATATATATATATATATATATATATATATATATATATATATATATATATATATATATATATATATATACACTGTATATATACAGTATATTATATGAGTTGATATATTTCTGCTGAAACACTTTTCTGATTGTGCTGTAAAATACTCTAATAGGTAATTATAGAGAGCCCTTACTACAAAGTTAGGCTTATGTTTCCCAAGAGTCAATGACACTCTGTAGAGTTATTTTCCCCCCAATAAATAATAAACCATATGTTGTTTATTCCTTCACAAACTAATTTAGTGTGGATATTTAGTTCTACAAAAAGCTATCTAAGATGTGTAGTAGGGTTTAGTGACCTTTGAGTCGGAATACCATATGTAGTTTAAAGCCTGGCATTTCATATGCCAGAGATGAGAGATACAAGAGCTTTATGTGTTTGGAGGTCTGGAACCTCAAGGTAAATTCTATTTATTTTATGAAAAATCAATGGAATTTCAAACAAAGAGAATCTCAAACAGAGAGATGTAAATGGCATTGTACAGTAAATGGCATTGTACTGGCATTTACAATAAAAAGAAGGCATAGATTTAAAAATTATAATACATTCCACAAAGAATATAGGTAAATGACTATCAATGAAACCTCAATATGTATTTTAATGCTTTCTAACACTATTATTTATAAAGACTGGGATTAGACAAGTCATGAATCATATTCCTACAGATCCATTTATTAAATGTTTTATTCTTGTTTGACAGCCTGCCATAAAAGTGATGCATTTTGAAGTATATAAATAGATATGGGACAAAACAGATCTTTATAATTATAAAATAAAATGTAGACTTTAATCTGTTCACATATAACAATATCTTTAAAACAGGATCTCAAAGTACAGAATACAGATTCAGTTCTATATCAGCACACATAATTTTACCTTTTCTGTAAGCTTACAGTCCTTTATTTTTCTTTACATTTTAATTTATACCTGAGAGCATTATATCTGCATAATTTTTAAGCATATTATTTTTTTGTTTTTGTACAATATATAACTCCAGAGATCAATTTTCTATACAATAAAACTTCTCTTCTATACAATAAAACTTGAGAAGAATCAAACACAAGGAAAGAGGCGCCGTATGTGTGAATCTGAAACAGCTGACATCAGATATAGAACAAGTGCAGGGTACTCACAATATGGAAAGGCACTCCAATGTGCCTATAGGAGCAGGCTGGTATTCACAGCAAACCAGCTAGCTGAACCGGCAATCCAGGATATCCTAAGGTAGGAGTCTCTATGTCTTAGCAGACTGTATTTACTGGGTCCAGCAATATGGGTGCAAACAAAGGCACACCACTGTGTGAATCTGTGAGGGTACAATAGTAAATTTGCAATCTGTGCAGGGTACTCACATTCTGTGGCGGCACTCAATTGTACCAATAGAAACAGGCTGGCTTTCTCAGCAGACCAGCTGGCTGTGTGGGATGTGAAGCAGGAAACTCTGCAACATTCAGGATCAACAGGTAGCTCAGAAGATGAAATGATCAGTAGCAATGAGGATATATGGTTAAAAATGGATTTAATAATATTAAAATCAATTAAAAATACATATATCACTCATGCACTATAAGTAAGTGACATGCAACGCGTTTCTCGGTTTCAACCGTTTCATCAGGCATGTGTTCTTGATCTAAACAAACATCTTATAAAGACCTGAGCTACCTGTACTTCCCCACCCTTCATACCAAAAAGACCAATCGCAAAAGCCCTTTGTTTAATTGCCCATTAGTTGATGCACCTGCACACTTCTCATCCCCTACCCTAATAGGCTTAATAAACTTGTATCAGTATTATACTCCAATGGGAGGGAAGAGATAACTAAATGTTTTTTGATATGTACCCCAATTCAAGACAATAATACAATCGATATATATTTATTATTATTATAGATACACACCAAGTATAGTGTGCATGGCCATAGATCAATACCTCATTTTAATCTAATGATAGCCTCATTCTATTAGAAAATAAAATGTTCATACCTGTCTGCTTGTGTTTAACGTAATGCGCAGCTGAAAAGTTTATAATAAGATGTGCTCAATACCTAATTTCTCTATTCAGTCTTCTATGTTTCACTGTGGATCCTCAACATTTTTCCACAATATTCGCCTAATTCACACAATGTAGCATTAAACAGAAAACCGCCACACGGATCATGTAAGGTAAACAATCCTCCGTGATTGTCCGGCATCTGACGTATACGCCGATGGTAGGCTGATTAGCTCCAACCATCAGACCAATCAAAAATGCTAGCCGCTGCACACCCCTACTCGAGTGTGTAAACAAATCTTCAGACTTGCGACAGTGGGCAAAGGCACTCTGATGATGCCCCGAAACCCACAGCATGCTGCAACAATTGTCAGCACCACCTCTAGTACCGATCAGTGTCATCAGCTAGAAACTGCTCCCGCATAGAGACCGAAAAAGGGGAAACTTCTCCCATCTCAGGTCTGTCAATGACAGGACCCGCCTCCTCACTACGTCACGGAGCTGTCAACCCAAACTTCCATAGACACTCCCGTGAATGGATACAATCATGGAACATCGTTCCTATGGCTAGAAATCTCTAATACCGGCAGCTAGTCCTGCTAATCAAATTATATGACAATAGTACTACCAGGTATCTAGTGGGTAGCAGTTACTAGTGTGGCAAAAATCGCCAGTAAGGGAACAGCCACTATATAAACCTACCAGTGAATATCTGCCTAATAAGCCTAATCTGGGGCATATCACTTAACGCTTCCCTCAACTCATACCCCAGTGCGTGGGCCCAGATCCATATACGGGACAACATGACCCTCTACATGACCAGAACCACCAAATTTGATGGCCCATACCAGAACTAAGTGTGATCACAACTAACTAACCAATGTTTGTAATAAGCATTCTCCATAGGACAAATACTTTAGTAACACATGTAATAATCAGTTTGAGCCTAATAAACTAACTAACTTATGTTATATTATAAACATAATGTGCTACTATTATAAAGTACTGTGTGCATATGACCTCGACATAAAGTGCTTCACATATTGTGACCCCTAATTATTAATATATACAGTTTCCCACCATTCTTTTCATACTCAAACACTAATAACCTTAACTGTGCCATTAATTAAAGTGAAACTGAGATGGTCATTCAACCATAATGATAATCATCATGTGGGAGATGACCAAGTAAAACAGAATTGACAAATTCATTTGTCCTACCCTATTTGACATAAATCATATAAAATCAATAAGAGAGGCACAATGATCATAATAGACATTCATGGTCCTCATAATACTAAACTATAGTGATACCTAAATAATCATCAAAGATTGCAGTGATAGTGATAGCTAATATTATACATGATATTTCTACTAAATCCAAAGTAATATATAGAAAAAACGTATATATTAGTGAGGTATATTAAAATCTATAAGTAATATTATTATTAATAATCCCCAAATAATATTGAGTTTTATGTGAGTTATGACCCTATATAACTATATATGCTAATAGTTTTTGAATGTATGTGTATATAGAGAAGTGGGCAGATACCAACATAGGGTTAAACTCCGGTTCACAAAAATGTTCACATAATCATGCAAAGCTAGCGGTATCTATCACTTCATTGAGACCTAATGGAAACAAGGTTTTAAACCTATAGATCTAGTAGGTCTCTCTTTGTCTGAGTCGTGAAAACCTATTATATGCACGGGGTGATTTTAAAACTACACCTCCCTGCAGTATGTTCCTGGCAAACTTGCCTAGGTACACTGTGTTTCATAGACCCAGACCCAGACAAAGAGAGACCTACTGGATCTATAGGTTTAAAACCTTGTTTCCATTAGGTCTCAATGAAGTGATAGATACCACTAGCTTTGCATGATTATGTGAACATTTTTGTGATTAAAAATTAGGGGTCACAATATGTGAAGCACTTTATGTTGAGGTCATATGCACACAGTACTTTATAATAGTAGCACATTATGTTTATAATATAACATAGGTTAGTTAGGTTATTAGGCTCAAACTGATTATTACATGTGTTACTAAAGTATTTGTCCTATGGAGAATGCTTATTACAAACATTGGTTAGTTAGTTGTGATCAAACTTAGTTCTGGTATGGGCCACCAAGTTTGGTGGTTCTGGTCATGTAGAGTTGAGGGAAGCGTTAAGTGATATGCCCCAGATTAGGCTTATTAGGCAGATATTTACTGGTAGGTTTATATAGTGGCTGTTCCCTTACTGGCGATTTTTGCCACACTAGTAACCGCTACCCACTAGATACCTGGTAGTACTATTGTCATATAATTTGATTAGCAGGACTAGCTGCCGGTATTAGAGATTTCTAGCCATAGGAACGATGTTCCATGATTGTATCCATTCACGGGAGTGTCTATGGAAGTTTGGGTTGACAGCTCCGTGACGTAGTGAGGAGGCGGGTCCTGTCATTGACAGACCTGAGACGGGAGAAGTTTCCCCTTTTTCGGTCTCTATGCGGGAGCAGTTTCTAGCTGATAACACTGATCGGTACTAGAGGTGGTGCTGACAATTGTTGCAGCATGCTGTGGGTTTCGGGGGCATCATCAGAGTGCCTTTGCCCACTGTCGCGAGTCTGAAGATTTGTTTACACACTCGAGTAGGGGTGTGCAGCGGCTAGCATTTTTGATTGGTCTGATGGCTGGAGCTAATCAGCCTACCATCGGCGTATATGTCAGATACCGGACAATCACGGAGGATTGTTTACCTTACATGATCCGTGTGGCGGTTTACTGTTTAATGCTACATTGTGTGAATTAGGCGAATATTGTGGAAAAATGTTAAGCGGATCCACAGTGAAACATAGAAGATTGAATAGAGAAATTAGGTATTGAGCACATCTTATTATAAACTTTTCAGCTGCGCATTACGTTAAACACAAGCAGACAGGTATGAACATTTTATTTTCTAATAGAATGAGGCTATCATTAGATTAAAATGAGGTATTGATCTATGGCCATGCACACTATACTTGGTGTGTATCTATAATAATAATAAATATATATCGATTGTATTATTGTCTTGAATTGGGGTACATATCAAAAAACATTTAGTTATCTCTTCCCTCCCATTGGAGTATAATACTGATACAAGTTTATTAAGCCTATTAGGGTAGGGGATGAGAAGTGTGCAGGTGCATCAACTAATGGGCAATTAAACAAAGGGCTTTTGCGATTGGTCTTTTTGGTATGAAGGGTGGGGTAGTACAGGTAGCTCAGGTCTTTATAAGATGTTTGTTTAGATCAAGAACACATGCCTGATGAAACGGTTGAAACCGAGAAACGCGTTGCATGTCACTTACTTATAGTGCATGAGTGATATATATGTATTTTTAATTGCTTTTAATATTATTAAATCCATTTTTAACCATATATCCTCATTGCTACTGATCATTTCATCTTCTGAGCTACCTGTTGATCCTGAATGTTGCGGAGTTTCCTGATTCACATCCCACAAAGCCAGCTGGTCTGCTGAGAAAGCCAGCCTGTTTTTTTATTTACTATTGTACCCTCACAGATTCACACAGTGGTGTGCCTTTGTTTGCACCTAGCTCCTGCTCCCATATTGCTGGACCCAGTAAATACAGTCTGCTAAGACATAGAGACTCCTACCTTAGGATATCCTGGATTGCCGGTTCAGCTAGCTGGTTTGCTGTGAATACCAGCCTGCTCCTATAGGCACATTGGAGTGCCTTTCCATATTGTGAGTACCCTGCACTTGTTCTATATCTGATGTCAGCTGTTTCAGATTCACACATACGGCGCCTCTTTCCTTGTGTTTGATTCTAGATTCGTTAACCTTTGGAGGGTGAAGATAGAGTGCTGCCTTTAGTTCCATAGAAGACAGATACCTGAATCATATTGGACTATTTTGGACTTTTTGTATTTGTCCTCTACAATCTAGGATTCCGGTATCTAGCAGTGTATATACACATTAATATTGTTGTTTTTTTTTGCTATATTATTAATCTGCTGATTGATGAATTGAAACATTTACAGGGAGTGCAGAATTATTAGGCAAATGAGTATTTTGACCACATCATCCTCTTTATGCATGTTGTCTTACTCCAAGCTGTATAGGCTTGAAATCCTACTACCAATTAAGCATATTAGGTGATGTGCATCTCTGTAATGAGAAGGGGTGTGGTCTAATGACATCAACACCCTATATCAGGTGTGCATAATTATTAGGCAACTTCCTTTCCTTTGGCAAAATGGGTCAAAAGAAGGACTTGACAGGCTCAGAAAAGTCAAAAATAGTGAGATATCTTGCAGAGGGATGCAGCACTCTTAAAATTGCAAAGCTTCTGAAGCGTGATCATCGAACAATCAAGCGTTTCATTCAAAATAGTCAACAGGGTCGCAAGAAGCGTGTGGAAAAACCAAGGCGCAAAATAACTGCCCATGAACTGAGAAAAGTCAAGCGTGCAGCTGCCAAGATGCCACTTGCCACCAGTTTGGCCATATTTCAGAGCTGCAACATCACTGGAGTGCCCAAAAGCACAAGGTGTGCAATACTCAGAGACATGTCCAAGGTAAGAAAGGCTGAAAGACGACAACCACTGAACAAGACACACAAGTTGAAACGTCAAGACTGGGCCAAGAAATATCTCAAGACTGATTTTTCTAAGGTTTTATGGACTGATGAAATGAGAGTGAGTCTTGATGGGCCAGATGGATGGGCCCGTGGCTGGATTGGTAAAGGGCAGAGAGCTACAGTCTGACTCAGACGCCAGCAAGGTGGAGGTGGAGTACTGGTTTGGGCTGGTATCATCAAAGATGAGCTTGTGGGGCCTTTTTCGGGTTGAGGATGGAGTCAAGCTCAACTCCCAGTCCTACTGCCAGTTTCTGGAAGACACCATCTTCAAGCAGTGGTACAGGAAGAAGTCTGCATCCTTCGAGAAAAACATGATTTTCATGCAGGACAATGCTCCATCACACGCGTCCAAGTACTCCACAGCGTGGCTGGCAAGAAAGGGTCTAAAAGAATGAAAATCTAATGACATGGCCTCCTTGTTCACCTGATCTGAACCCCATTGAGAACCTGTGGTCCATCATCAAATGTGAGATTTACAAGGAGGGAAAACAGTACACCTCACTGAACAGTGTCTGGGAGGCTGTGGTTGCTGCTGCACGCAATGTTGATGGTGAACAGATCAAAACACTGACAGAATCCATGGATGGCAGGCTTTTGAGTGTCCTTGCAAAGAAAGGTGGCTATATTGGTCACTGATTTGTTTTTGTTTTGTTTTTGAATGTCAGAAATGTATATTTGTGAATGTTGAGATGTTATATTGGTTTCACTGGTAAAAATAAATAATTGAAATGGGTATATATTTGTTTTTTGTTAAGTTGCCTAATAATTATGCACAGTAATAGTCACCTGAACACACAGATATCCCCCTAAAATAGCTATAACTAAAAGCAAACTAAAAACTACTTCCAAAACTATTCAGCTTTGATATTAATGAGTTTTTTGGGTTCATTGAGAACATGGTTGTTGTTCAATAATAAAATTAATCCTCAAAAATACAACTTGTCTAATAATTCTGCACTCCCTGTATATATGGTCATGTGGGTTCACATATATACCGTATATCATTCTTAATAGCGCCCCCTATTGGGTTATTCCCTTGGTTTTTAAAACTTGAGAAGAGAAGGGGATTGAGGACAGAGCCTTGAGGTACCCCAACAGAAAGTGGTGACAGGGCAGAAGAGGCCCCAGAGAAGGCTACACTAAAGGTACGGTTTGACAGGTAGGAAGAGAACCAGGAGAGGGCTGTGTCACAAATACCGAAGGATTGGAGGTTTTGGAAAAAAAGAGGGTGGTCAACAGTATTAAAGACTTCAGAGAGATCAAGAAGGATAAGCAGAGGGAAGTGGCCTTTAGATTTTGGTGTAAGTAGGTCATTGGTAACCTTAATCATTTCTGTCTCTGTGGAGTGCTGGTGATGAAATCCAGATTGCAGTGGGTCAAGGAGGGAGTTAAATGTAACGAAATGGGATAGGCATGCATATACTAGCTTTTCGAGAAGCTTTTGGAGGGAGGAGGGAAATAGGGAGGTAGTTGGATGGGGAGGTTGGATCAAGGAAAGGTTTTTTTGAGGATAGGTGTGCCCAGTGCATGTTTCAGAGATGAGGGAAATATACCGGTGCTGAGGCAGAGGTTGAAAATGTGTGTGAGTATAGGGGTAAGGGTAGAAGAGAGGGAGGGGAGTAGCTGTGAAGGGATAGGGTCAAGGGGACAGGTAGTAAGGTGAGAGTACAGTATAAGTGCAGTAACAGGGAAGAAAGATCTAAGTTTATGGCTATGTGGGTTGTGGTTTATTACGAGCGTTTGAGAGGGTGAGAGAATTGAAGTATGTTGAGAGCTGATTTCATTTCTGATGGAGTTGATTTTGTTATTGAAGTAGCTGGCAAAGTATTGAGCTGGCAGAGAAGCTGTATTAGGAGGTGAGGGTGGGCAGAGAAAATAGTATTGAAAGTGAACAGACGTTTTTGGTTTGAAGAAAGAGAAGACATAAGAGTAGAGAAGTAATGTTGATTATAAAGATTAAGGGCAGAATAGTAGGAGCTCAAGATGAATTTGTAATTAAGAAAATCAGCTGAACTCCAAGATTTTCTCAAGTGCCGCTCTGCCGTACAGGAACATCTGTGTAGATACCATGTCAGAGGAGTATGCCAGGGCTGAGGATGAGTGCTTAAGGAGGGAGAGTTGTTGGGAGGGATGATATGTTGCAAGTGAGGAGATGGTGATCAGAAAGAGGACAAGGGGAATTTATGAAGTATGAAATAGTGCATCGATAGCTAAAGATCAGGTCAAGAGAGTGACTGTCTTTGTGAGTGGGAGAATCAGTCCATTATGACAAACCGAAAGAGGAGTTGAGTTGCGGAAGTTGTTTTGCAGAAGAGGCAGTAGGATTGTCAAGAGGGATGTTGAAGTCGCCAAGAATGAGGGCAGGGGTGTTGGAGAAAAGGAAATAAGGTAGCCAGGCAGCCAAGTGATCTAGAAATTGAGTTGAGGAGCCAGGGAGTCAGTATATGACTGATACACCTATAGAGAGGGGAGAGAATAAACGAATCATGTGGGTTTCGAATGAGGAAAATGTGAGGGAAGAGATGGGTTGTATTTTTTGAAAGGTGCAATGAGAGGAAAGTAAATACCTACACCACCTCCTTGTCTATTACCAGACCTAGGAGTGTAGATGAAGTGGAGACCCCCCATGTGACAGAGCAGCAGTAGATGCTGTGTCTAGGGGAGAGAGCCATGTTTCTGTTAGCACCAGAAGGTTGAGGGAGCGGGAGATAAAGAGGTCATGTATAGAAGTGAGCTTGTTGCAAACAGAGAAAGAGTTCCAGAGTGCACAAGTGAAAGTAGTAGTGGCTTTAGATACAAGAGAAATGTGAGTAAGGTTGCAAGAGTTTTGTTTTCTGAGTCTATAGAATGGTACACATGGATGTGCATGGCTAGGAAGTAGTTGGGGCCAGGATTAGGGGAGATGTCACCAGCAGTTAGTAAAAGCAAAAGGGATAGTGACATGAGATGAGATGCAAATTTGCAGTAATGAGACTGTTTTTGAGACTAGGTGCAGGGGGGAGAGAGTGTTGAGGAATAGTGAGTATAAGAGAGATGGGCTAATGAACAGTGCAGGTGGAGAGGGAGAAGGAGTATTTGAATAATGTAGTTTGTTATAGAGACAAGAGGTAGCAAAAAGGAATATGAATATATTGAGCATTTTTACAAAAGTGGGTACCAATTAAACACATAAGACACAGTATTACAGCAGCACTTGCATAAGGAAACAATGAGATACATAAAACATAATATTACAAAAGTACTTGCCTTGTGTCTTGCCCCTTGCCCAAACCTTTTTCAATTCTTGTATAATTCTTTTCTTAATGCTTCATTTATAAAATGCTCATTTCAAAAATGTGAACATATGTTGTTGTAACAATGCACACTGCCCAGGCAATGCCCAGTCCAGTGCAACATCCTTCAAAGGAGCAATCACTTCCCTTATGTTAATTTTTATATGGAGTTACTATGGTGCATTTTAGAACCAACACCTAGTGATCTGTCAGCAGGGTGATTCCAGTTCTTAAGGCAATCACCTGAAGAGATACATAAAAAATAATACTTTATATGACAGTTGTTTTGTGTGTGTATTGTATATTTAGACTAGAGGACAGTATCTCCTTAAGTTCCCCTCCCTCTTTAAAATAAATACAGTAAATTGTTAATTTATTTATGATCATTAACAACCATTTAAAATACATAAAGAAAGAGAAGCAATCTAGCTCAGTGGATAGTTATATGACCCACTACCACCTGGGACTAACTTCTTTTAGCCAAAATGTGATTTTAACCAAGAACTTTCCAGAAGTATTTTAGTCTGATCCCAACTAACAAGATTATTCTAGCCCTGAAATACCATGCAATACTCCTCTGAACAATGGAAATAGAAAATCCACATGATCGTTTGGCCTACTTTGGGTCTTGTCAGTCATGTGAAGCCATATTCCTATAGGCACATTGGGCAAAGAGTCCATGTCTGGTTTCCCCCATTACCCTTAGGGAGACTTTCCTCAAAGTCATATTACAGATACATACAAAAAGAGAAGTAGTCTGCCAGGAATGAACAACAGCTCAGTGACCGGTTGCCACCAGGGAGTAGCATCTTTTAGCCCAATTCACAGAGGAGAACTTTCCTGAAGTATATCAGTCGGATCCTGATTAAAGGGACATTAAACCCGATTTCTTTCTTTCATGATTCAGACAGAGAATACAATTTTAAACAACATTCCAATTTACTTCTTTTATCTAATTTGCTTCATCCTTTAGATGTCCTTTGTTTAGAAAAATCACAGTGCACATCGGTAAGCCAATCACACAAGGCATCTTTGTGAAGCCACCCATCAGCAGCTTTTGATCCTATCTAGATATACTTTTCAGCAAAGGATATCAAGAGAACAAAGCAAATTAGATAATATAAGTAAATTAGAAAGTTGTTTAAAATGTCACGCTGTTTCTAAATCATGAAAGAAAAAATTGGGTTTCATGTCCCTTTAACAAGGTCAGTCCAGCCCGGAAATACCAGCTAATTCTCCTCTGAAAAAAGGGAATGGCAACTCCAATCCAGAAGGCTGTACCCTGGGTGGATAAAATCACATTTTGTGGGCTATTAAGCACTGTCCGATCCCATTTGAACACTTCTCTAATCTATTTAAATCATCTAAAAATGTCTGAGACATTAAATTCTTGTTTAAAAAGGTGGATATTGTTTTTCTAAAATGGGGTACTAAGCCTTACGTGTTTTATTTGTTTTTGTTATTTTTTTACAGGGGGAGGTAGGGCTCTTAAAGAGAACCTCCTCTCCTTAATGAAAACCTCCCTGTATCAACTGTACTTGGTCAGGTGATCACCACAATATAGGATTACATTTGCCTTAGACAAGTGATACCTCATAAAAAAAGAACAACTTTTCAACTTTGTCCATCTACATTAAAACGAAAATGACATCTGCTCTCTTTCAGCCCTGCTCCCATCCTCAGCTTAAACTGCCTAATGATTTGAACAGCAGGAGATCATAATTTTGATGGTGTTCACCTGCAATTTTAAGGAACTTGAGACTCATTTGAAGTAATATTTCCTCTTTTAAAGACAAAGATATGTGTTATGTAAGAGATCCCTTATGCATAATGAGTAATGAGAAAATAACCCATCCTCTGTTTTCAAATAGTTGGCCATTGTCTCTGTGACTCTGGGGGGCAGTTATCAACGTGTCAACTTTCCTGCCTTCGCCGGCCCAATACGCCCGCCTAAGCTCGCCTCACATCGCCGCCGCGGACCTGAAAAAATTTGTCTAAGTTATCAAGTAAAGCTGTCAAAAAGCTGCGGGGCGATGAGCAGCGGACTGTGATAGTTATCACTCATCCAATCTTGCTGCTCTTTGGCTGTTTGACAGCTTTCTTGCTAGCCTGTCACTAAGCACTCACACTAAACTACACTGTTCTACTCCCTATACCGGCGCCCCCGGAGCCCCCCACAACTAAATAAAGTTACTAACCCCTAAACCGCCGCTCCTAGACCCCGCTGCAAGTTTTATAAATGTATTAACCCCTAAACCGCCGCTCCCAGACACCACTGCCCCCTACATTATACCTATTAACCCCTATCCTATACCGTCACCCTCTATAATAAAGTTATTAACCCCTATCCTGCTGATCCCGCACCTCGCCGCAACTAAATAAATAGTTTAACCCCTAAACCGCCGCTCCCTGAACCCGCCGCAACCTATATTAAATTTATTAACCCCTATCCTGCCCCCCCTACACTGTCGCCACCTATAATAAATTTATTAACCCCTATCCTGCCCCCCACTACACCGCTGCCACTGTAATAAAATTATTAACCCCTAAACCTAAGTCTAACACTAACCCTAACACCTCCTAACTTAAATATTAATTAAATAAATCTAAATCATATTTCTATTATTAACTAAGTTAATCCTATTTAAAACTAAATACTTACCTTTAAAATAAACCCTAATATAGCTACAATATAAATAATAATTATATTGTAGCTATCTTAGGATGTATTTTTATTTTACAGGTACCTTTCAATTTATTTTAACTAGGTACAATAGCTATTAAATAGTTATTAACTATTTAATAGCTTACCTAGCTAAAATAAAGAGAAAATTACCTGTAAAATAAAAACTAACCTAAGTTACAATTACACCTAACACTACACTATACTTTAATAAATTATTCCTATTTAAAACTAAATACTTACCTGTAAAATAAACCCTAAGATAGCTACAATATAATTAATAATTACATTGTAGCTATCTTAGGATTTATATTTATTTTACAGGTAACTTTGTATTTATTTTAGCTAGTTAGAATAGTTATTAAATAGTTATTAACTATTTAATAACTACCTAGCTAAAAGAAATACAAAATTACCTGTAAAATAAATCCTAACCTAAGTTACAATTACACCTAACACTACACTATCATTAAATAAATTAAATAAATTAACTACAAATAACTACAATTAAATACAATTACATAAACTAACTAAAGTACAAAAAATAAAAAAGCTAAGTTTCAAAAAATAAAAAAAATGAGTTACAAACATTTAAAAAAATATTACAACAATTTTAAGCTACTTACACCTAATCTAAGCCCCCTAATAACCCCCCCCCCCAAAATAAAAAAATGCCCTACCCTATTCTACATTAAAATAGTTCAAAGCTCTTTTACCTTACCAGCCCTTAAAAGGGCCTTTTGTGGGGGCATGCCCCAAAGAATTCAGCTCTTTTGCCTGTAAAAGAAAAATACAACCCCCCCAACATTAAAACCCACCACCCACATACCCCTAATCTAACCCAAACCCCCCTTAAAATAACCTAACACTAATCCCCTAAAGATCATCATACCTTTAGTCGTCTTCACTCAGCCGAGCCACCGATGGAACTGTAGAGGAGACCCGGACCGGCAGAAGTGATCATCCAAGGGGCGGTGAAGAAATCTTCCATCCGATGAAGTGATCCTCCAAGCGGCGCTGAAGAAATCTTCCATCCGGGCGATGTCATCTTCCAAGAGGCGCTGAAGAAGTCTTCTATCCGGGCGAGGTCATCTTCGAAGCCGGGTCTTGAATCTTCATCCCGCCGACGCGGAACATCCTTCTTTCACGATGGACTACCGACAAATGAAGGCTCCTTTAAGGGATGTCATCCAAGATGGCGTCCCTTCAATTCCGATTGGCTGATAGGATTCTATCAGCCAATCGGAATTAAGGTAGGGTCTTGAATCTTCATCCCGCCGACGCGGAACATCCTTCTTTCACGACGGACTACCGACAAATGAAGGCTCCTTTAAGGGATGTCATCCAAGATGGCGTCCCTTCAATTCCGATTGGCTGATAGGATTCTATCAGCCAATCGGATTGAACTTGAATCTGATTGGCTAATTGAATCAGCCAATCAGATTCAAGTTCAATCCGATTGGCTGATCCAGTCAGCCAATCAGATTGAGCTCACATTCTATTGGCTGATCGGAACAACCAATAGAATGCAAGCTCAATCTGATTGGCTGACTGGATCAGCCAATCGGATTGAACTTGAATCTGATTGGCTGATTCAATCAGCCAATCAGATTTTTCCTACCTTAATTCCGATTGACTCAGCTGAGCCACCGATGGAACTGAAGAGGAGACCCCGACCGGCAGAAGTGATCATCCAAGGGGCGCTGAAGAAATCTTCCATCCGATGAAGTGATCCTCCAAGCGGCGCTGAAGAAATCTTCCATCCGGGCGATGTCATCTTCCAAGAGGCGCTGAAGAAGTCTTCTATCCGGGCGAGGTCATCTTCGAAGCCGGGTCTTGAATCTTCATCCCGCCGACGCGAACATCCTTCTTTCCCGACGGACTACCGACGAATGAAGGCTCCTTTAAGGGACGTCATCCAAGATGGCGTCCCTTCAATTCCGATTGGCTGATAGGATTCTATCAGCCAATCGGAATTAAGGTAGGAAAAATCTGATTGGCTGATTGAATCAGCCAATCAGATTCAAGTTCAATCCGATTGGCTGATCCAGTCAGCCAATCAGATTGAGCTCGCATTCTATTGGTTGTTCCAATCAGCCAATAGAATGTGAGCTCAATCTGATTGGCTGACTGGATCAGCCAATCGGATTGAACTTGAATCTGATTGGCTGATTGAATCAGCCAATCAGATTCAAGTTCAATCCGATTGGCTGATAGAATCCTATCAGCCAATCGGAATTGAAGGGTCGCCATCTTGGATGACATCCCTTAAAGGAGCCTTCATTTGTCGGTAGTCCGTCGTGAAAGAAGGATGTTCCGCGTCGGCGGGATGAAGATTCAAGACCCTACCTTAATTCCGATTGGCTGATAGAATCCTATCAGCCAATCGGAATTGAAGGGACGCCATCTTGGATGACATCCCTTAAAGGAGCCTTCATTTGTCGTTAGTCCGTCGTGAAAGAAGGATGTTCCGCGTCGGCGGGATGAAGATTCAAGACCCGGCTTCGAAGATGACCTCGCCCGGATAGAAGACTTCTTCAGCGCCTCTTGGAAGATGACATCGCCCGGATGGAAGATTTCTTCAGCGCCGCTTGGAGGATCAATTCATCGGATGGAAGATTTCTTCACCGCCCCTTGGATGATCACTTCTGCCGGTCCGGGTCTCCTCTACAGTTCCATCGGTGGCTCGGCTGAGTGAAGACGACTAAAGGTATGATGATCTTTAGGGGATTAGTGTTAGGTTATTTTAAGGGGGGTTTGGGTTAGATTAGGGGTATGTGGGTGGTGGGTTTTAATGTTGGGGGGGTTGTATTTTTCTTTTACAGGCAAAAGAGCTGAATTCTTTGGGGCATGCCCCCACAAAAGGCCCCTTTAAGGGCTGGTAAGGTAAAAGAGCTTTGAACTTTTTTAATGTAGAATAGGGTAGGGCATTTTTTTATTTTGGGAGGTTTGTTATTTTATTAGGGGGCTTAGATTAGGTGTAAGTAGCTTAAAATTGTTGTAATATTTTTTTAAATGTTTGTAACTTATTTTTTTTATTTTTTGTAACTTAGCTTTTTTATTTTTTGTACTTTAGTTAGTTTATGTAATAGTATTTAATTGTAGTTATTTGTAGTTAATTTATTTAATTTATTTAATGATAGTGTAGTGTTAGGTTTAATTGTAACTTAGGTTAGGATTTATTTTACAGGTAATTTTGTATTTCTTTTAGCTAGGTAGTTATTAAATAGTTAATAACTATTTAATAACTATTCTAACTAGTTAAAATAAAAACAAAGTTACCTGTAAATAAATAAATATAAATCCTAAGATAGCTGCAATGTAATTATTAATTATATTGTAGCTATCTTAGGGTTTATTTTACAGGTAAGTAGTTTTAAATAGGAATAATTTATTAAAGTATAGTGTAGTGTTAGGTGTAATTGTAACTTAGGTTAGTTTTTAGTTTAAAGGTACATTTCTCTTTATTTTAGCTAGGTAAGATATTAAATAGTTAATAATGGGGGGCGGAGCCAACTTTGAAACCAGACGGTCGCACATCTCAGCAGCTCTGATTATATTACATATGAAAAACAACTTTGGCGACCGTCTGTGTTCATTTACTCCTCTATTTAGCTACTATTGAAGACTAAAAAGCACAGCCGTTCTTAACAGCTAATTTTGAGGAGAGTGATCCTACCTAAACGGACACTCACAAGCCTAGTGCGTTCAGCATCGAATACAAATTCGGAGGCAGCCATCTTGCGGCCTAGGCGGCAATTCCAGCAGAGAGCAAGATTACCCAAAAACTATTCCTTGCAACCCTCAACTAGGGGCTTACTTCTCTATCCGATCATGGAGGCTGCAGATCGCATTGTGGAAAAGATGCATATCTTTTTGGACAGGTGCAAAGTTGCGCTCGAACACCAAATTGCAAGGGAACCCCAGCTGACAGCATCGGTGTTTGCAGCACACGCCGTACACTCACTCATTCCTCTAACCGCTCCAGAGAATAGGAGAGTCGGGGGATCACAGAGTCCATCACCTACTTGGCATCATATACAGAACTCTTTGGGCATGAATTATGTTAAAGTAGCGACCCGCATGAACGAGGTGGGCACCTACTTATCATCCGATGCAGCAGACCAATGTGTCCCAAAGAGATGCCAAACATGTGTTGCAATCCGCAGTGGAGATCAGTTGCGGGAAGGTCGGACCAGCCGAGCAGTAACACAGAACGATGCTTACCTAATATGCTCAGAGTTGTCCTTTTCACCAGGGGGCTTTCCCCAACATCGCCTATATACTAAGGATCTGACTTTCAACACCATGTATGGGCTTATTCCTAAGGCTACCATCGGATTCACCACGTTTGGCGATACAAATTACATAACTTGGTGTGACAGAGTGTCGCTTGGTCGCAAGCTGTCTCTGACCTATTTTGAGGCAGGCTAAAACAGATGCTGAGCACAGTACCGGGTCTCTCTTTAGTTACCTGACCCTTCACCGTATGCATGAACCATTACTGCTTAGATTTTCCTTTTTTTTTAATCTTTTTTCTATATATGGCACCACTTTATATATTACCTATCTCATGGATGTTATCAGATGAGAGTCAGAGTGTGACAACTTGGCTTATATTTCCCAAAACTTCTCCAGTCCTACTTAGGTCTATGAGTGCTGATTAACCCCTCTCTTATAGCATCCTTCTAATAGCGAAAATACTCACTAAAGGAAAAGGCTGAGCGATTCCCTATATGCAGACTAGATATAAATGACTGTCTTTTTTTACGATATGTGAGTGGGCGCTACTGTTTGTATTTGATTCTATTCTGAGAACTATGTGTATAACCCTTCCTCTTTCATGCTCGCAGCTAGTGTATTAATTGACATTTGTACGCAGTGTGGACGCAGAACAGGCATATGATGCTCTAACACTTTATCACTATAACACTGTTGGAATTCCCGCCTGAGAAAAGTAGAGTCCAGTCAAAACACTTTATGTTATTAGATCCCGTGGGCTTACATCTTTGCTCTGTATGTAATTCTCACCCTATGCTTCACACTACCAATGCTGAGCTGTCTGCGGCCGGGACAGCGAAGGCATGATCACTTACTCTATTGCCTTAATATTGGGGGAATTAACAAGATATTTTTATATGACAGGCAAGCTATCTTACTGTATAATTGTATATCTTACTATATTACTATACAATTACCGGTTTTATTTTAGCAACACCCTTTCCTGTGTCACATTGCTCTCTTGTACACTAACATGTTTACATAGTTCCTATTCAGCAAGACCATAATAGGTCCCTCAGTCTACTTATTTACCCTGCACTGACCCAGCTCCTGTAAATTTTAGAATGATTTTAACTTAACCCTAGTACTAGGCAATTTACTCTCACTAAGGCTAGCTTCCCCCTCTGCAAATGTATTAATTTCTTCACAATATAGATTAATGGGTCCATAATAGACTCTAACATATTATGTCCCCTTGTTATTATTATCTTCAAAGTTGTCTGCTCAATATAGAATCTTCTGTAAATAGTTATGAGCTCTGGTGTAACCAACATTGGTTCTTGTGCTTTTCGGTAAGTTTAGGTTCCCAGGGTCCCCAGACAAGAGAAAAGAGTTTGTTATTAAATTATACTGCTTGGTTGTAGTTGTAGTTTCAAAAACTCAGCATCATAGATATTTTCCATATAAAACTTACTCTGATAGAGACCCCTAAGCTTCTTTATGCAGAGCGTAACATTGACCCACTATACACTTAACCTGTTTCTAGTAACCCCCTAGCAATTCATGCGCCCTCGAAACTATTCACATAGACTTAGTGCTCTCTTCATATATTTTGATTTCCACCTTCATACTACCACCTCCTCTCCCCTCCCACCTTAGTGTACCTCCTAGTTTAGGAGGGTTAAATAAGCGGCTAATCTCATCTATGATGCGTCTTCATAACTTCTAAGTTGCTTCATATATTTAAATCACCTCCCCCCCCCCCATAATAATGTACCCTCTATTTTAGAGGGGCTCAATACGCGGTTTGTCTCGTGTATACCGCAATCTAACTATTGCATCCCACACTTCCTCAGTTTTAATTCCCACATAATATTTAAGAGAAGAATCTGCAAGACCATCCAGATCAGCAGGACTGATCACTGTTGCCTTCCATCTGTATATATGCTCCTAACACAGCGTCTGGTAGCCCCTATCAAGGTGCTAGATTGAATATACCATTTCAGACTTCATCTATTACTACAGGAAGCAAAAATTATATTTAAATATTCCACTCCAGATTCTGTTTATCACTACAGGAAGTGAATATTATTTTATATTTTACATAGCATTATATATATTGGTACTCCAACTACCTTATTCATTTCAAGAAAGTTACTATACGCTTGAATTTACATCAATTTTGAGTAGCCCTGTGGATTCATCAGAATTCCTAGTTAATACCCCTCACGTCTCATATTATATGAATCTTCAGGTCCTCAGGAACAAAATTGCTATTAAATTTAAAAATAGAGGTTTATCATTGAGATCCAAAAGTGGTCTCCTTGGTCAAAAGTTCCTTCTCTCGCTTCATTATTTCCTATCACTTTTGTTGGCCCAAGAGTAATATATTGTGTCATGTAGAAGGTTCCTGAAAGATTAGCATCTTATCTGTTTAATGTTTGCAAACTATGTAAATTGTTGGCTAAACGTTTCTTCTATGTTTATTTTATTACTCCTGTAACATTGCAGCCTTATTTCATTTGGCAAAAGAATGTGTTATTATGATCTATGTTTGTCTTTAACTAAACCTCAATAAAAATTATAAATAAAAAAAAAAATAGTTAATAACTATTTAATAGCTATTGTACCTAGTTAAAATAAATTGAAAGGTACCTGTAAAATAAAAATAAATCTAAGATAGCTACAATATGATTATTATTTATATTGTAGCTATATTAGGGTTTATTTTAAAGGTAAATATTTAGTTTTAAATAGGATTAATTTAGTTCATAATAGAAATATGATTTAGATTTATTTAATTAATATTTGTTAGGGGGTTGTTAGGGTTAGTGTTAGACAGGTTTAGGGGTTAATAATTTTATTACAGTGGCGGCGGTGTAGTGGGGGGCAGGATAGGAGTTAATAAATGTAGAGGAGAGGGAATGGACATAGAAGGTAAGGGAGAAGGGAAGTAAGTCTGATATAAGGCAGAGTGAACTGAGAGTGAGTGATGACATAGGGAAACAAAGGAAAATTAAAGTGTGTGGCAACTGAGCAAATGGGTTGGAAAAGTGTAAAAGAATGTGAGAAATATGCTCACACTGCCGAAACGATTGTCTGGGGTTGCCAAATCCCTTATTCATAGGAGGATTGCCTGGTATTTCGGGGCTTGATTGACCATGTTAGGTGGAATCAGATTGATATTCTTCAGGAAAGTTTTCCTCTGTGAAAAGCACAATTGGGCTAAACGAAGCTACTCCCAGGTGGTAACTGGGCGAAAGAAATGGCCACTGATCTGTTGTTCATTTCTGGCAGACTGCTTCTCTATCTGTATGTTACCTGATAAATTATTTTCTTTCAGTATAATGATAGTTCATAGGCCCTGCTTGTTTCTATTTTTTGGGCAACAGATCTAATTTACACCTCTATAGACCCTGCTTTTGTCTTTCCTACCTATCAGTTTCCTATTCTCTGCTTGGCTATGCGTAAAACTGAGGAGAGATGGGAGGTGGAAGGGAATTCAGGCTTCTGTGTGAGTTCTTGGCCACCTCCTGGTGATGGAAAAGAAAATAATTAATAATTAAGCAGAAATTTAGGCCTAGATTTGGAGTTCGGCGGTAGCCGTCAAAACCAGCGTTAGAGGCTCCTAACGCTGGTTTTGGCCGCCCGCTGGTATTTGGAGCCAGTCATTAAAGGGTCTAACGCTCACTTTTCAGCCGCGACTTTTCCATACCGCAGATCCCCCTACGCCATTTGCGTAGCCTATCTTTTCAATGGGATCTTTCTAACGCTGGTATTTAGAGTCGTTTCTGAAGTGAGCGTTAGAGCTCTAACGACAAGATTCCAGCCGCCTGAAAATAGCAGGAGTTAAGAGCTTTCTGGCTAACGCCGGTTCATAAAGCTCTTAACTACTGTACCCTAAAGTACACTAACACCCATAAACTACCTATGTCCCCCTAAACCGAGGTCCCCCCACACCGCCGCCACTCGATTAAAATTTTTAACCCCTAATCTGCCGACCGCCACCTACGTTATATTTATGTACCCCTAATCTGCTGCCCCTAACCCCGCCGACCCCTGTATTACATTTATTAACCCCTAACTTGCCCCCCACAACGTCGCCGCCAGCTACTTAAAATAATTAACCCCTAATCTTCCGACCGCAAATCGCCGCCACCTACGTTATCCCTATGTACCCCTAATCTGCTGCCCCTAACATCGCCGACCCCTATATTATATTTATTAACCCCTAATCTGCCCCCTCAACGTCGCCGACACCTGCCTACACTTATTAACCCCTAATCTGCCGAGCGGACCTGAGCGCTACTATAATAAATGTATTAACCCCTAAAGCTAAGTCTAACCCTAACACTAACACCCCCCTAAGTTAAATATAATTTAAATCTAACGAAATAAATTAACTCTTATTAAATAAATTATTCCTATTTAAAGCTAAATACTTACCTGTAAAATAAACCCTAATATAGCTACAATATAAATTATAATTATATTATAGCTATTTTAGGATTAATATTTATTTTACAGGCAACTTTGTAATTATTTTAACCAGGTACAATAGCTATTAAATAGTTAAGAACTATTTAATAGTTACCTAGTTAAAATAATAACAAATTTACCTGTAAAATAAATCCTAACCTAAGTTATAATTAAACCTAACACTACCCTATCAATAAAATAATTAAATAAACTACCTACAATTACCTACAATTAACCTAACACTACACTATCAATAAATTAATTAAACACAATTCCTACAAATAAATACAATTAAATAAACTAGCTAAAGTACAAAAAATAAAAAAGAACTAAGTTACAGAAAATAAAAAAATATTTACAAACATAAGAAAAATATTACAACAATTTTTAAACTAATTACACCTACTCTAAGCCCCCTAATAAAATAACAAAGCCCCCCAAAATAAAAAATTCCCTACCCTATTCTAATTAAAACGTTACAAGCTCTTTTACCTTACCAGCCCTGAACAGGGCCCTTTGCGGGGCATGCCCAAGAAATTCAGCTCTTTTGCCTGTAAAAAAACACATACAATACCCCCCCCAACATTACAACCCACCACCCACATACCCCTAATCTAACCCAAACCCCCCTTAAATAAACCTAACACTAAGCCCCTGAAGATCTTCCTACCTTGTCTTCACCATCCAGGTATCACCGATCCGTCCTGGCTCCAACATCTTCATCCAACCCAAGCGGGGGTTGGCGATCCATATCCGGTCCAGAAGAGGCTCCAAAGTCTTCCTCCTATCCGGCAAGAAGAGGACATCCGGACCGGCAAACATCATCTCCAAGCGGCATCTTCGATCTTCTTCCATCCGGAGCGAAGCGGCAGGATCCTGAAGACATCCAGCGCGGAACATCCATCCGGACCGACGACTGAACGACGAATGACTGTTCCTTTAAGGGACGTCATCCAAGATGGCGTCCCTCGAATTCCGATTGGCTGATAGGATTCTATCAGCCAATCGGAATTAAGGGTAGGAATTTTCTGATTGGCTGATGGAATCAGCCAATCAGAATCAAGTTCAATCGATTGGCTGATCCAATCAGCCATCAGATTGAGCTCGCATTCTATTGGCTGTTCCGATCAGCCAATAGAATGCGAGCTCAATCTGATTGGCTGATTGGATCGGCCAATCGGATTGAACTAGATTCTGATTGGCTGATTCATCAGCCAATCAGAAAATTCCTACCTTAATTCCGATTGGCTGATAGAATCCTATCAGCCAATCGGAATTCGAGGGACGCCATCTTGGATGACGTCCCTTAAAGGAACAGTCATTCGTCGTTCAGTCGTCGGTCGGATGGATGTTCCGCGCTGGATGTCTTCAGGATCCTGCCGCTTCGCTCCGGATGGAAGAAGATCGAAGATGCCGCTTGGAGAAGATGTTTGCCGGTCCGGATGTCCTCTTCTTGCCGGATAGGAGGAAGACTTTGGAGCCTCTTCTGGACCGGATTATGGATCGCCAACCCCCGCTTGGGTTGGATGAAGATGTTGGAGCCAGGACGGATCGGTGATACCTGGATGGTGAAGACAAGGTAGGAAGATCTTCAGGGGCTTAGTGTTAGGTTTATTTAAGGGGGGTTTGGGTTAAATTAGGGGTATGTGGGTGGTGGGTTGTAATGTTGGGGGGGGGTATTGTATGTTTTTTTTTACAGGCAAAAGAGCTGAAACTTCTTGGGGCATGCCCCGCAAAGGGCCCTGTTCAGGGCTGGTAAGGTAAAAGAGCTTGTAACTTTTTTAATTTAGAATAGGGTAGGGAATTTTTTATTTTGGGGGCTTTGTTATTTTATTAGGGGGCTTAGAGTAGGTGTAATTAGTTTAAAATTGTTGTAATATTTTTCTTATGTTTGTAAATATTTTTTTATTTTCTGTAACTTAGTTCTTTTTTATTTTTTGTACTTTAGCTAGTTTATTTAATTGTATCTATTTGTAGGAATTGTGTTTAATTAATTTATTGATAGTGTAGTGTTAGGTTAATTGTAGGTAATTGTAGGTAGTTTATTTAATTATTTTATTGATAGGGTAGTGTTAGGTTTAATTATAACTTAGGTTAGGATTTATTTTACAGGTAAATTTGTTATTATTTTAACTAGGTAACTATTAAATAGTTCTTAACTATTTAATAGCTATTGTACCTGGTTAAAATAATTACAAAGTTGCCTGTAAAATAAATATTAATCCTAAAATAGCTATAATATAATTATAATTTATATTGTAGCTATATTAGGGTTTATTTTACAGGTAAGTATTTAGCTTTAAATAGAAATAAGTTATTTAGTAAGAGTTAATTTATTTCGTTAGATAAATATTATATTTAACTTAGGGGGGTGTTAGTGTTAGGGTTAGACTTAGCTTTAGGGGTTAATCCATTTATTAGAATAGCGGTGAGCTCCGATCGCAAGATTAGGGGTTAATAATTGAAGTTAGGTGTCGGCGATGTTAGGGAGGGCAGATTAGGGGTTAATACTATTTATGATAGGGTTAGTGAGGCGGATTAGGGGTTAATAACTTTATTATAGTAGCGCTCAGGTCCGCTCGGCAGATTAGGGGTTAATAGTGTAGGCAGGTGTCGGCGACGTTGTGGGGGGCAGGTTAGGGTTAATAAATATAATATAGGGGTCGGCGGTGTTAGGGGTAGCAGATTAGGGGTACATAGGGATAACGTAGGTGGCGGCGGTTTACGGAGCGGCAGATTAGGGGTTTAAAAAAAATGCAGGGGTCAGCGATAGCGGGGGCGGCAGATTAGGGGTTAATAAGTGTAAGGTTAGGGGTGTTTAGACTCGGGGGTACATGTTAGAGTGTTAGGTGCAGACGTAGGAAGTGTTTCCCCATAGGAAACAATGGGGCTGCGTTAGGAGCTGAACGCTGCTTTTTTGCAGGTGTTAGGTTTTTTTTTCAGCTCAAACAGCCCCATTGTTTCCTATGGGGGAATCGTGCACGAGCACGTTTTTGAGGCCGGCCGCGTCCGTAAGCAACTCTGGTATCGAGAGTTGCATTTGCGGTAAAAATGCTCTACGCTCCTTTTTTGGAGCCTAACGCAGCATTTGATTAAACTCTCGATACCAGAGTTAAATTTATGGTGCGGCCAGAAAAAAGCCCGCGGAGCGTTAGCTAGCCCTTTTACCGCCGAACTCCAAATCTAGGCCTTAGTTTTCGACAGAACAATTATCAAAATATATTTCACTTTGGATTATACATGTGGATGACATTCTATATTTTGAAATGTACTTTTTTATAATCATTAATGATATTGAATTATTATACTATTACCATTTCAATTGTGATTTTTAGATTTTATTAGTATTATATAATAATTAGAAAATTATTCATCTAGGAAAAAAATATGGGGTTAAAAGATCGATAGCTTTTTACGAGAAGCCTTGCATCATTATTGTTTTTTAACATATGATTCTATTAGTCTGGTATCATTATTATTGTTTTTTAACATATGGTTTTATTAAACTTTTATTGGTTGATCTTATTTTGCTCTTTAAAGGAGCATGAAACCAACATTTTTCTTTCAAGATTTACATAGAGTATACACATTTATACAACTTTCTAATTTACTTCTATTATCTAATTTGTTTCATTCTCTTGGTATCATTTATTGAAGGAGCAGAAATGCACTACTGTTTTGTGAGCCAATGACAATCGGTATATATATATATATATATATATATATATATATATATATATATACAGCCACCAATCAGCAGCTAGAACCTAGATTCTTCGCTGCTCCTGAGCCTTTCAGCAAAGGATAACAAGAGAAGGAAGCACATTAAATAATAAAAGTAAATTCGAAAGTTGTTTATAATTGTATTCTCTATCTGAATAATGATGATTTTTTGGGGGGTTTCATGTCCCTTTAAGCTTTATTATATGACCAATGATTAGTGCCGTATAGCTCATATCCCCCCTGTCTTAGTCCCATCAGCTGAATTGCCTGCTCTGTATGATAAGTTACCTCATGCCCTACTAAGGAGAGACACACCAGAACCACTACAATGAAATGCCAGATTGCCCCATTTTCTGGTCCACTTTTACAAATGTGGATATAAAAGGAGTTAAAAACACCATAAAAAAGTTGCACCATACTACGTGTGACTTAGACCCTGCTCCATCTCAGCTCATATCTTGATGCATTGAAAACACTCGCCCAAGCCCTCACAAAAATAGTGCAGTGTTCAATAAAAACAGGAAACTTCCCAGATCCTCTAAAAGAAGCTGTGATAAAACCACTCCTAAAGAAACCTTATTAGACCCAGACTGCATGACTAATTACAGACCAGTATCCAAACTCCCATTTCTGGGGAAAATAATTGAAAAAGTAGTGGCAACTCAACTGGAAGCCCATCTATCACGCCTGAACATATTTGATCCTTTCCAGTCAGGCTTCAGATGCTGCCACAGCACTGAAACAGCACTAGTCTGAGTGCTAAATGATCTCTTCATCGGCAAGAGACAAAGGTGATTACTCCATTCTAATCCTCCTGGATCTCTCAGCTGCATTTGACACCATTGACCATAGGATTTTAACCTTTTAAGGACATATGACGGAATTTTTAAAACAATTGAGCAAACTGAAAGCTGTGTCCTTAAAGGGTTAATAGAGTGCTTGCAGCACATCTGTGGTCTAGGAGGCACAGTCCTTAACTGGATTAAATCTTTCCTCACTGGTAGATCGACAGAGAGTAATATCAGGATCAAGCTCAGCAGCACCAACAGAACTGGCCTGCTGAGTTCCACAAGGATCCATCCTATCTCCTATGCTATTCACAATTTACTAACTACCACTGAGGGACATCATTAACCGACATGACCTAAGGTATCATTGTAACGCTGATGACACACAACTCTACTTCTACTTCTCCTTTGCTCCAGATACTACAGACCCAGCATGCCGCATAAACAGTTTATTAACAGACCTCATAGAATGGATGAATGCTAGCATTCTCAAAGTGACAAAACAGAGTTACTCTTGGTGAGGAGACCTCAGGTATCAAAAATATCACACTATCACCCAACTGGCCTGGAGCTTGGAGGCTCTGAACTCATTAGTTCAGCAAAGGTACGAAACCTCGGAGTGCTGATTGACGCTGGACTATCTTTTAAACAGCACATTTCCTCCGTATAAAATCTGCCTACTTTAATCTGAAAAACATAGCCAGAATACAACACTTAATTCCACCTGATGATATGCCAACATTAATCCATGCATTTGTATCCTCTAGGCTAGATTACTGCAATGCACTCTACTTGTGCCTCCCAAAAAAGAACTCCATCGCCTTCAGACGGTACAACACGCAGCAGCCAGACAACTGACTAATCAAACTCGCTCCTGCCACATAACACCTGTTCTCTACTACCTGCATTGTCTTCCAATTAAATGGCAAACATATTTTATTTATTCAAAGCCTTAAACAACCAAGGCCCACAGTACCTGAAAGAGCTCTGACACCCTACATCCCATCCCGTTCACTTAGGTCAGCCAACACATCCCTCCTCTCAGTGCCAAGAATAAGACAAACTCAGGCTCCAGAGCATTCGGCCACGCTGCCCCTACTTTCTGGAACTCTTTACCATGCATAATCAGAGAGGCACCGTCCTTACAGACTTTTAAAAAAAAGCTAAAATCCCACCTCTTCCATCAGGCATTCAGTCCACTTATCTGACCTTCAGAAACGTCTAACTTTTATGTCTTTATGTTGGTATATTTCTAAAGTACTTTGAGTCTCAAAGGGAGAAAAGTGCTATATAAATCACAAATTATTTTTATTAATTATTATCGTTTGGAGCGGCACTGTGATAGTCCCACCTTTATAAGAGCTTATCAAATGATTTAAGTACAACAATCCCCCTAGAATTTAAAGGGACATGAAACCCAAAATGTTTCTTTTATGATTCAGATAGATCATACAATTTTAAACAACTTTTCAATTAACTTCTATTACCTATTTTGTTTTGTTCTTGGTATTCTTTGTTGAAGGAGCAGTGATGCACTATTGGAAGCTATTTAAAGATAATGACAAGAGGCATATATGTACAGCCAATAATTATCAGCTCCTGAACGTACCTAGGTATTCTTAAAAAAAATAGAATACAAAGAGAACAAAACAAATTAGATAATAGAAATACACTGGAAAGTTATTTAAAACTGCATGCTCTGTCTTAAACATGAAAGATTAAAAATCAACTTCATGTCCCTTTAATAATGAATTTTATAGAAAAATAACTTTTCTATAGAATTGTGAATGACCCTTGGATACGCTTCTCACGCTAATGATAGTATGCCACTCGTAATCTAGCCAGGAAGATCTGCTTTTCTTAAAATTGAATTGGTTAACATACATTTCATTTTTACAGAGGATGACTGCCTAATGGATTTGAATTTAGATTTTTCAAATTACAATAAAAACATTAATTAAATAAATGTGCATTTATTGATTCTATATCATTTTGCAATCATAAATGACCATTCTGATGATCATGTAATTTTTGAGTACAAGATACATTGCTTAAAATGTGATTTCATTTATATTTTAACTTGTTTATAAATCCAGGAATCCATTTTATGATAGATTGGTAGACTGCTGTTGTTTCACTTCAATGTATTTGTGGTTTATGCTTTGTGAATCTACTCCAATTATGAACTAACCGGAGTTCAGTATCAGGACCATTTCCCATGTATTTCACATGAATCAGACGATCAAATTTCTTTGAGCATGCCAAAGTGCCTACTGTAATCTATTGTACTGTTGCACAGCAGGGAAGGAAAGGAGCTTTGCTAAAGAATGAGAGGATACTGGGATGTGTGCTTGAGTGACAAACCTGTCATATACATATAGCAACAGTGCATGCAGAGATTATCAACTGTCTTAACTCAAGCAGTGATCCCACAACAGCTGAGCTAAATCTTAACTATTTTGCTGAAAAATATAGCTGCAATTCAAACTGTAGCTTTGGTGAAATCAATGTAAAGTAAATTACTTGCATTGAAGGCTTGGTACACTAAAAGAAATACAATAAAACCAAGGAGAAATTAGATTTAAAACATATTTACACAGAACAATGGTTCAGTACATGGATACTATCCAGTCTCATGATGCCCAAGAACCTAATGTACATACAACCTTAGGCATTTCAAAAGTATAAAAGGAAACAGAGGGTACCAACTATATGAAAGTATGTGGAAAACAAATACATGGTGTATACCTAGGATCCAGAGTTTTTTATCCTTGAAGTTAGATAGTTGATTAGTAACCATAGTTATTAACCTTCTTTCACCTCAGCAGAACATTTCTCCTGAGATTTAGTTAAGATATTAAGGTTTAATGCTCAAATCTTGCCACCAACAGTTTATACAATGACATCACTAGAAGTTTCTGAGGACCACCCATTGGTCAGATATCCAAATAACAATATTTGTGTTGTCTTCATTTCAGCTTCACATTTTTGATGCAAAAAGCAGATCACCAATATTTGATGGAAAGAATAATCTATCTCTTCATGTTCCATCCTGGCCGATGGGATGTAATCTACTGAACAGCATCTCAAGCTTGACACATCGTGCTCCAAAAAATGCTTGGACACTGGATATTTAATTTGGCCATTTTCCTCATATATGGGATTTACTGTATGTTGAGCTATGTGTTATCATTCAACATATGCATTATACATGACAGCTTAATTTGTTATTTGACCATAACAGTAATCAGTATTAATATATATATATATATATATATATATATATATATATATATATATATATATATATATATATATATATATATAAACCCCTATGAGCTGGTGCTCAAACAACAAGCCAAACATTCAAATAGTCACTGATGTAGTTATCAACAGGAAGTGGAACTGCTGAACACTGCACGCCTCTGATGGCGGGACTTCCCCCAGGATCAAGGTAAAAACTTACTTCCAGCCTCTTTCTGCTAAATACCTTGCGTTGTCACAACGGCTGCCACCGCAGCCGTGTGTAACACAGGATTGCTTCTCCAGCCGGAATGTTACCTCCTTAACCTCTCGGGGGATTACTCTGCTGTGCTTGTCGTCGGATCACCACTGCTTGTTTGAACTCCGCCACCTGACTCCTGCACCTGATAATCGGTGCCCCGCCTCTGTATTTACCTCCTCCAATCACAGGTGATAAATAGAATTGTGCATCTCAGTGATAATGGACACAAAAAGGTGCTCAGCTCGATAGGGAAAATTCATGTGTAAGCTCGATAGGGAAAATTCATGGGTAGATAATTAAAGTTGAGCCAGCACTACAACTTCTTGATAAAAAGTCCAAATTTATTGAAAATTCCATAAAAAGAGAACAAAATAAAGTGCAAAAGCTCTTAAGGTAATAAATAGCTTGTCTAACATGTTTCGGCCATAGCCTTTATCATAGACATATTTAAATATATGTGCAATTAAAACATATATACCCTTGGCTTAGTGCTTATTGGATGGAAACTGACCAATTGAATACTTTTGAACATATTTGAAATTAACTCTCTCCAGTCATGTTAACCCATGTGTGAGCTACATAACATGAACATTTGCTTGCATTGTTTAAACAATAAATCAAGAGTCACAACGTTATACTGAGCCGTGTTTTACAATGTAATATAACATAATGTAACGTACAGAATGCAGAGTAAATTACTCAGTTAAACACATAGATAATCTTCATAATGAGACTTGTGAAACGTTTGGAATTTAGCCTTATAATAATACGAATACTATATTGTAATCTTAGCATACATGGCACAGTATAAAATTAACCTTGACCATATTGGCTCCATAAGCTAATAGGGCATGTGTTTCCTACAAGACACTTATGAGCTAACTGCTCAATTCAAAAAACCTTGCATTATCTTTGACCAAGGTAATAGTGTGGGGTGTGTACGTTCCTAAAGATATATGTAAATTTACAAATAGCTAATTTTGTTTAGTTTGATTTATATAAAGTGGCTAACATTAACATGGGCATAATTTTCTTTATTCACAAAACACCAATACTTGTTGGTACCCGATCACAATATTTCTGTATCAAGTTAGTTTATTAACCATTCATATTCAGTTCTATAGCTTACACACCTCATTCATACATATTACCTATTGGTAAAAAAGCATAGGAATGTTATCTATTTGTAAGGAATACAATTTTGAGATAATAATAATCTCAATGTTCTGAAAATGTGCATATTGAAATATGTCACAATAACCTATAATTGCAATAGTGCCATATTCTAATTAATATTAGCCCTGCTAGTTTATGTGATATCTATGGGAATTGTGAGTATAGGAATATTTTATTCCTAAGAATTTATGATGTCATAAATGGAATTAAAGCCTTTTGGGACTCTAGTATCCAGGGAGAAAATCCAGAAGGCCTCTCTCTTCAGCAATAATTTATTCAAATTGCCACCTCTTCTTGGCTTCTTTATTTTCTCTATTATCTTCCATTTGAAAGTAAGATTTGAACAGGCATGTTTGACTATAAAATGTTTCGCTAATTCAGACTTAGCATCTTATCTCTTTATGTCTGAAAGGTGCTGCTGAATTCTCTCCCTGGCTTCTCTCGAAGTGCATTCTATGTATTGTTTGTTAGAACATGTACACCAGGCCAGATAGATTATATGTTTTGATCTGCACTTAACACAACCATCTATTGTGTATGCCTTTAAAGTGATATTAGATTTAAATATTTCTCCTCTGTCTATAAAACCACACGGTATGCTTTGGCTATAGCTGCACCTAAACATCCCCTTAGTAGTTAACCTGGAATTTGTGAGTGTGTATCAGGTTACCTGTGTGTCTGATAATATTCTCACCATACATAGGCTGTGTGTAAAATTAAAAGATAAATGCTGTCTCTCCAGGACAATAAAGCTTCCAGATTCAAATTCTATAATACAAATATATATATATTTATTAAATAAAAGTTTCTAATATATGAGATCAAAAAAAAATGACGATTTATTCACATGTAGTGATCAGTTGACAATTTTTAAAACATTGGATAAAATATGGTAATACAATATTAAAAACACCGTGTTTTTTCATGCACAAAAAACTATAAAAACTCAAATTGAGATAATATAAGCAAGCAGGTATACTCAGAAGATAAAACCAAAACTTAAACAGAGAGGACTCATATACCTCTAAGCGCATGACTAGCAAAAAACATATGTAAATGCATAAATGAGTATATGAACCATGTGTCTGGTATCCGTTAAATCAGCATGTACATATGTAATTCACAGATATTTAAGGGTTAAGCAAATCTTATACAGTTCCTTATTGCTTAATGTTCTGGCAAACATGTGGTGACTATCCTTCCGTCAAAAAATATATTGAAGCAAATGTATATTGAAACGAGTGTGGCAAAATGTAGCCAATAATATGTAGCTGGTGTGTTAGTTTTTAGATTTCAGCGTCTCTGTTATTAAACCAGAGGTGGGTTACATATGGTTTCTTGCTGGGTGTGGGGGATTCCTTCCTTCAAACAGTGCACTGTTGACGTCTTCCTTCTGCTGTGCAGAAAAAAGCCGGTGGAGTACTAAGTCCCTTAGCCTCCGTTACCAGCGGTGTTGGTAGTTGTTCCCTTTAATTTGTTGTTTACCCAGTAGCGGGCCTTGATGGTAGTTTCGTGAGCTCCGGTCACAACTTGCTTTTGTCTTTGTGAGTGTATAACCCAGACTCAGTCCTTTATTTTCACCGGTCTCCTCGCTGTTATCACTGTTATCCTCACTGTTATTCAAGGGAACAACTACCAACACCGCTGGTAAACGGAGGCTAAGGGACTTAGTACTCCACCGGCTTTTTCTGCACAGCAGAAGGAAGACGTCAACAGTGCACTGTTTGAAGGAAGGAATCCCCACACCCAGCAAGAAACCGTATGTAACCCACCTCTGGTTTAATAACAGAGATGCTGAAATCTAAAAACTAACACACCAGCTACATATTATTGGCTACATTTTGCCACACTCGTTTCAATATACATTTGCTTCAATATATTTTTTGACGGAAGGATAGTCCACCACATGTTTGCCAGAACATTAAGCAATAAGGAACTGTATAAGATTTGCTTAACCCTTAAATATCTGTGAATTACATATGTACATGCTGATTTAACGGATACCAGACACATGGTTCATATACTCATTTATGCATTTACATATGTTTTTTGCTAGTCATACGCTTAGAGGTATATGAGTCCTCTCTGTTTAAGTTTTGGTTTTATCTTCTGAGTATACCTGCTTGCTTTTATTATCTCAATTTGAGTTTTTATAGTTTTTTGTGTATGAAAAAACACCGTGTTTTTAATATTGTATTACCATATTTTATCCAATATTTTAAAAATTGTCAACTGATCACTACATGTGAATAAATCGTCATTTTTTTGATCTCATATATTAGAAACTTTTTTTTAATAAATATATATATATTTGTATTATAGAATTTGAATCTGGAAGCTTTTTTTTCCTGGAGAGACAGCATTTATCTTTAATTTTACACACAGCCTATGTATGGTGAGAATATTATCAGACACACAGGTAACCTGATACACATTTACACCACTATTAGTCAGAACAGCATTACTTGCGCCATCTATTTTGTTGATCTAATTGTACACAAAACCGTTGGGATAAGTTTTTTAAGGTGAGCATAGTTCTGCCCACTGAATAGGCAATCACTATCATATATTATTCTAACCAGGAATTTGTGACAATGTTGCGTGGTAAATCACTGGGTGATAGCATATTGCCCAAAGTGACACCCTTCCTATAGGAAAACCTGCATCCTTTTTGGACTACCTTAGTGAGTTTCTCATCAGCTGCTAGCATTGGTATGTGTTTTTTAATAATTTTACATATGTCACTGTAGTTTGAATAATATTGTGTGACAAAAGACACTTGTCCTCCTTCACAATTATATTTCGTTGAGCTAGCTTTTTGTGTGTCTTTCAGTAATTCCGTCCTGTCTGTCTCATTTATCTCCTATTCAATTTTTTCTAGGAGTGACTTATTATATCCTTTCTCTCTGAGTCTATTTATGAAGTCCTCACTGTGTTTCTTGTATTCATGGTTGCTTGAACAATTCCTTTTTTTTTTTAGTCTGATCAATTGTCCTTTTCACTATTGATTTCTGTACACTGGCGGGATGACTGCTCTTATCATGTAATAAAGTATTACCTGAAATTGGTTTTCTGTAATTTGTAGTTTCAAAACTTTGGGTTTCTAAATTTGATGTTAATATGAGATCCAAATAACATACAGTCGACTTGTTGAACTCAAATGTGAATTTTAGACCCCATATATTGTGATTGAGATAATTCACAAAATCACTGGCCTCAATCTCACTACCCATCCATATAAATAACAAGTCATCTATATATCTGTAGAATGACTTTATCTTACTAGCATAATGGTTCTGCTCACCATAGATGGCATTAAGTTCCCACCAGCCCATTGTTAGGTTCGCGAATGAGGGGGCAAATTTTGCCCCATCACTGTACCTCTTGTTTGAAGGAAAAAGTTTCCATCAAATCTGAAGTAATTGTGTTTTAGTAAGAAGTTTGTTACTTCTAATATGAAATTGATAACATTTGTAGTGTAGGGGGTGTCTCTCTCTAGAAAAAATCTACTGGCTGACAAACCCATTTCATGGGGTATTGAAGAGTAAAGGGACACCACATCCACAGTAAGCCAACTGTAGTGTGGTTCCTACTTACTCTTAGCCAGGATCTGCAAAAGATGTTTTGTATCTCTAAGATAACTGTTCAATTTAGATACCATTGGTTGAAGCAGATCATCCAGTCATTTGAAAGCGGCTCACAAATTGAGCCTATACCCGAAACGATTGGGTGACCCTTCACCTCAATTAGTGATATGTGTACCTGAAATATCGGTCTGATAGGTTCATTGACAGTTAGAAAAGCACAGGTGTCCTGATCTATATGTCCCTCTTCTAAACCATCGTCTAACAGTGATTTGATTTCTTTAGCGAAAACAGACGTAGGGTCACAATGTAGTGACCTATAATCATCCTGGCAATTGAGTTGTCTCATTATTTCCTCCTAATATGCTTCCTTGCTCCATACCACTAAGCTGCCCCCCTTATCTGCCATCTTGATCACTAGATGATCATTCCTTTTCCGAGCCTCAATGGCATTTTTCTCTTCTTTAGATAGATTGGGGTAGCAAGTGGCAGGTTTTTTGCTAATTCTATTAGATCTGCCTCTACCCTGCGTTGAACACTCAAAAGTATATCACCCCTGGATTGTATGGGGTAGAAAATTGACTTTGGTCTAAGACCCCCATATGAATTTATAGCTGAAACCTCTGTATCTCTGTTTTCTATGAGGTCAGTCATACGGACTATATCCTGGAATTCTGAGAAGTCAATACTGAAGTTGGTATGTTTAGGTGTAGGGATTATATGGCTCTCTGTATCTGTCTGATCTTTAAAATGTTTTTTGAGTGTCATGTTACTTATCAACCTGTTTACCTCCACTAGGGTCTGAAAGAGATTAAATTTATTTGTGGGTACAAAGCCCAACCCATAACTCAAGACCTTTAGTTCATATTTGTTTAGTTGAAAGTTAGTCAAATTGATTACATTACTGGTCATACCTGTATTATTTGTGTTTATTGATATTAGGTCTGTTTTCTGTTCTCCCTCAGAGAGTACTGTGAGTGACTTGCTCTCCCTCTTCTCATACCTCTTCCTGTTCTTCTTCCCTCCCCTCCTCTTCCTCCTCTTGCGTAAAGATTCATGGGGGTTGTGTGAAAAACCTGATCAAACTGACTTCTCTCATTGTTTACATCTAGGGTACTGTCAGTGCCCATAGGGCCTGTATGGGGGGGTGGCCTTACATCACCAGAATTTCCTACAAATTTTACTGTTTTGGGATCTTTACTACTTGTAAGTATCGATTTTGGATTGCTAACTAGCTGTTTATTGCTAAGATCACTCTCAGAATAGTCATTGTCTGAGTGACTGGTGCCTCCTGTGTCGGAACCCCCCGGGTAAGAATATGAGTTGTCACTGGTAGTGGGTTCACCTTTCGCTTGAAATCTTCTTCTATTCCTATCTCTTGTTCTATTTCTAGAAGTTCTTTGCCAAAAAAAAACCTGTTTTGTAGGTAATCTTGTTGATCCCTCTTACATTTATCGTGCTTGGTTTCGATAAGTTCTTTTTTAGTGCTGCCATAGTTTCCTTCAATATAGTGTCATACTCTTTGTAGTGAAGGGACAATTGATCAGACTAAAAAGGAATTGTTCAAGCAACCGTGAATACAAGAAACACAGTGAGGACTTGATAAATAGACTCCAAGAGAGAGGATATAATAAGTCACTCCTAGAAAAAAGTGAAAAGGAGATAGATGAGACAGACAGGACAGAATTACTGAAAGACACACATAAAGCTAGCTCATTGAGATATAATTGTGAAGGAGGACACGTATCTTTTGTCACACAATATTCCTCAAACTACAGTGACACATGTAAAATTATTAAAAAACACATACCGATGCTATCAGCTGATGAGGGACTCACTGAGGTAGCCCAAAAAGGATGCAGGTTTTCCTATAGGAAGGGTGTCACTTTGGGCAATATGCTATCACCCAGTGATTTACCATGCAACATTGTTACAAATTCCTGGTTAACTACTAAGGGGATGTTTAGGTGCAGCTATAGCCAATGCATACCATGTGGTTTTATAGACAGAGGAGAAATATTTAAATCTAATATCACTTCACAGAAATACACAATAGATGGTTGTGTTAATTGCAGATCAAAACATATAATCTATCTGGCCTGGTGTACATGTTCTAACAAACAATACATAGGATGCACTTCGAGAGAAGCCAGGGAGAGAATCCAGCAGCACCTTTCAGACATAAAGAGATCTGATGCTAAGGGGGGTAGTTATCAAGCTGTCAACCTCAATACGCTGGAATTCCTTAGCGTATTTGTGGCAAGGCTGATTCGCCTTAGTTATCAAAGGCCAAAGACCGGCAAAAGTAGAATTTTGTGACGTAAACTTCGATCCGCCGGACTCAGTCCGACACAGATCGATTCTTACGTCACTCCAGATGTTTCGCACACAAGTGCGGCACAATCTGACTACTTTTGCTAGTTATCAAAAAACTAGCAGGTACGCTCTGCACTTTTACGGCCCAGCGTACCTGGTTTTCAAACCGCCACCCTGGAGGCGGCGGATCCCATAGTAATCAATGGGAGTCTGACCATAGCGAAAGTACAAGTTCGCTGCTGACAGACATCCCATTGATTTCTATGGGAGATGTCTGCACCTAACACCCTAACATGTACCCCGAGTCTAAACACCACTAATCTGTCCCCACTACACCGCCGCAACTAAATAAAGTTATTACCCCCTAAACCGCCGCTCCCGGAGCCCACTGCAAGCTACTCTATACATATTAACCCCTAAACCGCCGCTCCCAGAGCCCACCGCAACTATAATATATGTATTAACCCCTAAACCTCCGCTCCCTGACCCTGCCGCAACCTATATTAACTTTATTAACCCCTAATCTGCCCCCCCTACATCGTCACCACCTATAATAAATTTATTAACCCCTATCCTGCCCCCCACTACACCACAGCCACTGTAATAAATTTATTAATACCTAAACCTAAGTCTAACACTAACCCTAACACCCTCCTAACTTAAATATTAATTAAATAAATCTAAATAATATTTCTATTATGAACTAAGTTAATCCTATTTAAAACTAAATACTTACCTTTAAAATAAACCCTAATATAGCTACAATATAAATAATAATTATATTGTAGCTATCTTAGGATTTATTTTTATTTTTACAGGTAACTTTCAATTTATTTTAACTAGGTACAATAGCTATTAAATAGTTATTAACTATTTAATAGCTTACCTAGCTAAAATAAAGAGAAATTTACCTGTAAAATAAATCCTAACCTAAGTTACAATTACACCTAACACTACACTATACTTTAATAAATTATTCCTATTTAAAACTAAATACTTACCTGTAAAATAAACCCTAAGATAGCTACAATGTAATTAATAATTACATTATAGCTATTTTAGGATTTATATTTATTTTACAGGTAACTTTGTATTTATTTTAGCTAGTTAGAATAGTTATTAAATAGTTATTAACTATTTAATAACTACCTAGCTAAAAGAAATACAAAATAACCTGTAAAATAAATCCTAACCTAAGTTACAATTAAACCTAACACTACACTATCATTAAATTAATTAAATAAATTACCTACAAATAACTACAATTAAATACAATTACATAAACTAACTAAAGTACAAAAAATAAAAAAGCTAAGTTACAAAAAATAAAAAAATAGGTTACAAACATTTTAAAAATATTTCAACAATTTTAAGCTACTTACACCTAATCTAAGCCCCCTAATAAAATAACAACCCCCCCAAAAATAAAAAAATGCCCTACCCTATTCTAAATTTAAAAAGTTCAATGCTCTTTTACCTTACCAGCCCTTAAAAGGGCCTTTTGTGGGGCATGCCCCAAAGAGTTCAGCTCTTTTGCCTGTAAAAGAAAAATACAACCCCCCCTCCAACATTAAAACCCACATACCCTAATCTAACCCAAACCCCCCTTAAAAAAACACTACCCCCCTGAAGATCATCCTACCTTGAGTCGTCTTCACTCAACCGAGCAGCGATGGAACCGAAGAGGACATCCGGAGCGGCAGAAGTGATCATCCAAGGGCGCTGAAGAAATCTTCCATCCGGGCGAGGTCAGCCAATCAGATTGAACTCGCATTCTATTGGCTGTTCCGATCAGCCAATAGAATGCAAGCTCAATCTGATTGGCTGACTGGATCAGCCAATCGGATTGAACTTGAATCTGATTGGCCGATTCAATCAGCCAATCAGATTTTTCCTACCTTAATTCCAATTGGCTGATAGAATCCTATCAGCCAATCGGAATTGAAGGGACGCCATCTTGGATGACGTGCCTTAAAGGAGCCTTCATTCGTCGGTAGTCCGTCGGGAAAGAAGGATGTTCCGCATGGGCGGGATGAAGATTCAAGACCCGGCTTCGAAGATGACCTCGCCAGATAGAAGACTTCTTCAGCGCCTCTTGGAAGATGACCTCGCCCGGATGGAAGATTTCTTCAGCGCCCCTTGGATGATTACTTCTGCCGCTCCGGATGTCCTCTTCGGTTCCAACGCTGCTCGGTTGAGAGAAGACGACTCAAGGTAGGATGATCTTCAGGGGGTAGTGTTAGGTTTTTTTAAGGGGGGTTTGGGTTAGATTAGGGGTATGTGGGTGGTGGGTTGTAATGTTGGGGGGGTTGTATTTTTCTTTTACAGCAAAAGAGCTGAACTCTTTGGGGCATGCCCCCACAAAAGGCCCTTTTAAGGGCTGGTAAGGTAAAAGAGCTTGAACTTTTTAATTTAGAATAGGGTAGGGCATTTTTTTTATTTTGGGGGGGTTTGTTATTTTATTAGGGGGCTGAGATTAGGTGTAAGTAGCTTAAAATTGTTGTAATATTTTTAAAATGTTTGTAACCTATTTTTTTATTTTTTGTAACTTAGCTTTTTTATTTTTTGTAACTTAGCTTTTTTTTTTTTTGTACTTTAGTTAGTTTATGTAATTGTATTTAATTGTAGTTATTTGTAGGTAATTTATTTAATTAATTTAATGATAGTGTAGAGTTAGGTTTAATTGTAACTTAGGTTAGGATTTATTTTACAGGTAATTTTGTATTTCTTTTAGCTAGGTAGTTATTAAATAGTTAATAACTATTTAATAACTATTCTAACTAGCTAAAATAAATTCAAAGTTACCTGTAAAATAAATATAAATCCTAAGATAGCTACAATGTAATTATTAATTATATTGTAGCTATCTTAGGGTTTATTTTACAGGTAAGTATTTAGTTTTAAATAGGAATAATTTATTAAAGTATAGTGTAGTGTTAGGTGTAATTGTGACTTAGGTTAGTTTTTAGTTTACAGGTACATTTCTCTTTATTTTAGCTAGATAAGCTATTAAATAGTTAATAAACTATTTAATAGCTATTGTACCTAGTTAAAATAAATTGAAAGGTACCTGTAAAATAAAAATAAATCCTAAGATAGCTACAATACAATTATTATTTATATTGTAGCTATATTAGGGTTTATTTTAAAGGTAAGTATTTAGTTTAAATAGGATTAACTTAGTTAATAATAGAAATATTATTTAGATTTATTTAATTAATATTTAAGTTAGGGGGGTGTTAGGGTTAGTGTTAGACTTAGGTTTAGGGGTTAATAATTTTATTACAGTGGCGGCGGTGTAGTGGGGGGCAGGATAGGGGTTAATAAATTTATTATAGGTTGCGGCGGGTTCAGGGAGCGGCGGTTTAGGGGTTTAAACTATTTATTTATTTGCGGCGAGGTGCGGGATCAGCAGTATAGGGGTTAATAACTTTATTATAGAGGGCGACGGTATAGGGGGGGCAGGATAGGGGTTACTAGGTATAATGTAGGTGGCAGCGGTGTCCGGGAGCGGCGGTTTAGGGATTAATACATTTATAAAACTTGCGGCGGGGTCTAGGAGCGGCGGTTTAGGGTTAATACATTTATAAGACTTGCGGCAAGGTCTAGGAGCGGTGGTTTAGGGGTTAATACATTTATAAGACTTGCGGCAGGGTCTAGAAACGGCGGTTTAGGGGTTAGTAACTTTATTTAGTTGCGGGCGGCTCCGGGGGCGCCGGTATAGGGGTTTGAACAGTGTGGTTTAGTGTGAGTGCTTAGTGACAGGCTATCAATAAAGCTGGGAAAAAGCAGAAGAGCAGCGAGATCGGATGAGTGATAACTCTCACAGTCCGCTGCTCATCGCCCCGCGGCTTTTTGACAGCTTTATTTGATAACTTAGGCGTATTTTTTCAGGTCTGTAGCGGCGAAGGTAGGCGTGCTTAGGCGGGCGTATTGGGCCGGCGAAGGCAGGAAAGTTGACACGATGATAACTACCCCCCTAAGTCTGAATTAGCAAAACATTTTATAGTCAAACATGCCTGTTCAAATCTTACTTTTAAATGGAAGATAATAGAGGTTAATAAACTTACTTGATACAGAGATATTGTGATCGGGGTACCAACAAGTATTGGTGTTTTGTGAATATAGAAACGTATGCCCATGTTAATGTTAGCCACTTTATATAAATCAAACTAAACAAAATTAGCTAGTTGTAAATTTACATATATCTTTAGGAACATACACACCCCACACTATTACCTTGGTCAAAGATAATGCAAGGTTTTTTGAATTGAGCAGTTAGCTCATAAGTGTCTTGTAGGAAACACATGCCCTATTAGCTTATGGAGCCAATATGGTCAAGGTTAATTTTAAACTGTGACAGGTATGCTAAGATTACAATATAGTATTCGTATTATTATAAGGCTAAATTCCAAACGTTTCACAAGTCTCATTATGAAGATTATCTATGTGTTTAACTGATTAATTTACTCTGCATTCAGTATATATATATACATTAATAATGTACTGCATATGTATATATATGTGAGTACACCCCTCACATTTTTGAAAATATTTTATTATATATTTTCATCTGACAACACTGAAGAAATGACACTTTGGTACAATGTAGAATAGTGAATGTACAGCCTGTATAACAGTGTGAATTTGCTTTCCCTCAAAATAACTCAACACACAGCCATTCATGTCTAAAACATTGGCAACAAAAGTGAGGCCCCCATTATTTCCCAGCACTGACTTAACCCTATTGGGCATGGAGTTCAGCAGAGCTTCATAGGTTGCCACTGGAGTCCTCTTCTACTCTTCTATGCTGACATCTGGGAGCTGGTGGATGTTAGAGACCTTGCACTCCCCCACATTCCATTTGAGGATGCCCCATAGATGCTCAATAGGGTTTAGGTCTGGAGACATGCTTGGCCAATCCATCACTTTTACCCTCAGCTTCTTTAGCAAGGCCATGGTCATCTTGGAGGTGTGTTTGGGGTCTTTATCATGTGGAATACTGCCCTGCGGCCCAGTCTCTGAAGGGAGGGGATCATGCTCTGCTTCAGTATGTCACAGTACATGTTGGCATTCATGGTTCCCTCAATGAACTGTAGCTCACCAGTTCCATCAGTACTCATGCAGGCCTAGACCAAGACACTCCCACCACCATGCTTTACTTTAGGCAAACAGAACTAGATTGAGAGGGCTCTATAAACTATTAGGTAAAATGGCTATTTCTCAATGAGTATGTTCTTATACCTATATCCCAGATCTACCACATAATAAATTATAAGGCATATAAAAAATCCACAATACTTTAATAGCTAGGTCTACATACAAAAACAAATTTACCTTAATTTCACCAGTAGCAATTCATTAATAACAATATAATAATTCATTAATAGATTTTTACAAAATCAGTCTGCAAGTCCGTTTCATTCTTTGAGTAATTACTGTTTGACAAACTCCAATCTGATATCACAGTGTATAAAAAGTGACCTGGTGCTTATAATAAAGCCCCATTGGGCCAGTACTGACACAGTTAGTATATCTCCATTCTGAGGAAACGTTCCACAGTATTGACACAGTCAGTGTGTCTACGCTTTATTTAAAAATTCCACAGTGTTGTAAAACTTGGAGGCTTTCTTACCTTTTCTCCTTGTGGGTAAAGGATTTGGGCCCTACCTTCAATTCCTGTTGTTCTTTTTCATGCAATATTTTGCTCCAGATCTCTCATTAAACATTTAGCCTCTTGGTCTCCCATGCTGCTGCTGTCGGTCGGTATGACGTCACTTACTGCCGACACCTATTGTATACTTACGCAAGTGTTTCTCTCTTTCTCCACTCCCAACCTGTGTTTCACTCCTAGGATAGGATCAGGTATTCCTCTGCACTTAAGTAATATGTATGCAGAGCTTATACCTGCCCTATTTTCCTTTTGCTTTTGGTCAGGTTTTTCTTTGGGTCACGGAGGCTCTCCGAACATCTGTCAGTATCTTATATCTTTCACTGCCACAGTTCTATGCATTTCACCCTATTTCAGGGCTTAAGTGCAGAGGGATACCTGATCCTATCCTACATTGGACGATTTTATCATCAGACCAAAAACTACCATTCACCCAGCTTGTTAGGCCCATGGTGGGTTATAGAAGAAACACTAACCTCAAAGATCTTCTAGTAAAAACAGATCCAAAAATTTGTTATTCAATTCCACAAAGATCTTGAAACAAGGGTTGTTTCCGCTGTCTGGGGTGCATTACATGCAATGCCATGATTGCAACAAGAACTTTCCATCATCCACATAATAATAAAGTCTACAGTATACGCCATTCCATTACATGCACCACTACGCATTTAGTGTACCTCTTGGTATGTCCATGTTCTGCTTTTTACGTTGGTAAGACCCAAGGCACCACGAGAGAGAAGATGGCTAACCATTGATTGGCCATCAGACAGGCGTTTGACAGTCCGAACAGCCAGTGGCATGACACTGCCTTGCTAAAGGTCATTCTGTCACATCCATTAGGATCATTCTCATTGATCACATTCCGAAATTGGCAAGAGGGGGTGATAGAAACAAACTATTGCTCAAACGTAAAGATGAATGGATCTATCGATTGGGAACCATCTATCCAGGGGGACTGAACTCTGTTCCAGATTTTAAAACCATGATCTAAGTGATACACCAGAAACCTACTAGGGTGCAGGAGCTGGATGGGATTGTGTTCATGTGGAGTGCGGGCGGTCATACACCGTTGGGTGCAGACATCCTTCTTGGGTCACATGCTTTATGAGCATTGAGCAGGGTGGCATGAGAATGGGCCTAACTCATGCTTTCACCACCCCCATTCCAAGGCAAGTCACTCTCCTGTTCGGTGCCCCTTAGTAGCCTGTATCCGATGGATCTCTCCCAAGATGTCTCCTAGGACTGAGTACAGATTATCCAGTCACATATCTTAAGAGATACCTTGTACTTGGGCACTCTGACATCTGATTCCATAGTGAATAGAGATGAGAGTATTTATAAGCAAGCCACTATATCAAGGAGCTTTGGACAGTATTTCCAAAGAATTCTTTTTGTTTGGTTATATGTGAATGGTTTTGATGTGGAACACACCATCAATTAATGTGCAATTTATATTCACTTTTGGGTTTTACCATGTATATTGGTTATAACAGGCTTTGAGATTAGAGCTGACAACATTGGGTACTACGCATGTACATTTTATTTCTAGAGCACAACTAATTTTTCTATTTTTCATTTGTTTCACTTTTGATATTGTTCTCACAGTGGGGATGACAGACTTATATGTCATTTTTTATTGTATAAGCTATTGTGCTCAGAGATATAGCAAAATTAAAAGAGCTATACATTAGATATTTATTATACTCAGTTATTATCTATCTTTATTTAATTTTCCATTTTTATTTGTTATTAGCATAATATGTGTATTTTATTTTATTGTCTTAGACACATAGTAGTTTTTCCTGTTCTGCCTCATCATGTCACCAATACCGCAGTATGACCAAATATCTGTATAGAATTAACATCTCAGTTCCATGTTACATGAATTTACATTTTGCAGCCTGTCACCGCAGATATAGCCACTTCCGGTTTGGCGTGTATACAAGAGGTGACTTGGCTGTACTCCCTTACATCTATGTGACATGATTTTTTGAGTCACAAGGTGAATTATATAAGGGATCGATCTCTTTGATATATTTAAAGCCCAAACACGCCATACAGTAACAACGGCAAACCGGAAGTGATGACACTTCCGGCTACTTGGAACACATATGCATCATATGCACATATGTTAGCATCGAGAAAAAATTAGTCTGATGCACTTGAAATAAACTAATCTAAATGGTATAGCTATTGCATTATAAGTATACACACATTTTGATGTTATATGCTTTTAAGGTGTTTGGTAAAACACATATTCCTGGAGGGATAATTTATCAGTTTTACAATACCGGATATGGTATTCACTTCCGTTTTTTTGACTCGCACAGCGTGCGTTCCACACACACACTTCACAGCACATTATGAGACACAGGTGTGATTTGTAAGTATTGTATTTTGACTATTGTTCACAGTATATAATTCTGTATTTTGTCACTATTGTTTATTCTGAGGAAGGGGTTAAACTGAACCTCGAAACGTCAAATTAAATTCAAGTTGCCTTTTGGATAACCCACAAATAAGAAGTCCTGTGAGTGATTTCTTTCATTTCATCTATTTGGTACGTTAGCACCCAGGCTGATGTCTCAGGAGGCTGGATTCACTATATGAGTGGTTATATATATAGAAAACTATATATATATATGAGAAAACGATAGTCCAGCCAGCACAGAGGTAAGGTAAAAACAGAGTTCCTTTCTTCGATCTTGGATTTAAAACGCAAATTAACAGCTCTCACAGGATGAGTTGTTTAACATGTTTCGGCCATCAGGCCTTAATCATAAACATAACTTGTAATAAAAACCTTTAAAAATGTATACCTGTGGCTGTTTCCTAATTGGATAGCTATAGCCATGTGTCCTAATTGAGTGATATATACACCCCATTAACCCTATACATTCTAAATATATGTTGATAGTTACAGAAAATATACTAAAACATACATGTTATATACAAATGTAACCCATATTGTAACCAGTCGAAGCATAGCTTAACATGACTCGGATTATATGGGCTTATCACATATTGTTAAACAATGTACATATATTTCCATGATCTTGTTATTATATAAATATGGTACAGAAAGATGGATTAGATTCATCTCCTGCTAAAGAGTACTTGTATACTACTCAGTATGTGAAATTGAACTCTACATCTACATATCTTACATTTATCTATGATTATAAAGGCTAGTCTCAAATACATAGGTAATCTTACTTCCATAGAATTAGTGAGGTGGCCCTAGACCTGTAAATAAAGATAGTTGGAGTTATTCAAACAAATTTGTATATTATATATTTTTTCTTGCTATATAATTTTCGCCTACATAGTATTTATCCTGTGCGTATAAAATATGTACAATGGTTGTAACTGGGCAGTATAGTATAATATCTACATATTAGTCTCTGTACTAGTGAGTGATGTCACAACAGGACTGTAGTTTACTTAGTCCCAAAAATGTATTCCATCATATATGGAATTAAATCCGTTTGGGATACGGGTTGCCAGGGAGAAGATCCAAAAAGCCTCTCTCTGTAAATATAATTTTTTTCAGATCACCTCCCCTTTTTGATTTTTTTTACTTTTTCAATTATCATCCATTTGAATGTGGTGTGGTGTTTTCATGGTCAGTAATGAAATGTTTGGCTAATTCCGAGCGGGCATCAGATCTACTAATATCTGAGAGGTGTTGACGGATCCTCTCCCTGGCTTCCCTTGTTGTACAGCATACATATTTTTTCTCTGAACAGCTGCACCAGGCTAAGTATATGATATTCTTAGCTCTACGGTTTACACAGCATTCAATTTTGTATTGTTTGCCAGAACTATTGGAAGAAAATGTATCACCCTTAAGTATATGGCTACAGGGAATACAGGGTCCATATCCACATTTATACATCCCTTTTAATGTTAACCACAAACTTTTCGGGTTTGTAGAGATATCACTTGTTGATAAAATATTGCCTAAAGTTTTCCCTTTTCTATAGGAGAACCTGCATCCCTTTTTGACTGTATTTATTAGGCCCTCATCGGCCATTAGCATTGGCAGATTATTTCTGATTATTTTGCACACTTCCTCATAATCTGTAGAATACTGAGTAACAAAAGTAGCCCCTTGGTGACCGGTACTATCTTGCTGTTTATTCATTCCGGGTACATATCTAGATTTAGAATTATCAATTAGTAAATCATTCCTATTAAGACCTTTTACTTGCTTTCTCACTGTCCTAATAGTGGCCTAGATTTGGAGTTCGGCGTTAGCCGTGAAAACCAGCGTTAGAGGCTCCTAACGCGGGTTTCTTACGTACTCCGGTATTTAGAGTTCAGTTACCGACAATCAAAAAAAACCTAACGCTCACATTTCTACCGACACCTCTGACCCAGTAGTAAACATATACCGACAAAAAAAACATCCACGAATCAAATAAAAATATTACACAAACTACACTTACAGTCATACAAACACTACACTATGTTTATTTTTCATATTTAATAATTTTTCAGCAAAATACAAAGGATTAAAGTTGCGAGATCTCGGGTGTTTGAAAAAAAACAACACAAATCCATTTTCCCATTGACTTACATTGACACACGGGAAAAGACCCTCATATACCTACATCTTACTAATAACATTATCACAAACATACACTCATCGATGCATACAAACAATATACACAACATGACATACACAAAATATTTATTTATTACAAAAAGAACACGATTTAGTTACTTTTTCACAAAAGCTCATGACGTCACTCACTTTACGAGGAAAACCAGTCTTAGAAAAAAAAAATGACCAATTTTCAGAGCCTCCATTGACTTCTATTGGGAAGACGTGCTCGTGCACGCGAAACCCTAATTTCCCTAACGCACGCAAATAGCGTAGACAGAAAAACTCCAAATACCAGCGCTAGAAAAGACATGATTTCATGCGTTAGACCCAGCTATGATAAATAGATCAAGAAATGACTATTTCCCTATGGTGGATTTATGGATTTTACTGTTTGAATATTCACAACACCATTACATTCTTTCAGACTTTTATATTACATCAAATACAATTCAACATCACTAGTAACAACATTTTTGTTTTAAAAATATTACATTTAAACGGACACAAAAATAATGTCAACTTTTCAGGATTCACAAACACTACACAATGGGAAACAATTCTTATTTACCTTTATTATTTCATTTCAGTTATTCAACTCATATGCTTGCAGCAACAGCATATCTACATAGGCTTAACACATGATCACTCATGGATGCACATACATTACTTTTAACATTCACTCATACATGTGCATTCAAATGATGGGGGAAAAACACATTACATTCTCTAGAGGAATCACAAAACACAACATATGGATTTTACTGTACTTTTAACATCATGATTCCATCACCAGAAACCATTAGGAATTACGTACAACAAGAACATCAGTACACCAGATTACAGATGTCACTTTAAGGGAAGGAACAACAATGCCAGACCGCTATATAGAAGTCAGCATATGTGGGACACAATCACAATATATACGTACATGTACATAACACGCATCACCCATCACGCAACCACAAAGCACACATTTAGATTTTATTCAGCACACAATAACAATGTAGTCAAATACAACAACACAATGAGGATTTATGAACTACATAGGCAGGGTAATAATATCATGACGTCATTAGAAGATTCAACCATACACATCACAGATTCACCACTGTACCGCCCCTTTCGGAACTTTAACACTCAATACTACAATACAACATATACGTAAACAACAGTTTGGAACAGCATTATTAAGGCGATTTCAATGGGACAATTAATAAATATTGTCAGATCGCAAATCACTTATATATATATATATATAATACTACAGATGACAGCCGGAAGTTCTTCAGTATTAGTGCCATTTTAATGGGACGCATTCAATATTGACATCTCGGCAATCACTTATATATACAATACTACAGATGACAGCCGGAAGTTATTCAGTAATAGTGCGATTTGAAAGGGACGCATACAATATTGACATCTCGGCAATCACTTATATATACAATACTACAGATGGCAGACGGAATTTATTCAGTATTAGTGCGATTTGAAAGGGACGCATACAATATTGACAGCTCTGCAATCACTTATATATACAATACTACAGATGACAGCCGAAGTTATTCAGTATTATTGCGATTTTAAAGGGACGCATACAATATTTACAGCTCGGCAATCACTTATATATATACAATACTACAGATGACAGCCGGAAGTTATTCAGTATTAGTGCGATTTTAAAGGGACGCATACAATATTTACAGCTCGGCAATCACTTATATATACAATATTACAGATGGCAGACGGGAAGTTCGGAATTATTATTGCGATTTTAAAGGGACGCATACAATATTGACATCTCGGCAATCACTTATATATACAATACTACAGATGGCAGACGGGAAGTTCGGAATTATTATTGCGATTTTAAAGGGACGCATACAATATTGACATCTCGGCAATCACTTATATATACAATACTACAGATGGCAGACGGGAAGTTCGGAATTATTATTGCGATTTTAAAGGGACGCATACAATATTGACTGCTCGGCAATCACTTATATATACAATATTACAGATGGCAGCTGTTACTTTATCATTTACAAACAATATTGCAGCAACATTGATCGATCACATTCGATGCACATTATACACAACTATGCACTTTCATTCATGTTAGCCTGGACGTGTGCTTGTTACTATAAGATCGCGTTTAAGAAATATTGATTACACATATGATCAAACATTACAAACATGCACTGTATATGTGATATTTGACACTTTCACATTGAGAATCATTGTTTGAAACTAACATTTCAGCAAACAACAAATAAACGCCCACTGTGAAAGCATTCGCGCCGCTCACATACAAACCGGTGAATACAATCAGCAATCATTACAAACTCACTACCATTGGACTAATTGTACTATAAATCCCCCAAACAACATGTCCAATGCATCACTTGTGATCCACATCAGATCAAGTGCTTACCTTGTTACGCTGTTTTGAAAGATGGATGACGATGGCATGGTAGACGCTGCTGGTGCTGCTATTGGCGAACTAGCTGTTGGTCGAATCAGGCAGCCTCGGCGGCTCAGACTGAGACGAAGGGGTCATCTGGTTCGAGGTCCTCGTGTCTACAGGGTGAGACCCACCTTGGAAAACATGAGTGACTTTGAGGTTTTTGATAAGTATCGGCTCGATCGCGAACAGCTCATTGGCCTTTACGATCTTCTTAAACCTCATTTGGAGCCACGTATAAGAATAAGGACTGCTGTTCCCGCCATGAGTAGGATGCTAAGCTGTCTATACGTCCTGGCCTCCGGGAGTTTTCAATCCCGAGAACTGTACATGCATGGCCTGGCTCAAGGTACATTCTCTGGGGTGTTTGATAACTTTCTGGACACCATGGTACGTATCAGTAAGCAATACATAGGATTCCCACATAATGATGGTGATTGGAGGCGCCTGAAGCGGGAATTCTTTGATATTGCTCAAATGCCCAATGTCTTGGGAGCCATAGATTGTACCCACATTGCGCTGCGTGCTCCAATTGATGACTCGCCCTTCAGAAATCGCAAACATTTTCATAGCCTTAACGTGCAGTATGTTTGTGACGCACAGATGAGGATTATGCATGTGTGTGCGAATTTTGGAGGAGCTTGTCATGATGCCCGCATCCTCTCTCTGTCGTCCCTGTGGAGACAGTTTGAGGAAAGACAAATGCCCCCTGGTTATCTCGTTGGTGAGTATTTGTGTACAACATGGTTAATTATTGTGACAATTGCCACTGTAGTTTTAAAATGTTAGCGTAATGTTCAGCAATAGGATGCAATTTAACCATATATTTTCCCCCCGCTAATGTCTACTTTTAGTTCAATGCAGATATGTAGCATGTCTTACCTTAAATGCTCAGAGAATGTAATGTAACCATGTAGTTAGCATTTTACACAAGGCTTGATTTAGGAGAAATACGCATATGTAGCATGTCTTAGCTGAAATGGGAAGATATTAGCTAATGCAATTTAACCATGTCATTGTCTCTTTCAGCAAATGTCTTTTAGTTCAATGCAGATATGTAGCATGTCTTACCTTAAATGCTCAGATAGAGAATGTAATGTAACCATGTAGTTAGCATTTTACACAAGGCTTGATTTAGGAGAAATATGCATATGTAGCATGTCTTAGCTGAAATGGGAAGATATTAGCTAATGCAATTTAACCATGTCATTGTCTCTTTCAGCAAATGTCTTTTAGTTCAATGCAGATATGTAACATGTCTTACCTTAAATGCTCAGATAGAGAATGTAATGTAACCATGTAGTTAGCATTTTACACAAAGCTTGATTTAGGAGAAATACGCATATGTAGCATGTCTTAGCTGAAATGGGAAGATATTAGCTAATGCAATTTAACCATGTCATTGTCTCTTTCCGCAAATGTCTTTTAGTTCAATGCAGATATGTAGCATGTCTTACCTTAAATGCTCAGAGAATGTAATGTAACCATGTAGTTAACATTTTACACAAGGCTTGATTTAGGAGAAATACGCATATGTAGCATGTCTTAGCTGAAATGGGAAGATATTAGCTAATGCAATTTAACCATGTCATTGTCTCTTTCCGCAAATGTCTTTTAGTTCAATGCAGATATGTAGCATGTCTTACCTTAAATGCTCAGCGAATGTAATGTAACCATGTAGTTAGCATTTTACACAAGGCTTGATTTAGGAGAAATACGCATATGTAGCATGTCTTAGCTGAAATGGGAAGATAGAGAATAATATTGAACTAGATATTTTAAGTTAAAATAAACATTTGTTAATGGATTATCGTGTACAAAACTTTTTATTGTACTACAAATACTATTTTGAGGATTATGTTGGAATTATGTTCTGTTCATAATTTATAGGTGATTCTGGGTACATGAGCCGGCCTTGGCTCATTACCCCCTTGCGTAGCCCGAATGATGTGTCTGAGGAGCGCTACAATAGGGCTCATAAGAGAACCAGGGCGGTGGTTGAACGGATGTTCGGGCTCTTGAAGATGAGGTTCAGGTGCCTGGACAGGTCGGGAGGAGCCCTCCAGTACAACCCAAAGAAGGGGGCTAAGATCGTTGTAGCCTGTAGCGTCCTGCATAATATTGCACAGCGAGCTGGGATGCTGCAGGCCGTCCAGCTGGACAGAAACCTCCTCAGAGATGAGGAGGATGATCCTGTTCTAGAGGGGCCATTCCAGGACGAGGGGCTCAATGTCAGAGCAGACATCATCAACCGCAACGTTAGATGGTAAAGAATACAAGTTAGACTGGAGTATTATGAATAGATGTGAACTGTAGGGAAATGACAAGTAGAGAATTGTGCAAACATGTTAGGATTGTTCATCAAATGCTAAAAATTTCATTTATTAATATAGGTGATGCTCTGGCCATTGGGTCCTGTAGCGAGTCTTTGCCACCTGGTTTTTAAAGAGGACATCAGCTGGTAAGTATAAATGTCTGGACTGTTGCTGGCATGAATTGTACACAAATACATCATATGGCATACATTTTCTAAACTAGTATTTAGTTTACACATTACTTAAAATGTAAATACTCAGAAAGGGATCCTCTAGCATAACTATCCTCTATCATGACTATGGTTCAATGTCACACATTAGAGGTTTGTTCTGCTCAATATGACTCATCTTCACACTTGATAGAACATAACACAAGATGCTACACAGTAAGTTAGTGACAGAAATTTCTTATGAAATGGGGGGTGGGAGAGGGCTAGAGAAATGATTCACACACTTGTAGTAATTTTGATTAAACCTTTTATGCCATTAGGGAGCTGACTTAATCTAAAGACTGAAAGGGAAGAATTATAAGCCTGACAGTGAAGATTGCCCAGACTGACAGTGGAAAAAGCCAAGATTGAAATTGAAGTATACCAATGGGATCATGTCTGGCATTATCTTTCAAATCTGCTGACCTTGAAAAGCATACAAAGACATGTTCACATGGTAAGTGCCAACTATTTAATAGAATATGGCTGTTGAGGCATCCTATTGGAGACAGATGATTTTCTAATTTTTAGATGGTATTTCACAGTCCTCTATTTTTGAAATGATGAATAAGACACCTATTGAAGATCAACTGTTTAGCCCTGAATTGACTTTCAAAGACCATGCATTATCCAGGTTGGTGTACCAATGCATGCTAGTTAATAATCACAGGAAGAATGTTGATTATTGGTAGCTTACATAAATTAGTCATACATATTTCATCATTAGATATTTAAGGATCACAATCATAAAAAGGAATACATATTATAGTTGATATAGAGGTATTTGAATGGACATGAAATATGACATTTATGTTCAACATATATATTATTGAAATTTGATATACATTTTTATGTATAATTCGAAAATCATATATATTTTTTTAAAATATAATTAATAAATATCTTTAAAAAATGTTGAACAAAGTTAGAGCATAGACACAAGATGATTGTAAATGTATTTTATGATTCTTTGACTACGTGTGTATTAACTTTTGTAAAAAAAGTTTTTACATTTCAGATTGGCATCTGATGACTTCCAGGAATATATTTTTATTTTTGGTTCAGAAACTATTAAATTTTAAAATGGTAATAATATAAAGTTTAGTATTAAATACACTATTTGGAACAGATTATAATAAATATCCATATAATCTGTCAATAAAAATCAATTTGACTCCCATGACTGGTAGTTGTCTATTTGACAAGCACATGCATAAGATCAAATAATGCTTTAATTGTTGAAAATCCACTGATTCAGAGAATATTACATTAAACTATCTTTATTAACATTCATTGGGGAGTGAGATCCATCAATGCTTTTCTTTTGAAATTATTAGATGTTAAAATAATTTCGGATATGTAGTCAATTTCACAAAAATTAATTTTTTTCACTTTTAAGAAGGGGAAGTGGTTCAATTACATTAAAGTGACAGTGTTGTTGAATGTAAAATTAATTTTATAAGATCTTGTATCTTCCTTAGGTATCTCAAAACATTATTTGCAAAATTTATTAAAATTTTACATTTATAAATGGTAGGTCATTTAACTTTATATTTTTCACAAGCTAGTTATTGGATGGCAGGTTAATCGATTTGATTTTCTAGTGGAGTCATTTAACTATAGTTAATAATATTATGTAGTTTTTAAAATCTTACCTCTTGGGTTAGACATCACATATCTATATATAATTTTCATTCCCCTTTAGTTCATTTTGACAATGTTAAATCAACATTACAAATGTTTTGGTCCTTAAAGGGACATTCACAAAGTATATTGTGTATTGATTTTTAAATTATTCATAAAATAATTTAAACATATTTAGAAAGTACTATAGAATTACATTCAGTCTTTAAATATACTTTGTAAAAAAAAAATCAATGCACATATCTTAGTCAATTACATAAGGTATCTATGTGCAACCAACAATCAGCATCAAAATAGCCTATGTAGATATGTATTTAATAAAAAATATATATAATTACAATCTAATGATTGAATACCAAAACATATTAAGTTGTTCAAATATTATAATCTTATCCAAAATGCATACATAACATATAGCTTAATGTCCCTCTAAGCTGAAGACTCCGAAATACCTCCTTTACAATATATATTTCAGTCAGTGTGTAAAACAATCCAGAAGTTAATCTAAATTTTATTGACTCATATGTTATACTAATTTATCAAAAGGAAGGTGCCTAGGTTTCTGATATTTCAAGCATTATTGTGAAATGTTTATTTAAAGGGACATGAACTAAAAATATACTTAAAGGGAGACAGTTAAAAAATTAATGATTTATACATTCTGAATGAGTATTCTATTTTAAGCAAATTTAAAAATTGACTCATATTATGAATGCTCCTTGTGATGTTGCTATCATTACTTTAAAAATAAGGCATTAAATAGATAATTTATTAGCTTCAGTACTCTGGACTGAACTTGGTTTTTTGTGGTGGATTAATTTATCCAACAATCATCAAGGACAACCCAGGTTTTTGAAAAAATTGTCCGTAATCTCAAATATCATTATTGATTTGCAAAGAAAGATAACAAGATAATTGTTAACATTTGAGAATCGGATTAAATTATAACGTTGATTAACATTTCATGCTCAATCTGAATCACCAACGCTAAATTTGTTTGGACAGTGTCCCTTTAAGAGATTTAAAGAGTGTATTTACTTCTCTTCCTATCTTGACATACTTTGCTTGAAAAGCATATCGAGATAGGCTCAGTAGATGAAGATTGGTGGATGCACAGAGATGCCTTATGTGATTGTCTCAACCATGTGCATTTAAATTTCTTCTGTTGAGGATATCTAAATACTAAGATACATTGATTTACATTTTAAAGTCTAAACAATTTTCTACAGATCATTTGATACAATTGTTTGTTTGTAATGTCTATTTAAAAATAAAGACGCCATTGCACAATAACATATATGAGCACTTCAGACAAATACAAGCTCGAGGTTTATTTACTAATAACAAACAAACCTGTAGTTTAACATTTATAAACAGATTATCCAAGTGAATGACCTTATAACCTGAATTTGAACATTCAGAAATATTGCGTGTGAAACGCATCTTGAAACATCAGATTAGCATCTTTAAACATTAGAGTCTAATGTCACGCAATAGCACACAATCAATGTGCATTATGAAATACATTTAATAGAGCAATATCAATACTTCACAATAAGTCAATAAATGGATTTTATGAACAATAAAGACATACAATATTAAATGTGTATTTGTATTAAAGAAACAGACCGTTATTAAACCGAGAAATGTCTACAACATTAATAATGTGACAGTATTAGATGTTAAATAAAATTTAATCATTAATATTTAACGGATCACGGATATTAAATCTGCGTCACACATATCCGCATGACAGGCCCATGAGTTACAAATAAGTCTACATGAAAAATGAAGTTACAGCACCACCATGAGGTATGTGTAAGGAAGTTACTAAGATATGAAACATTAAGGAACGGCCAATCAGAGTTCATCACACAAACACAACTTGAGTCAGGATGGTCTCACAGACATTCTAACAATATTTCAAACTTTTATCCAATCAGATGTACAGATAACTTGTCCCATGGTGCATCTCATGTTTACTTCACCATATAAAAGTCCATTACACGTTGCCATCTTTGTCAGTTCTCTAATGCCTGCAGGCAGTATATCTGATTTTGTTTTAAAAAAAAATCGACAACCCAGCAGGCATGTCAGCTCCCAGGTTCACCAAGGAGGAGAGCGCTGCACTGGTCCACGCCGTCAAGGACTTTTATCCCCAGCTGTTTGGGAACAAGAGGAGGTTGACAGATGTGCCTGTTAAGAAGGCCCTCTGGGAGTCTATCACCAATGCGGTTAGATTGGTGTGTGACGTCCAGAGGACCCAGGATCAGATCATGAGGAGATTCGGAGATATGAGGTTGCGGTTAACCAAAAAAGTCAACCTCATAAGGGACTGGGTACAAGCCCGTAAAAGAGGTGGCAAAAGAGAGGCCCCGCGGAAACTGTACCTACTCCCTTATGAGGTGACTTTATGCGAGCTCCTCAATCTCCGGGTCCCCAAAAGATTCAGATCCTCGCCATCCTCGGCCTCCTCTTCTTCCCTCCCAGCTGCGGGATCTGAAAGTTCTGACGCAGGGGCCAGGGCAGCTGCTTCTCCGTCTGGTGGCCTGGGAGGAGATGGAGAATCTGAACCAGGTAATTATCCAACTTCATATAATATCTTATTTTTTTTTTTTAAAGCAATAAATGTGTATATAGTCAGATACTAAACCTATACAGATCTCACAACATACACTACATATGATGTTTAGATATCTGATTTTAGATTAGTGACACATGAAATAGGAATGATGTGTCTTGCGCTCTACAGAATATGCGTCACAGAGCGAAAATGGAATTGCGCATACACGTTAACATGGCTTTGCTGTAAGTGGCATTGCTTTATACATGTTGGTCAAATGACGGATGCATAATTCCGCTTTGAATAATTGCGCAATGATCGCGAAAATGGAATTGCGCATACACGTTAACATGGCTTTGCTGAAAGTGGCATTGCTTTATACATGTTGGTCAAATGACGGATGCGTAATTCCGATTTGAATCATTGCGCAATGATCGCGAAAATGGAATTGCGCATACACGTTAACATGGCTTTGCTGTAAGTGGCATTGCTTTATACATGTTGGTCAAATGACGGATGCGTAATTCCGATTTGAATCATTGCGCAATGATCGCGAAAATGGAATTGCGCATACACGTTAACATGGCTTTGCTGAAAGTGGCATTGCTTTATACATGTTGGTCAAATGACGCATGCGTAATTCCGATTTGAATCATTGCGCAATGATCGCGAAAATGGAATTGCGCATACACGTTAACATGGCTTTGCTGTAAGTGGCATTGCTTTTTACATGTTGGTCAAAATGAAATGTGAATTATTATATATGTGAAGAATACAGTATTCTTATTTTCAATATTATACATAATAAAAAAAGAAGAATCCAAATAAATTATAACATATGCACATCAATTGATGAGAATGAAATAACACCAACAAATAATTAAAGCTACAGTAAACAACACAACTGATTGAAAATAAGAGTACAGGATATATTTATCATGAATTGAATTGAGGAAACAATCAACTCATGGGACTACCAAAGGATTAATAGTTTAAAATTGATTTGCTAATAATGTAAAGATTTTAAACATGGCATGATTTGTATTAATGATATGCAATCCTCATTTAATATATTACAGATATGGATGTTGCTGCTGGATCCTTAAGGCAGGGCTTGTCACAGTATGGTATGTCTCATTTTAATTGACATTTGTCTTAGAAATATGGACAGAACATTACATACTAAATCCACATTGTTCAATATTTATATGTAATGTCCCCTTTAATAGATGAAAATTAAATAATTCTTCGGATAGCCTTAAATAACATATTAGATTTGAATTGCATGCTCAATCCCATTCATTACATCAACATATGGAGTAGAGAATTCATTAACACCAACATTGTCAAATCAATATAATTTTATATTAAAGGGATATTGATCTACAATTATTAATGTTGTCATTCAGATAGAGTATGCAATATTAATAAACATTTAAATATAATACTATCATCATATGTGAAATATTCTATTGCTAAATGTATTTTAAAATCAAGAATGTACGTTTATCTGCATCTCAATTTTGATTGAACAACCTGGGTTTTTATTGATGATTGGTGGATACCTTCAACAAACAATATTTATTGAATACAATATTGCTTATCTGCCTTTAAGATTAAAATGTAGCAACATTCAAATTATAATAGGAGTCAATGTTAAATCATTTTGAACAGTTTGAACAGAGAAATCAATGATTTAAATTAATCATGTCAGTGTCCCTTTAATAAACAATAGATTCATTCATCTTTACATTCTTTGGATTAAACAATATTGATATATAATTCACATATTCACTGTTGGAGTTACTTTATAGATATCAGCATACTCTAACAGCACCATGATTACATATTTGTAATAATCAATTTGGTTTTGTATTGTGATAAATATGTGTTGTGTCCTAAACAAGATTACTGTACATTGCACAAATGGCTCGATGTGCCACATGTGTTTGTTTAGATTTGTCAACAGCTGCTCTTCAAAATGTGGTTTGTGTGTATTCTTTTAAGAACATTGATCAATGGGTATATTTAGATATGCAATAGCATCGTATGAGATGAGTTTGATGTCTAATATAGTCTGAAATTAAACATATGTTCAATACATCATTTTTAACAGAATCTCCTTGATTCAATCAAGCATTTTCTGGTTTAATGACTGCTCTATTCTTCACATTTTCAAGTTGATTAATCTTAAAATTTGATACAGATGTGATTTAGTGATATCCCAAATGTGTTTCCTAATATATATCTATATCATTCATAGAGAGAGTTGGTGTGGTGAGCCCACAGGAATCCAGCAGTGACATAGAGCCGCCTTTGCGGTCTCCTGGTAAGTCCATTGACTCATTTATATGTCATTGAAGGTGTATTGGTAATCAATATTATGAGCATGATTCTGATGAAGCATAACATTTGAAACAAACATATAATTTTCTCTTCTGATTATATATTAATTTTCTTTTAATATTGAAAGATTAATAATTAAAACTTTATTAGTCTACACATTTGTTATTCAGAAGATGTATAGCATATGTTTGTTTCCATGTTCTTTTTTGACAACAGTCATCAAGTGATACACACATGTGAAATCTTAAATGTTCTATGTACTATGCTTTTATGATTTGTAAATTAATACAAACAATACATCGAAAATATGAATCATTGAGAATAACAAATCTAATGTAATTTGTATGCTCCATCAAAATGATGTAAATCATAACTTTGGGTGTGTATATCTTTAATGCAACATTGATGTGTGTCTTTGAACAACAGTAACATATGTTATAATATCTGTTCTTAACGTGTACACAACATGTTATGTTTTACAGAGATTGATTTAACATATGTGACGGAGGAGGAAGAGGCTGCCTTGGAGTCTAATGGTATGTGAAATATATCTATCATGTTTCCAACATGTTGCTTTATTTGAAATCATTTCATTGAAGACATTCAAAGTCTACAGCTTTTGCACTTTTAAAAGGAATATTATTTGTCTGTTCAAATACACTACTGCCCCCTTTCTATATCAGGCAGCATGAATTTTTTTTTTTAAAAATGTATAATTCATGTCATCATTATGTCACATGCATATTCCAGGCCAAAACACAATAATAATGTTATAATTGTACAGACAGTAATTGATATTCATCTGAGTGCCTATATGCATACCATATCCTCATTTCATAATTGTTTACAAATTCAAACACACTTCTAAGTATATTGAAAACATAATCAATTTGAAATGCGTTGATTTGATTTCATGATGTATGAGATGTTAATATATATTTATTAAATTTTCAGATGGATCCACCACTTCTGGTCATCTGGTTTCCGCCCCTGCCCAGTCCCCTGACCAGTCACAGACCCCTCCCCATGCCCAGACCCCTGCCCAGACCCCTGCCCAGACCCCTGCCCATGCCCAGACCCCTGCCCAGACCCAGACCCCTGCCCATGCCCAGACCACTGCCCATGCCCAGACTCCTGCCCATGCCCAGACACCTGCCGGCCCTTCCCATTTATCATTTCCTGCCCCTCCCAAAAAACGCCCATACAACCCCCTTCGCTGCTCTCCCCGTATTATGGCCCGTACAGCTGCCCAGACCCCAACTCCCCACTCCCCAGCTGTACGGCCTACCCCGGAGCATCAGCTCATCCCTCCCCAAGCCAATCCCATCCCTCCCCAAGCCAATCCCATCCCTCCCCCCTGTCTCAACCTTCATTGTCCTGAGTGTCGTATTGTCCTTCCCAGGCACAGCTGTAAGTATCATTCAAAATCAATTATAAGATACTTAAAGGTACACTGAAGGAAAATATTTTCTATTGTGATTCAAATAGAGCATGCAATGTTAATCAAATTTATAATTTACTACTCTTATGAATTATTCTTCATTCTCTTGATATCTTTATTGAAACAAAGAAATGCCTATAATTATTTTAAAAAATAAAATAATTGTGGACATCATTTCTTTATTGTTGGATGAATGTATCCATCAACCAGCAGGGACAAACAAAGTTGATAAACAAATATGGCCTGCCCTAAAAACCGACATTCTTGCATTCAAAATCTAGCTATAGAATTCAAACATTTAAAGAATATGTGTAATTTTTAAATATTTGTAATGTCATGCTCTATCTGAATCAGTCAAATAAATATTTAGGTTCAGTGTCCCTTTAATTGGATATCACTACATATACCAATCACCACTACTTGGATCCAACAATTAATGTACAAATGTTTATACATTATCTCTTGTCTAACCCAGTGGGAATGTAATTTCTTCAGGTTGCTATGTTTACACAGCTTGTCCTCAATGCCAAAATGTTTAAGGATAGGTGTGCCTACCACAGTATAAATAAAATATTTAAATTGCTAATGTAAGTACAATGTAAATCCTTTAACAAGATTTTATACACTCAAGCTGTGTAAGTGGATCATCTAAAACAAATTAAAGGGGACAACATGTTTGAGTAAACTGTCCCTTTAATGATTTCGGTCTGTCTGAATAACATAATTCATGTGTAAAGAATAAATTTAAACTAATTGATGTAAAGAATGATTTGTCTTTATGATGACAATGTATCTTTTCTATTTTTTTCGTCTGTTGTGTAATTATCATTAATATTTAATTTATTCTTTATTTTAGGCTGTGACTCAGCATGGCTCATGCTAGAAGGTATAGCAAGAGTAGAGCAGGCCGTGTTGAGGAACGCAGCTGTCCTGAGAGGGATGAACGACACCATGCAGGCCCAGCTCCGGGTTCAGGACTTGACTCTGCGTGAAATTATGCGATTAAGTTCAAGGCCTGAATCTGGAGCTGGACATGCACAGGACGATGAAGAGGATGACCAGTAAGTGGAGGATCTGGAGATGCTCCAAGGTGGCAGATAAGAATCCTCCGTCCACATGTTGATGGTTTTTTTTATTGTTGCCATTTGGCCTTTTTAAAAGTTTATTGTTGTGCCTGTTGCACTCTTTTACCTTGTCATATGTCTCCAATGGGGCTATGGTGGCCCTTGGCAACTCTCTTCATGGACTGTGATGCACTGTGTTACCTTGTCATATGTCTCCAATGGGGCTATGGTGGCCCTTGGCAACTCTCTTCATGGACTGTGATGCACTCTTTTACCTTGTCATATGTCTCCAATGGGGCTATGGTGGCCCTTGGCAACTCTCTTCATGGACTGTGATGCACTGTGTTACCTTGTCATATGTCTCCAATGGGGCTATGGTGGCCCTTGGCAACTCTCTTCATGGACTGTGATGCACTCTTTTACCTTGTCATATGTCTCCAATGGGGCTATGGTGGCCCTTGGCAACTCTCTTCATGGACTGTGATGCACTGTGTTACCTTGTCATATGTCTCCAATGGGGCTATGGTGGCCCTTGTCAACTCTCTTCATGGACTGTGATGCACTGTGTTACCTTGTGATATGTCTCCAATGGGGCTATGGTAGCCCTTGGCAACTCTCTTCATGGACTGTGATGCACTGTTTTACCTTGTCATATGTTTCCAATGGGGCTATGGTGGCCCTTGGCAACTCTCTTCATGGACTGTGATGCACTGTGTTACCTTGTCATATGTCTCCAATGGGGCTATGGTGGCCCTTGGCAACTCTCTTCATGGACTGTGATGCACTGTGTTACCTTGTCATATGTCTCCAATGGGGCTATGGTGGCCCTTGGCAACTCTCTTCATGGACTGTGATGCACTGTGTTACCTTGTCATATGTCTCCAATGGGGCTATGGTGGCCCTTGGCAACTCTCTTCATGGACTGTGATGCACTGTCTTACCTTGTCATATGTCTCCAATGGGGCTATGGTGGCCCTTGGCAACTCTCTTCATGGACTGTGATGCACTGTGTTACCTTGTCATATGTCTCCAATGGGGCTATGGTGGCCCTTGGCAACTCTCTTCATGGACTGTGATGCACTCTTTTACCTTGTCATATGTCTCCAATGGGGCTATGGTGGCCCTTGGCAACTCTCTTCATGGACTGTGATGCACTGTGTTACCTTGTCATATGTCTCCAATGGGGCTATGGTGGCCCTTGGCAACTCTCTTCATGGACTGTGATGCACTGTGTTACCTTGTCATATGTCTCCAATGGGGCTATGGTGGCCCTTGGCAACTCTCTTCATGGACTGTGATGCACTGTGTTACCTTGTCATATGTCTCCAATGGGGCTATGGTGGCCCTTGGCAACTCTCTTCATGGACTGTGATGCACTGTGTTACCTTGTCATATGTCTCCAATGGGGCTATGGTGGCCCTTGGCAACTCTCTTCATGGACTGTGATGCACTCTTTTACCTTGTCATATGTCTCCAATGGGGCTATGGTGGCCCTTGGCAACTCTCTTCATGGACTGTGATGCACTGTGTTACCTTGTCATATTTCTAAAATGGGGCTATGGTGGCCCTTGGCAACTCTCTTCATGGACTGTGATGCACTGTGTTACCTTGTCATATGTCTCCAATGGGGCTATGGTGGCCCTTGGCAACTCTCTTCATGGACTGTGATGCACTCTGTTACCTTGTCATATGTCTCCAATGGGGCTATGGTGGCCCTTGGTAACTCTCTTCATGGACTGTGATGTACTCTGTTACCTTGTCATATGGCTCAAATATTCCTTATTTTTACAAGATTATTTCTAAACGTTGTTGATGTTTTCTTACATACTAATAAAAGACATGTAATTGCACGATTCTTTGTCCTCATTCTTCATGTTATTTTTTTAAAGCTCTAGTTTATCTTGTTGATCCTTAAAGGGACCTACCAAAAATATTTTTATATTAAAAATCATATATGTAAGACAATTGTAAATGACTTTAAGATTAAAATCTCCAATGTAATCTTATTATTTGTCTTTATATATTTTTCTCTTAGCTTTATCATTGCATGATTATGATTAGCATAGTAATTTTTTTATATATGTATATATAGATTGTTATTTGTGTATATATGTATATTTCAATTTCACATCCATGTGTGTATTTAGAAACTCTGCATGAATTGATGCACCTTTAACAAATGATCTGAGGATTGATACAATTATATAATCCCTGTAAAGTGTTCATTTTATTGAAATAGTATTGTCTATGTGTATCTGCTTTTTAAAAACAAAATAATGTCCCTTTAAGGGATGGTGAGCACAATTGTTAATGAATGTATTTCCATTTCTAAAGCGTTTTTGTCCTTTTTACATGAACAAGGACATATAATCTTATTAATAAACAATCTTATTGTAATGTTGACAGCACATGTATTTCATTTTCTATTCTATCTTATTTTAAAAGTGTAACCAAATAAATCTCTGTGTGTAATGCAAATATTTTAGATGATGAATATTTTTTTAAAAATATGTTAACAAAATAATTATACTCCCATATATGGCTATAGGTAGGCTGACCATATTTAAACTTGAATAAATGACACGTTTAATCAATCCATGTATCATTATTGTTATTCCAAAACAATCAAAACATATCTTAAAACATCAATGGCATATGTATTTCTCATGTGTATCTTTTAAATGTTAAAGATATACACCATAGCTATAGTTCAAGGGACAGTCAAGTCAGAAAAGATGATTCATGATTTGGTGACATTCCTAGATAGCAATCTAGACACATACTAGTTCCTAAAATATAAATACGTTTTTTAGTGATATGCCAAGCTGTCAACTGAGTCCTTGTATTGGCTGCGGTTTTTCAGCTATCTCAGATGCGCCATGTTGCTCAAAACGTCACCTGCCAGGCTGTCCAATGATTCCTTGTATTGACTGATGTTCTTACGTGATCAAGAATGTTCCTTTTATTGGATGGCGTTTTTACACGATCAAGGATGCGCCTTTTTTTTTGGGCGTTCTTACGTGATCAAGAATGTTCCTTTTATTGGATGGCGTTTTTACGCGATCAAGGATGCGCCTTTTTTTTTGGCGTTCTTACGTGATCAAGAATGTGCCTTTTATTGGATGGCGTTCTTACGTGATCAAGGAAGCTCCATGTTAAGACGCCACATGCAAAGGTAAAAAAAACGTATGATTGGATTACGTAGTCCCGCAATATTTGTTTGTGCACGTTAAACACGTTTGTGATTGCAGCCAATTTTAAAAACCTTGAGAATATGTATTATTTGCATCATGTTACATTGTTGACCCGTAGCTGATAAAGACCACCGAACGAAAGCAAAATGTTTTCATGCATATGATATTTCGAGGCAAGTGCAAATCTCTATAGTCCATGTTGTTTAATATGTTTGTCAACAATATGTTCCTTTTTCTGAAAAATGACTGTTGTTTTTAATGTTAAAGATATCTAATTAATAAATATGCGCTATTGTGTTAGAATAAAGTAATCAATATGCATTTAGCTTTATCATATGCTAAATATATGATGCCGACTTCTTCTAAATGTAATTTCGTTGTAAATTTTATTAAAGGTTCATTAGACACTCACATTATAAATCAAAATTTTTTATTTTGTCTCTAGTTAGACAAACAACAAATACACGTTTCATTTTGCTTCTGTTCAAAGAAAATGTAATTAATTATCAGACTCCTCGCCAAGCCTCTAAGTTTCATGTGAGTACCATCTCCATCTTTCTCCTGTTTGTGTAAAGGGTCTTTTCATATGTTAATGATGGGGTATTGTCTTGTTTTACGGTTGTAATGGGGGTTCATCTATATTTTCAATAGAGCTAACCCGATTTTCTTTGAAAGTGTTTGAAGCTTTGTAATATTGATATCAGTATATGTTAATCTTGTTGTTTGTAGTAGTGTCTATTACATACAGTTCTGTTAAAAATATAGTATACTGTCCCTTTAATGCAAATGTTGATTTTTGTATCATGTATGAGTTCCACATTGTTTAATCTTCAAATATATTATTGTTAGCATATTTTCACCCCCCACTCCTAAAAGGACTTTAAACCATATTCATTGTTCAAACAAATGTCTTCCTTAAAAAAATTAACACAATAATGTCTCTTTAAGAAAAAAACTTTATTTAACACGTCAATATAAATCTGATTTCAATATTTAATTTTTGATCAAGTACATGTAGATATACCAACAAGCTTCAAATATGTGTTAGCATATGTAATTTTGTTAAAGGGACAGTTTAGAAAACAAATAATGTTTTGCATTATTATAAAAGTCAATTTTGTAATATCAATGATATCAAAGGTTTCTCACAAATTAATCATTTGACTTTGTTTATTTAAATTTGCTAGCTAAACCTATGAGGTTCGTGTGCTCATTTCTTCGAGCTTGAAGAGTGCATGTAATCATTATACAATTTGACCACTAGAGGGCATTTGGATAGCATTTGTATATGTAAAACTTTGTGCTCATACAGCATATTATTTACCATGTATTAATCATTGATATCTAAAAGGTTGTTATGTCAGAACAACAAATAAGTGGTCATTTTTCCTAGGCATAGATACAAGGTTAAGCACATAAGTCACACGTATTTCTCCATGTTTTGTTGTTTCCAACTTGATAATGCGTAATACAGTGTTTTCTTTGTAATCAATAATTTTCTGACTGTCCCTTTAAGCTGTGTTATTGGCATTCAAACAGTAATATGCCATCATGGATAATTGTAATGGTAATTTTGTTTGCGATTCGGGAAACAGTTTGGACATCACATCCCAGAAACCAATCAATATCATGAACAAGGATAGGTATGTGATGATGTGGTTTTCACACACTTATAACCCACACTCTGCAAACAATCTTCCTCCATGGACCCAGTCCCATAGAAGTAGATTATATACAGAGTGTGGTCCACAAGTGTATGAAAACCACATCATCACATACCTATCCATTACACATTAAATAAAAAAAACATTAAAGATGAAAATAAATACTTCCTTCCTCTTCCTTCCCCTCTTCCCACGGGGCTGAGGCTCTGGGAGGGGCAACTGCAGACTCTGAAGAGTTCTCCTTGGAGATGTTGTCTGAGGAGGAGAAGATGGCTGAGGAGGAGAAGCTGGCTGAAGAGGAGGAGATGGCTGAAGAGGATGAGATGGCTGAAGAGGAGTAGATGGCCCGGCAGGAGTAGATGGCCCGGCAGGAGTAGATGGCCCGGCAGGAGGAGATGGGCCGGCAGCAGGAGGCCCAGCAGCAGGAGGCCCAGCAGCAAGAGGCCCAGCAGCAAGAGGCCCAGCAGCAGGAGGCGGACCAGGAGGTAGACCAGCATGCGCCTCCCGGAAAAAATTGAACATCTCTTGGTGCAGATTAAAGATTCTGTTTTGGCCTTGTTCGATTCTATTGAGTATGTTTATTATTTGGTTTTGTCCTTCAATTATTTGATTTTGTCCATCAAGAATTTGAGTGCGGCCTTCGATATTTTGTATCCGGGAGTTACGCATCTGGTCTATGTAGTCCAGTAGAACCCGCACCTCCGCTATTTCCTCTTGTTGTGCTTGGCGGGGTATGCGTGCACGGTGGGGTGCCCGTGCACGGTGGGGTGCGGGTCCTTGAGGGTCCTCTGGTTCCGCGTGCTCCTCCTCTGCTTCCGGGGCCTCTTCATCAGCTTCCGTGCGCTCTTCGTCACGGGGGGCCTCTTCCCTCCGAAGTGGAAATTCCTCCCCACCACTCTCATCCCGGGGAGATAGATGAGGCTGTGTTTCTTGTGCTGCCTCCTCCCCAGACTCTGTATATTAAAAAAAAAAAATGTATATATTAGCATGTTTGCAAATCAAGCTTTAAATGACTTAGCTTACGATACAATTACAAATGCAGAATCATTAATCCACTTTGAAATCTAACAAACAATCAATACAATTTCCGCTTTTTCAAAACCGTGTTTGTGATATCTCTGGTCAATCTGAATGTTTTCGCGTTTGTTTTCAGTCTGTTTAAATGCACACCTAACCTATAGCCTAGATACTGATGTAACCGCAAAGTAATTTAATGCGTGTAAACAACGTTATAGCATTAATCTGATCCTTAAAGGGACATGAAACCCAATGTTTTATCTTTCATGATTTAGAAGCATACATTTATAATCAACTTTCTAATGTACTTTTCTTATCTAATTAGCTTCATTCTCTGGATATTCTTTGCTGAAAAGCATATCTAAATATGCTTATAAGATGCTGATTGTTAGCTGAATATAGCTGCCTCCTGTGATTGTTTCACCGTGTGCATGGCTATTTCTTAATTAAAATATATCTCAAGAATGATTCAAATTAGGTAATATAAGTACATTTGAATGTTTTGTCAAATTGTATTCGCTACCTCAATCATGAAAGTAAAGGTTTGCGTATAGTGTCCCTAAATACATTCGTATGTGAAATTATTGTTCAATGAGCTTACCGTCAGATGAGAGTGGCAGGTTCCCGGTATCAATTCCTCCGATACCGACTATTTCCACCTCGGAGATGCTGGACGCAACATTTCCTTCCATCGGCAGTACTCTATTTCCAGGGCAGGTCCGCCACCGGTTCCTGCGGCATGTCGGGCCTCCAGACTTAACTTTTTCTTGAGATCCATCTTACAGTCCCGGTAGCGATGTTTTATCAAATCAAGATCTCTGTTCCGGCCACCCACTGCATTGACTGCATTTCTTATCTCATTCCAGAGCCTCCTCTTGTCAGTCGGGGTAGTCTTCTGGTGCTGCAGCCTCCTATACCTGGCCATATAGGCCTCTATGAGGGCCTCCTTCTCCTCCATCGAAAACCTCGCCTCCCTAGTCGCCTTGGCCTTCCCCTGTGACGATGCCCTCTGTTTCCCGGACTGTGAAGCCCTACTCTGTCCGCCACTGGGCCCAGCCACTTGTTCATCTTGAACAAAGTGGCTGGGTCCACCCACCGCTTCCACCCCCGCTTCCAGCCCCCCTTCCTGCCCCCCTTCCTGCCCTGTTCCTCTCCCCCTCCCTCTCCTCCCCCCTCTACCTCTCCCCTGCCTGGCCTCCATCTGTTCCCTAAACTAAACCCCAAATAATCAAAAAAAAAAGTGAGTGTGATGAAATGAAAGGGGGTCAAAATAAAGAACTAAATAGACAAAAAAAGTGCTGAAAGTGTGAGAGGGATGTAAAAAAACAAAGAGGGTAAGGAGTATTTAAATAAACCAAAAGAAGAAGAAGACTAAAAGGAGGATATGTAAACTAAATGTAACTAGGGGATGGATATGGGATGGATATGGGGTATGGGATAAGAGTAAATGGGATTAAAGGGAATGGGACTACAGGGAATGGGGTATGGAGTGTAGTATGAGGGGGTAGGGGGTATGGAGTGTATGTAGTGTTATTGATAAGTGTATGTATGTATTGAATGTGTTTGCGTGTAAATGTGTTACGTGTACAGAAAAATCACTCACTCGCTAACTCACACTACTACTAATTCTCACTAACACACTACTACTAATTCTCACTAACAAACACTCCCACTAACTCTCACTAACTACCAGTAACTTACGCTCCCACTAACAACTCTCACTAACAACTCCCACTAACTCACTCACGCTCCCACTAACAGACTCTCTCCCACTCCCACTAACTCACTCACGATAACACTAACAACTGACTCTCTCACGCTAACACTAACTCACTCACAATAATGCACCAACTCTCTAATATTAAACCTCCAATCTCCAAAGACCCACCAGCAACACAGTCAAAGAAGCCCTGCTTGTGTGGTGCTTATATACCCTGTGTAAATGTTTAATGATGTACCAATTTCCATTGTAAATAGTGTTCAGGTGTGCTTTATTAGCAATTAATATTAGTGCAATGTGTATTAGGTGTGTGAATTTGCGCATGCTCATTTTGAGTTAGTATTTGTGGAATGTGTAGAATGCGATGATGTCATAGTGGTCGTTTTCTCTAACATTGTCCAATAGTATTCTTTTTAAATGTGAATTTGCGATGGTGTGTTATTAGTGAAGTGTTGTATATATATGTTTGTCCTAATATATAGTGATATTGAATGCGATTATTTTTCTAGTGTATGTATATATTTTTTATTCCTTGTTGTTATTTTGCGATTTTCCGCATCTTAAAGTATATGCGTATTCCCCGTATTAAATTTTATTTCAAATCCCCTCGTTTGTGAATGTGTAATGCTTGTGTGCTTTGTTGATTGATTGTTGTTGTGACATTTGCGGCGTGTTATTGTTGTGCATGATGTGGTATGCGTCATATGACCGAGCTGTGCGTATTCTCGCAAGATCGAGTGTTAGTTGAAAAAAGCTATTTTTTTCCATTCCCATTGATCTCTATGGGAGACTGTCTTACGCGGGCAGTATTACGCGTGTGACATACATGCGTTAGGAGCATCGTTAGATGGTCTTTTTTTAACTCTAAATACCGGAGTCAAACAATGCCGTGCGTTAGACATAAAACACGCGTGGCGTTAGCAACCCATCTACCACCGAACTCCAAATCTAGCCGAGTATTTTTGTTGTAGCCTCTATCCCTGAGTCTCCTGGTCAATTCTAAACTTTGTTCCTTGTAATCTTTGGGATTGGTACAATTCCTTTTAGTTCTAATATATTGCCCTTTTGCTATTGAATGCGATGTTTACTTTTACCGTGAAGTATAGTATTACCAGGAATTGGTTTGTGGTAAATATTTGTTTCCACTTTTTTACTTATTGTGTCAGTCTTAAATACTAAGTCTAGATAAGGTATTTTTATATAAATTATAGAAATCATAAACCACACACTTCTCTTTAGTATATGTGGGTTGTAAGTTTAAAAATCCTGGAGGACTTCAATGCATAGAGAAAACTTGAAGAATTTGATGGAGGTTTAGATGTAGGGAAATATTGATCGATGGGAGAGTAGTGAGTACTGCAACATGAGGGAAATTTGTTATAACTGGGCAAAGTGGGTGTAGAAATAGTTGGTTGTGGCAGATGCTGTGTGATACAATATTTAAATACTATGAGGAGGAGGATTTGGAGTGAAAGCAGCTATTAGGCATGTTTTTTGGTCATGTATCAACATCACTGTTGGTAGGAAAAGAAATTTAGGTGAGATAGGCAACTGTCACTGGGCAGATTGGTATCATTGATGGGTTTATATGAATGGGTGTTGTGTGTCATTGCGTGCTTGGTTTCTAAAGATGTGGGTGAAACATGCGGAGGGTAGGTGCATTGGAGCTAACTGCTATGTGTGATCAGCATCTTAACTTAAATGTAATAGCTAAAACTTACACTTTATACTAGTAACAGAGGTCACAATTGTATATACAGAATTAATATAAAGTATTGGGGGTTAATACTGATATATACACAGTAAAAGACAAAGCATTGACATTTAACAAATAGTGCTTTGTATTAATGCCGTGGGGTATCTGGCAGGATCATAGACATTTCCCATTATGAATAGACTACACAGATTGTGATTTTCTTTTATTATTTCATTTTGGGTCTTTGCTGTTCCAAGATCAAAATACGCTTTTATTGGAATTTCAAAATCAAGATGTTCTAAAAAAAAATAGATTGTGTCAGCAAGACATTTACAGGATTCATTCTTACTGTGGCAGATGGGTTAGAATATTTTGTTTAAATATTGGTAATATTTTCAAAGTAGAAAAATACTTACTGGGATAACAGGTGTTTTGGAACCTAGTTCAGAGTAGCAGCAAAGCAGTATTTTAAAGTTTTATTTTATGTTTTTTTTTTTTTTTCTGTGCGCCTGTTAAGTCTGGGGAAAAATTGATTTAATTACTGGCATTCTTTTTTTTTCTGTGAAATGTTATAGTTCAAGGTTTTTCTTTTAACATATAACACCAGCAGACAACCTTTATGTGTTTGAGTATATTAAAGCAAAATACATTCTTTGATGGTTAGCTTTAGAAGTTAGCTCTACATAAGTTTGTTTTCCTAAGCAACAGTAGTATTTGTCTGTATTTCTTCACATGCAAACATTATTCTGCTTCATTAATATTATGTTTCTCTATGCTTAATAAAAGAAACAGTTATAGTTTGCGCATTAACCTGATACCATGTTAGCCCAAATGTGCTCAACCTGAAGTTAGTTATGAATACTTTGAATATATATATATATATATATATATATATATATATATATATATATATATATATATATATATATATATATATATATAAATAAACGTACATCAGGCCAGCACTCACGGTTTCTTCATACATATACCCAGGGTGCTTCCAGGATATAGATATAACATGCCAAAGAAAGATGCACTCGCCAGGAAATTTTATTGTTACCATTTAATGTAATGTTTCGGGGTATCACCCCCTTCGTATGACATACAAAATAACAATATCAAACGTACCCACCACCATGACTTTTAATCTGTCTCGTGTTGCAGATCCAAGCCAGGACCAGAAGCACCACTCCCACCGGCTGACATCATCCAGTGGCGACCCGCAATCTGTACTCCCCAGTGCCTATCAAATACATAAAGTTACACCACTAAAGCCTGATGAAACAGCCCATATTGGGGCTGAGAAGTGCGTTGCATTTAACCATTGCTTGTCAATGTTTTTAATAATTTGTTTTAATAAACTAAACTTGTTTTATACAAGCTCTGGTTAATTTCCTTCCTTAGCAGTCTTATCCACTGCTACTGACCATCCATCAACATCGAATCTGGCAGGATTCTCCTGTACTGAACTATCTACTCCTAGAGAGGGTTAGCTGGTACACCCCAAGCTACCAGCCTGTACCTAAAAGTACATAAGTGTACTTGGGCCATATGTGAGTACCCATTTGGCTATCCATGCTTTTATACTGCTAAATATACTGATATACACATGAGGTGCCCCTCTTGTCTCTTATCTCATATTTAGCTCTAGATTATTCTGTGAGGAGGAAAGCAGCCACACATCTGCATTACTGAATCTAATTGTCACAGTTGGATTTCTTTGCTATACAGGAAAGGCTTAGCCGGTACACCCCGAGTTACCAGCCTGCACCTACTAGTACATAAGTGTACTTGTACTGAATGTGAGTACCCATTTGGCTGTATTTATTTTCCTTATGGTCTGATATACTGATAAACACATGAGACGCCCCTCTTGTTTTCTATTTATATATGTGTGTAATACCTTTATTTTAATGTGTTTTACATGTTTTTTTGCAGTTTACTTCAGGTCTGAAGATATGCTAAATATTTTCATGCAGTTTCAGTTTTCGATCTTTTGTGGATAACACATTTTACCATGGACCTGTAATATCAAAGGGGCATGCCACTTTTTAAGCTATAAACAAATGCAGACTACAACAAAACAATTATATGGATCAGATGGATAGAGGGCCCCGCCAAGAGTTGCATTGTTGTAGTCAGCTCTTAAGAAGGTGATCTACAAACAGCTGGACTCTTAGGCTTACATGCTAAGGGGGTTCAGGGGATAGCAATGGAGGAGAGGAACTGGTATAAAGAAAGGTTAGAGTAAGTTGTATGCATCCCTGAACAGTAGAGTCTTTAGGGAGCGCTTGAAGCTTTCAAAACGAGGGGAGAGTCTTATGGGGTGAGGCAGAGAGTTCCACAAGATGGGAGCCAGTCTGGAGAAGTCCTGTACATGGGAGTGTGATGAGGTAACAAGAGAGGAGGAGAGTAGGAGGTCATGAGCAGAGCAAAGGGTACAGGAGGGAGAGTATCTGGAGATAAGGTCTGAGATATAGGAGGGAGCAGTGCAGTTGAGGGCTTTGTATGTCAGAGTGAGAATTTTTTGTTGATCCTAGAGGCAAGAGGAAGCCAGTGAAGGAATTGGCAGAGAGGTGCAGCAGATGAAGAGCAACGTGTAAGGAAGATGAGCCTGGCAGAGTCATTCATTATGGATTGTAAAGGAGCTAGGTGGCAGGTGGGGAGACCAGAGAGGGCAGAGTTGCAGTAATCAAGGTGGGAAAGGATGAGAGAGTGGATTAAAATCTTAGTTGTGTCTTGTGTAAGGAAGTGTCTAATTTTAGAGATGTTTTTAAGGTGGAAGCTGAAGGACTGAATGGGAGGAGTGAAAAAAAAATCTGAGTCGAGTCAAATGTGACCCTGAGACATCAGGCATGTGGGGTAGGGGCAAAAGAAGCTTACATGATTTATCAAAACCCTAGTCTCTGTGGTTACATATTATGTTACTTCCAAGTAATTGGTCTTGTAATGTAAACACATATCAACTAAAAGGAGCAGCCGTACAGCAGCATACAACGTTTCAAAGTAGTGGTGTAGAGATTAGTGTGTATTGCTATATGTTGCCCCATATACAAAGTTATTCTGGCTATATTTCTTAAGGGGGTGTTATTGTGGCTAGTAAGTCTAAATAAATTTATATAAAACAGTACGATCCCAGGTATACTAAGGGAGATTAGAAAGAGATTTTAAACAAAATGTAATAATAACATTTATAATGCTGTTAATAAAGCAAATTCTGGGGCAAATTACGCAAGGGCATGTCTCACAATGTCTCTATGAACTGGAGATTGGTCTGCTTCATGAAGGTCCAGTCTTGAGACAGGTATAAACTAGTATAAAGTCCCCACCAACATTAAACAAAGCCACAGATATGCTTGGGCACAAATTTGAGTGTACAGGATTGGAGAGACCCCCGGTTGGGAAAAGACTGTCTTTAGCCTACACCTGATCTGTGGGCGAGTGGTGTATAATGGTAGGGATCCAGTTCCTGTTTCAAGGTGTCGTAAGTCATTACCAAAGCTACATGCAGCAGAATTAGGCCAATGCAAACTTCAGAGACAAAATCCCAAGCAGCTCTCTCTGGGTTTTCAGATGGTATGTTGAAGCCCAGCAGAAACGTCTGTTTAGGTCATCTATCTGTTCAGTTAGTGGGGAGAGTCGTATTCTGACTGAAAGTATACCGATAGAGTATATTTCCCAGCACAACTGTCCCTAGATGTTTCAATGCAAGCAAGGAGCTGTATGGAGAAACCGCAACAAGGCCTCTACTCTCTTGAGCCGTATTATCTGGTACATCCGACTCGGGAGCTAGTGTGCAAAGATCAGGCTCCAGATTGTGTATGTAGCCCGCTGGGGGCCCGGCCGCACCTCCTTGCTGAACCACCAAGGGTGAATCTCCTCTCGAGTCAGAGTCACCATGCCTAGCTTTTGCCAGTCATGAGACAGCTGGCTGGTTCTCTGTAGTTATGTTCCCTGGGATGGATATGTCTGTTGTTGGCTGGATACCTGCGGATGAGTCAAGGTCTGGCTCCTCAACATGTAGTGGTGTGTTGGGTTAATAAACTATGCGCTGTGGGGGTAAAAGCTAGGGAGTCTCGAAGAAGTAATCTCACAAACTTCAAAGTGGGGGTAAAATCTGGATTGGATGAGACTCTTAAGCGCTTGTGCTTAATTACCCAGTAAGGAAAGATAGTCTTACTATGTAGTTGGATTCAATGAAATCTATTTATTTTTAGAATTATAAATACCTACAATAAAATTTAAAACAATAGAAATTGATTCTTAAAACAAATCTAACTGGTTGGCCAACCATACAGTGTGAATAAAATGATATAATATGTTTTCCAATACCTGTTACTTAGTGTTTTATACAAACATATCTGTATATTTGAATTTTGGTTTAATTGCAGATATTTTTTATGGATTTGATATAGTGGACTTGTGAAGAAGTATGGTATCCACAAAGAATATTCGCAATATTAATTCTTAATTACCATATTTACCATATGGTAATTAAGAATTAATATTGCGAATATTCTTTGTGGATACCATACTTCTTCACAAGTCCACTATATCAAATCCATAAAAAATATCTGCAATTAAACCAAAATTCAAAAATTCAAATATACAGATATGTTTGTATAATACACTAAGTAACAGGGATTGGAAAACATATTATATCATTTTATTCACACTGTATGGTTGGCCAACCAGTTAGATTTGTTTTAAAAATCAATTTCTATTGTTTTAAATTTTATTGTATGTATTTATAATTCTAAAAATAAATAGATTTCATTGACTCCAACTACATAGTAAGACTATATTTCCTTACTGGGTAATTAAGCACAAACGCTTAAGAGTCTCATCCAATCCAGATCTGGCTCCTCAACATGCAATGAAGAATCTTCCGAGTCTTCCCCTCTAAGTATAAGAGTGAGATTGTGAAAGTTGCAGCACAGTTTTCGCTCCATATTTTGTAATAGATAGCTGAGTTCTGTAGCAAAGTTCTCCTCTCTTTTATGAGTAGCCATTCTTAACATAGAACCCCGTAGCATGGGGGGTAGAGATGGTATTTGTGTTATGCCTCCAGCTGCAATTCCGGCAGGTCAGATCTTGGGTAAGCTGAACAAATACACAGCATTAGTTATAGTGAGTTACGTATCTTATGTTAGGTTATCTAAATATACAAATGTAGAGATAAGATGCTGAGTTATCTGCCAGATATTTATTAGATTAGTTAGATCTTTTGCTGGAGCCTCATGTTATGCAACCTATCATGGCCACTTCCAAGGCACGCCCCCCTGTGGATGCTTATTTTCACCACCTAGTGTCAAGTTCATCCTGGGTGCAGGTAATATGAGCTAAAAGGAATATTAAACAATGCTCCTTTAGTAAAAAGAAATATGTTAAATCAAGGTAAACATAAAAAGAAACACATTATGTTAAAAAACAGCAAACAACTTTTTTTTTTTTCTAAAGAAGCACTTAGACATTTTTTATTTAGCCACTGTCCACTGCTAGGTAAGCGAGCTACCAATACAGAACTTAGGTTACATGTTTTTGACACAAAAGGCCTATACTGAAAATAGGCAATAAATAATAGCAGCTAGCAAATAGGTGTCTCCTAGCAACACTTCAAAGGAACAATTGTTAATTTGCCTTCAGGCAGAGGCCCCAAACCTCTATGTAGAGCTGATACAGGAAGTAATGGAGACTGCACAAATTTAGTTTAAAAAACTGATACAAAGTTAAAATGATTAAATGTTTAAAGTGATGAATAATACATATTGCAATAATTTCTAAGTATAACCCACTGTGCTTAGTGTATTTTTTTATTACAACAATCAAGCAGAGTGGGCTTGATTACAAGTGGCGCTCTATCGTTAGCTTGATCATAATTGCTCAAATTCATATTACAAGTGGCACACTGTTTAGATTACTACAAATTTGTGGATGAAGATGAATGAAGATAGAAGAGTTTGGTGAGTACCATCTTTGGGGTTCAGTGTTAGACTAGGGTTGTTTTTTTGGGGGGGGCACTGCTTTAAAAAATGCACCGTTTCAGGGCAATTTGTAGAATATTATTTTTTAGATATGCCATTTTTTTGGTGGGTGGGGGGTTACTTATATTGTAGAATAGGGTAGTATGACCTACAAAAAGCCCTTATAAAGACTATTTCTATAGTTTACTTTAGAGTTAGTTTTTTATTTTGGGGTGTTTTTTTTAGTGGGGCTTTATTTTAAGAATAGGCATAACTGTGAGTTTTTTATTTTTGTTAAAAAAATCTGTAATGGTAGGTTTTATAATTCCTGCAGTGTTAGTTTTTTATGTAAACATATTAGTTGTTGTTTTTTTAAATGTAATGAAAGTTTTTTTTTTGTTTTGGTAACTTAGGGGTGTTAGTTAGGGGTGTTAAGGGGGTTAGTTGGTTAGTGGGTTTAGAGGTTAGTGGGTACGATGCGGTAGGTGTTATAGTGGTTTAGGGGTTAATAGTGTTAAAGGATATTTTGTTATGTGGGGTAAGTTGGGGCAGTTTAGAGATTAATAGTGTAGTGGGGATTTTGCGGTGGGCTGGCTATGTGTCAGTTTAGGAGTTGTTAGAGTAGGGAACTTATGGTCATTCAGGTTAGTGTGCGAGAATAGGTATTTTTTCAGCTTTTCTCACTCCATTGAAGTCTATAGGGGAATATGTTAACACAGTCACAATATTCTAAGTTTGACCCTTTGACACATCGGGTTAGAGCACGTGATGGTGCACACAAAGACCCGAAGTTGAGCATAGTTAGCACGCGAGTGGGAGCAATAAATAGCACCCCACTTATTATCTAACCTACTGTTTTTTATACCTTTAACAAGGGAATGGTCAAGAACTAAAATTCACTCATGAAACTCGGACTCCCATCTAATTTTGTTCTGTATACCAAGTAAGTGAACAAGCTTTTATGCTTGGCAGGAGTACGATACTGTGAACAATCTGCATTTTAGAAAAAACACAGATGGCACATTTTACCCATCCACTACAGATTACCTTTATGGGACTCTCCTTTGCATTTGGTAAATACCCTGATGGACAGCTATTTTTAAGGGAATTTTTATAATACTTTTAGGAATTTGAAAGCTTAAAAAATGTATTAACTATGAAAAACATGATTTTCTCTTCTAACAAATTAACCAACTTTTAATAATAAATCAACTAGGCTCTCCAGGTAAAATTATTCATAAACCAGACCTGTAACTTATAAATATCATGATCAGACCTCATGTAAGACCTATTATAGTGTAGCCCTATCAGTTATGTTTATACTATATTTCATAACCGGAATAAGGTTTTTTTAATTCCAGCCCTCAGGCCTCCCTAACAAGTCAAAGGATAGAATAATCAGCTGATCAGTAACCATGGTTATTAACCTGCTCTCATCCAACGTAATTCTGAAAATCTGGCCTAAGGACTGGGAAAACTCTGGATCAGATACCATGATCCTTAGTTTGAAAGTCAGCTATATTTTAAAAAAAAAAACAGACCTAAGATCATAACCAATCAGTTAAATACTATACACCTGGTAGCCATACCTCTAACATACATTTCTTGCCAGTAGTCAGATCAAATTAGCTATATCAGATGACAATAATTTTCAAATTGCAGAAAACTCAAAATTATTTTGTATAATCATTTAAAAAGAGAGTGTTAAGAAGTGCTCTAGCTTTGCAGTAAACTTGCAGATAGATAAGAACGCAGTTTAGCAAGCAAACCAAATAATCAATAGTTATTTTAGCAGAAAAATATAAAAAAACTGATGATATTTTCCATAAACAGTGTTTAGGCTCATACAGATGAATTCAAGCAAAGATAATTTAAACTGTGGAAGTAACAATAATCAGACTGGAGCAAGTATAGTTGTTATACACACATGATCTAAAGTCAAGTCAGAATGCAGTAGCATGTAATAAACATGTATTCAGCAAGTAAGTTAGGCAAAATCATTGGGTCGTATACAAGCATTCATACATAACAAAGTAGTGACAGGTCAAGAGTTAGCAGGAGCTCATACACAGAAATCAACAGAAATGATAATCACTCCATTCATAGCAGCATGAGAGACAAACATTTACAATTCACTTCAGGCAACACCTTTGACTGACTGTGGAATCAAACCACCAAGCCAAAATAGGCAAGATTTGCCGATGCACAGAAACAGTGCTGATAATCAAGAAAAAGGTGTTACAGAAGGAAAAGCTAAAAAAAATTTTTATTGGTATCACTACCAACCAAACCATCTAAACCATCTGCCTACTAAAACAAACTATATAAAACGACTAGCATCCAGAGCTGATTTGAATACAAATGATTTCCCAAGCTCTCAAAAATGTATTACCAGCACTTTGTCACATATTAAAATCAAGGCAAACATGTCAAAAGCATAAACATTTTATAAACATTGCCCTGAGACAAATGCAGACATAGCAGTATGTTTTTAACATTTTCTAAAATATTTTGTTTATAAAGATTATTAAAATATTGACAGAGAAAAGTCCAGTAAAATAAATAGCTGGAAGACACTATTGTGCTCCCCCACACAAATAAAGGTTTATATACCAAAGCAGAAAACTATCAAATCTCATGAACCTGTGGCAGTCTGCCAGTCTCCACCAAGCAGAAGGAAGCCAAACCAGAAAATTATATTGTTCCATTTTTGTTTAAGCTTGATTTTAAAATTAACATTTAATGTTGGGGCCATACGGTCTTCAGGTTTTCTTGAGGAATTGAGATATTTTAAAACTATAATCTCATTTTATTTTTTTATTTGAAGGTGACATAATTTTTAACTCAGCATCTGTATGTTGTTGGTAATTCCCCTTGCAGTGTGCTACATACTGTTGGGACTTAATATGATATTTACTAGTCTTGTACTTTGCCTGAATTACTTAACTTACTTTTAGATTATATGTTTTCTAAGGAGTCATTTGGATTGAAAGCCCTCTTTGATGCCACATAAAATCAGTGATTCAATCTGAAAGACTATTGTTAAAGGGATAGTAAACACCAAAAATGTTATTGTTTAAAAAGATAGATAATCCCTTTATTTACCATTCCCAAGTTTTGCATGACCAACACTGTTATAAAAATATACTTCTACTGACTGCCCCATATCTCAGTTCTATTGACAAAATTGCATTTCAGGCAATTAGTGCTGACTCCTAAATAACTCCACAAGCGTGTGCACAGTTATTCATATGAACTAACACCCTCTAGTTGTGAAGAACTTTCAACTGCATTCAGATAAGAGGCAGCCTTCAAGGGCTTAGAAATTAGCATATGAGGCTACCTAGGTTTAGCTTTCAACAAACAATACAAGATAACAAAGGAAAATTGATGATAAAAGTTAATTTGAAAGTTGTTTAATATTACATGCCCTATCTGAATCAAGACATATTTATTTGGACTTTACTATCCCTTTAACTTATGTGTAATGACCCCAAACAATATGGCCTAGATTTAGAGTTTGGCGGTAGCCGTCAAAACCAGCGTTAGAGGCTCCTAACGCTAGTTTTTACTGCCCGCTGGTATTTAGAGTCAGTCAGGAAAGGGTCTAACGCTCACTTTGCAGCCACAACTTTTCCATACTGCAGATCCCCCTACGCCAATTGCGTATCCTATCTTTTCAATGGGATCTTTCTAACGCCGGTATTTAGAGTCTTGGCTGAAGTGAGCGTTAGAAATCTAACGACAAAACTCCAGCCGCAGAAAAAAGTCAGTAGTTAAGAGCTTTCTGGGCTAACGCTGGTTTATAAAGCTCTTAACTACTGTGCTCTAAAGTACACTAACACTTATAAACTAACTATGTACCCCTAAACCTAGGTCCCCCCACATCGCAGCCACTCTAATAAAAAATTGTAACCCCTAATCTGCCGCTCCGTACACCGCTGCAAACTACATTATCCCTATGTACCCCTAATCTGCTGCCCCTAATACCGCCGACACCTACATAATATTTATTAACCCCTAATCTGCCGCCCCTGCTATCGCTGACACCTGCATATTTTTTTAACCCCTAATCTGCCGCTCCATACACCGCCGCAACCTACATTATTCCTATGTACCCCTAATCTGCTGCCCCTAACACAGCCGACCCCTATATTATATTTATTAACCCCTAATCTGCCGCCCCCAACGTCGCCTCCACCTACCTACAAATATTAACCCCTAATCTGCCGACCGGACCACACCGCTACAATTATAAATGTATTAACCCCTAATCCGCCTCACTCCCGCCTCAATAACCCTATAAGAAATATTATTAACCCATAATCTGTCCTCCCTAACATCGCCGACACCTAACTTCACTTATAACCCCTAATCTGCCGACCGGAACTCACCGCTACTATAATAAATGTATTAACCCCTAAAGCTAAGTCTAACCCTAACACTAACACCCCCCTAATTTAAATATAATTTAAATCTAACCAAATAAATTAACTATTATTAAATAAATTATTCCTATTTAAAGCTAAATACTTACCTGTAAAATAAATCCTAATATAGCTACAATATAAATTATAATTATATTGTAGCTATTTTAGGATTAATATTTATTTTACAGGCAACTTTATAATTATTTTAACCAGGTACAATAGCTATTAAATAGTTAATAACTATTTAATAGTTGCCTAGTTAAGATAATTACAAAATTACCTGTAAAATAAATCCTAACCTAAGTTACAATTAAACTTAACATTACACTATCAATAAATAAATTAAATAAAATACCTACAATTACCTACAATTAAACCTAACACTACACTATCAATAAATTAATTAAATACAATACCTACAAATAAATACATTTAAATAAACTAACTAAAGTACAAAATATTAAAAAGAGCTAAGTTACAAAAAATAAAAAAATATTTACAAACATTAGAAAAATATTACAACAATTTTAAACTAATTACACCAACTCTAAGCCCCCTAATAAAATAACAAAGACCCCCAAAATAAAAAAATGCCCTACCCTATTCTAAATTAAAAAACTTCAAAGCTCTTTTACCTTACCAGCCCTGAAAAGGGTAATTTGCAGGGCATACCCCAAATAATTCAGCTCTTTTGCCTGTAAAAAAACCATACAATACCCCCCCAACATTACAACCCACCACCCACATACCCCTAATCTAACCCAAACCCCCCTTAAATAAACCTAACACTAAGCCCCTGAAGATCTTCCTACCTTATCTTCACCATGCCAGGTTCACCGATCCGTCCTCCGAAGTCTTGATCCAAGCCTCTGAAGTCTTCATCCAAGCCCAAGTGGGGGCTGGCGATCCATAATCCGGCTGAAGTCTTCTATCAAGTGGCTGCTGAAGAGGTCCAGAAGAGGCTCCAAAGTCTTCATCCTATCCGGGAAGAAGAGGAGGTCCGGACCGGCAACCATCTTGATCCAAGCGGCATCTTCTATCTTCATCCGATGACGAATGGCTCCAGCTTGAAGACCTCCAGCGCGGATTCATCTTCTTCATCTTCGTCCAACTGAAGAATGAAGGTTCCTTTAAGGGACGTCATCCAAGATGGCGTCCCTCGAATTCCGATTGGCTGATAGGATTCTATCAGCCAATCGGAATTAAGGTAGGAAAATTCTGATTGGCTGATGGAATCAGCCAATCAGATTCAAGTTCAATCCGATTGGCTGATTGGATCAGCCAATCAGATTGAGCTCGCATTCTATTGGCTGTTCCGATCAGCCAATAGAATGCGAGCTCAATCTGATTGGCTGATTGGATCAGCCAATCGGATTGAACTTGAATCTGATTGGCTGATTCCATCAGCCAATCAGAATTTTCCTACCTTAATTCTGATTGGCTGATAGAATCCTATCAGCCAATTGCAATTCGAGGGACGCCATCTTGGATGACGTCATTTAAAGGAACCGTCATTCGTCGGGAAGTCGTCGGTGAAGATGGATGGATCCGCGCTGGAGGTCTTGAAGATCAGCCGGTCGTCATCGGATTGAAGAACATAGAAGATGCGGTTTGGATGAATATGTTTGCTGGTCCGGATGTCCTCTTCTGCCCGCTTGGATCAAGACTTCAGCTGGAGGATGGACGTCACTCTTCAGCCCCCGCTTGGGCTTGGATCAAGACTTTGGAGGCGTGGATCAAGACTTCGGTGGACGGATCGGTGAACCCGGCGAGGTGAAGACAAGGTAGGGAGATCTTCAGGGGCTTCGTGTTAGGTTTATTTAAGGGGGGTTTGGGTTAGATTAGGGGTATGTGGGTGGTGGGTTGTAATGTTGGGGGGGTATTGTATGTTTTTTTTACAGGCAAAAGAGCTGAATTCTTTGGGGCATGCCCCGCAAAGGGCCCTTTTAAGGGCTGGTAAGGTAAAAGAGCTTTTCTATTTTAATTTTAGAATAGGGTAGGGCATTTTTTTATTTTGGGGGTCTTTGTTATTTTATTAGGGGGCTTAGAGTAGGTGTAATTAGTTTAAAATTGTTGTGATATTTTTCTAATGTTTGTAAATATTTTTTTATTTTTTGTAACTTAGTTCTTTTTTATTTTTTGTACTTTAGTTAGCTTATTTCATTGTATTTATTTGTAGGTATTGTATTCAATTAATTTATTGATAGTGTAGTGTTAGGTTTAATTGTAGATAATTGTAGGTATTTTATTTAATTAATTTATTGATAGTGTAGTGTTAGGTTTAATTGTAACTTAGGTTAGGATTTATTTTACAGGTAATTTTGTAATTATCTTAACTAGGCAACTATTAAATAGTTATTAACTATTTAATAGCTATTGCACCTGGTTAAAATAATTATAAAGTTGACTGTAAAATAAATATTAATCCTAAAATAGCTGCCATATAATTATAATTTATATTGTAGCTATATTAGGGTTTATTTTACAGGTAAGTATTTAGCTTTAAATAGGATTAATTCATTTAATAAGAGTTAATTTATTTAGTTAGATTTAAATTATATTTAACTTAGGGGGGTGTTAGTGTTAGGGTTAGACTTAGCTTTAGGGATTAATACATTTATTATAGTAGCGGTGAGATCCGGTCGGCAGATTAGGGGTTAATTATTGTAGGTAGGTGGAGGCGACATTGGGGATGGCAGATTAGGGGTTAATAAATATAATATAGGGGTCGGCAGTGTTAGGGGCAGCAGATTAGGGGTACATAGTGATAACGTGGGTTGCGGCGGTGTACGGAGCGGCAGATTAGGGGTTAATAATAATATGCAGGTGTCAGCAATAGCGGGGGCGGCAGATTAGGGGTTAATAAATATAATATAGGGGGCAGTGTTAGGGGCAGCAGATTAGGGGTACATAGGTATAATGAAGGTTGCGGCTGTGTACGGAGCGGCAGATTAGGGGTTAATAATAATATGCAGGGGTCAGCGATAGCGGGGCGGCAGATTAGGGGTTAATAAGTATAAGGTTAGGGGTGTTTAGACTCGGGGTACATGTTAGGGTGTTAGGTGCAGACTTAGGAAGTGTCTCCCCATAGGAAACAATCGGGCTGCGTTAGGAGCTGTACGCTGCTTTTTTGCAGGTGTTAGGTTTTTTTTCAGCTCAAACTGCCCCATTGTTTTCTATGGGGGAATCGTGCACGAGCACATTTTTTAAGCTTGCCGCGTCCGTAAGCAACGCTGGTATTTAGAGTTGCAGTGGCGGTAAATATGCAGGGGTCAGTGATAGCGGGGGCGGCAGATTAGGGGTTAATAAGTATAAGGTTAGGGGTGTTTAGACTCAGGGTACATGTTAGGGTGTTAGGTGCAGACTTAGGAAGTGTCTCCCCATAGGAAACAATTGGGCTGCGTTAGGAGCTGAACGCTGCTTTTTTGCAGGTGTTAGGTTTTTTTTTCAGCTCAAACAGCCCCATTGTTTTCTATGGGGGAATCGTGCACGAGCACGTTTTTGAAGCTGGCCGCATCCGTAACCAACGCTGGTATTTAGAGTTGCAGTGGCGGTAAATATGCTCTACGCTCCCTTTTTTGGAGCCTAACGCAGCCATTCTGTGAACTCTAAATACCAGCGGTATTTAAAAGTTGCGGGGGAAAAAAAGCCAGCGTAGCTAACGCACCCCTTTGGCCACAGAACTCTAAATCTAGCCGTATGTCTTTTAAGATTTGTGATATGTAGCAGTTTCCTTCTCAACAAATGTAGTAGGTTTTCTAAATTTCAAAACATTATTCTTTCATCATCAGTGGAGAAAATGTATTGGGATAAGTGAGATTTCTACCTGGGTTTAAATAAGAGTGGAGTGGCAATTATCCCTCACGTTTGAGCGTTAACTCCAAAGAAGTAAGCTTTTTGCATGTGTCTAACCTGACACGCACACACAGACAAACTTATAATATTGCGATCGCTTTAATGTATTCTTCTATAGACTTCAATATAGTATGAAAAGTGGAAAAAGTGGAAATAAACCCTAACATAATATTTGATTTCAGGTTAAACATGATCGGGTCCACATTCGCATGTGAACTTGGCCAATATTTATGCAGATACTGTCTCTTTAAGATATCAAGGGAGTTTGTCCCTTTAAAAAGGAGGTGTGCACAGGTAATTACCTATGCAGTGATCAAGTGCGCAGGCACGAAACATGTATGCAACGTTCCTGTCCACACTGATGTGATTTTATATGTTTACACTCCGTGCTACGGTTTGTCTGTTTTTAAACATGGATTAATACATTTTAGAACTTTTATTTAACACCGGTCTGAAGAGGTATCTTGCGCATTCTTCCTTCTACTTCTATATTCTTTATTTTGGTATCCAGCAAATACCTGAGAATGCTGCATCTACGCTGACCGGATATACTCACTCTCCATTGTGCCGTACCTACTGAGGTCAGAATCTGGAGCGGAAGCACGCTAAGACGCCGGGGAACAAGGTGAGAGAGGATTAGTGGTGCTTTCTCTGAGACTTTGTATCAATATATATATATATATATATATATATATATATATATATATATATATATATCCAAAAGGAAAAAAGTAGATGGCTCCAGCACTGTTATTTTAAAAGTGAAATAACCTTTATTAAGGTGACATAATGAACAGACAGCAACGTTTCGGGTAACGCAGACCCTTAATCATGCTATGGATTGCTCTGCAGCACAGCTTTAAATAGGCCAGATGGATTAATTACAAACATATTAACTCCATATTGGCTAAACATTTTTTGACCATTGATAGAAGTGACTACTGCCATCTATTGGGCCAATTCATGAATTGCACATGTAGAAACATTTTTTTTTAAGTCTAAACAAAAATGTTAAGTACATAGGTAAAGTTAAACACATGAGTAGTGATGCAAAGTTTAATCATGACATCCAAAATTAAAATGCATATATATATGAAGAAAGGTAAAATTTATAAAAACAAATGGAGATCATAATCTCTATTTAAACCTACAGGATGTAGAGTTTTTAGTTGTTGAATCCACCATACCTCTCTCTTTTTGAGTTCAAGTTCCCTGTTCCCTCCTCTCCTAAGTTTAGGGATATGATCTATTATTTGGTACATAAGTTGGCTCACAGTGTGTCCCATTTAAAGAAAATGGGAAGAAACTGGAAGGGTTTTATCCTGGCATCTAATTGAAGCTTTGTGCCCACTAATCCTATCTCTGATGGGGCGTTTTAGTTTCCCCTATATAGTCCCTCCCAACACGGGCATTTTAGTAGGTAGACCACAAAGTCTGTGTCACAGGTATAGTACCCATTAATTTCCCACATTTTTCAGTCATTGGTTTGTGCTATGTGTTTACCTTTTATCATAGCATTGCATTGTGCACAATGAAGACAAGTGTATGAGCCCTTTTTAGGGGAAGATAGGTAATCCTACTGGTGTTTGTACTGCCAATGTCAGCCTTAACTAAGGTATCCCTAATATTTTTAACTCGTCTGTATGAGTGTACAGGGGGGGCTTGAAATTCAGATATATGGGGGTTAAACTTACCCAAAAGATACCAGTGTTTTTTAATGATATTAGCAATATGATCACTATGTGTATTAAATTCTGAAGAAAAAAATATATGTTTATTGTTCTTCTTTGGTTTAACACTTTTCTCATGTAAAGCTTCATTTTTACATCTAGTGATCATAGATGGGGGATATCCTCTCTCTTTAAATTTGTTAGCCATTTCCTCAAGTCTAATCTCTTGCATATCCTTATCCTGTACATTTCTAATGGTTCTTATAAATTGACTTTTTGGAATGGAAGAAAAAACTCTCTTAGGGTGGTAACTATTATATTGTAGTAATGTATTGCGATCAGTTGGCTTAACATAAAGATCTGTTTTAAGAACTGAATCTTTTTTGTATATGAAAAATTGAAAAAAGGTGTCAGAAAAATTTAAAGTAAATCTAAAACTGTCAGTGCACTTATTAAGCTCATCCACAAAATCTATTAAGGATGAAATAGGGCCCCTCCATACGCCAAAGACATCATCTATATAGCGAAGCCATAGCCTACATTTAGTTTTAAAGTCTTGATTAGTATAAACATTTCTTTCCTCAAATTGGCTAACAAGAGAAACAAGCAGCCACAAAGGGGAAAGATAAAAGTGACTCACTAAATTCAAGGTACCTAGAAAACCTCCCTGATCAAAATCCCCTCGAACCTACCACCCCGGCTGGTCTGATCCAACAGGAGAATGGTAATCCTGATATGTCTAATGAAGTTCATAATAGTAATATCGTTGTGAACCTATCTAAATATGCTCTATCTAAAGATGAATATTCTGTGTTAGGCAAGGGGTTATCATTTTGCCCTACAAGTCATGTAAATGAATTTACTGTTGAAAAAGATTTATATAGATTTTTTCGCACTTTAAAATTAAAGTCACATTTGGCAATGAAAATGATGGTATGGTTTGTGATACATCTATTGATAGTGATAATGCTATGTTTAATTTAAAGTCTTTAAAACTTAAGAACAAGTCTACCTTTGTCCCTAGTTCAACTAACCCAGGTGTTGAAACATTTATTAAATTTGTTCAAAACGATGTGAGGAATTTACTATCACAGAAAAAGTTTAAACAAAAAGGTAATATTTCGTATGGAGAAAGGCAGGCATTAAAAAATCTTGCAAAAAATAAAAACATCACCATTAAAAATGCAGACAAGGGTGGGGCGGTTGTTGTATTAGATACTGAGTACTATGTACAAGAAATTTTAGGTCAGTTTTCTGATGGTGGCATCTACCAGATTTTAGAGGGAGACCCTTTATTGGAAGTTAAGAAGGAAATTAAAATGACAGTAGACACAGCTCTAAAAAATAATATAATTTCAAAAGATCTTGTAAAATTCCTCATAAGAACTGATCCTATCACTCCTGTGTTCTTATACACTACCTAAACTTCATAAAAATTACAATGCCCCCCCTGGCAGACCTATCGTCGCCAGTACAGATTCTGTATTTTCACATATCGCTATTTTTATAGATAAGATTCTCAATCCTATTGCATCCAAACAAACCTCTTTTCTTAAAGATACAGGTGATTTGTTGAAAAAACTTTCTAATATTTCAGATGTGCATAATGATATCCTTTTCTCATTAGATGTTGTTAGCTTTTACACATGTATCCCCCACGAAGCAGGTATTCCAGCTACCCTTGAATTTATTAAACAAGAAACAAACTTCTCTTTGCAACAAAGTAATTTCATTGAGGATTTACTTAATATATTGTTATATCTCATTTATTTTCTTTTCCAGGACACATTTTATTTACAAAAACGTGGAACCGCGATGGGCTCGAATATGGCCCCTTCATATGCCAACATCTTTGTTAGCCAAATTGAGGAGAGAAATGTTTATACTAATCAAGACTTTAAAACTAAATGTAGGCTATGGCTTCGCTATATAGATGATGTATTTGGCGTATGGAGGGGCCCTATTTCATCCTTAATAGATTTTGGGATGAGCTTAGTAAGTGCACTGACAGTTTTATATTTACTTTAAATTTTTCTGACACCTCTATAAATTACCTTGACACGGTCATATACAAAAAAGATTCAGTTCTTAAAACAGATCTTTATGTTAAGCCAACTGATCGCAATACATTACTACAATATAATAGTTACCACCCTAAGAGAGTTTTTTCTTCCATTCCAAAAAGTCAATTTATAAGAACCATTAGAAATGTACAGGATAAGGATATGCAAGAGATTAGACTTGAGGAAATGGCTAACAAATTTAAAGAGAGAGGATATCCCCCATCTATGATCACTAGATGTAAAAATGAAGCTTTACATGAGAAAAGTGTTAAACCAAAGAAGAACAATAAACGTATATTTTTTTCTTCAGAATTTAATACACATAGTGATCATATTGCTAATAGCATTAAAAAACACTGGTATCTTTTGGGTAAGTTTAACCCCCATATATCTGAATTTCAAGCCCCCCCTGTATACTCATACAGACAAGTTAAAAATATTAGGGATACGTTAGTTAAGGCTGACATTGGCAGTACAAACACCAGTAGGATTATCTATCTTACTACCCCTAAAAAGGGCTCATACCCTTGTCTTCATTGTGCACAATGCAATGCTATGATAAAAGGTAAACATATAGCACAAACCAATGACTGAAAAATTTGGGAAATTAATGGGTACTATACCTGTGACACAGACTTTGTGGTCTACCTACTAAAATGCCTGTGTGGGAGGGGCTATGTAGGGGAAACTACACGCCCCATCAGAGATAGGATTAGTGGGCACAAATCTTCAATTAGATGCCAGGATAAAACCCTTCCAGTTTCTTCCCATTTTCTTTAAATGGGACACACTGTGAGCCAACTCAGGTACCAAATAATAGATCATATCCCTAAACTTAGGAGAGGAGGGAACAGGGAACTTGAACTCAAAAAGAGAGAGGTATGGTGGATTGAACAACTAAAAACTCTACATCCTGTAGGTTTGAATAGCGATTATGATCTCCATTTGTTTTTATAAATTTTATCTTTCTTCATATATATATATGCATTTTAATGTTGGATGTCATGATTAAACTTTGCATCACTGCTCATGTGTTTAACTTTACCTATGTACTTAACATTTTTGTTTAGACTTAAAAAAAAAATTCTACATGTGCAATTCATGAATTGGCCCAATAGATGGCAGTAGTAACTTCTATCAATGGTCAAAAAATGTTTAGCTAATATGGAGTTAATATGTTTGTAATTAAGCCATCTGGCCTATTTAAAGCTGTGTTGCAGAGCAATTCATAGCATGATTAAGGGTCTGCGTTACCCGAAACGTTGCTGTCTGTTCATTATGTCACCTTAATAAAGATTATTTCACTTTTAAAAAAACAGTGCTGGAGCCATCTACTTTTTTCCTTTTGGATTTATATATTGGAGCAGGACCCTCTGGCTACCGTGCACTTTACTAAACAACTCTGAACTGTTATTTGTGCTGGACCTATTGCTCCTTTTATTTATATATATATATATATATATATATATATATATATATATATATATATATATATATATATATATATCCAAACAATTTCCAGTTCAGCCCACCACAAGACAGCAGCCTGGGTGCAAATATGAGTAGTATAAGTGAAAAGAAACAGATGCACTCTCAGGACTTCCACAAAATTCTTTAATGGAACGTTTTCGGGGTTCACAACCCCTTCATCAGCATCAACATATACCTAAACATCACACAATTTATAGTGTTTCTAACAGTATCTCAACAAACAAGTGTTACTCCAAAAAGTGCGCCAAATATTGAGTGTGGAACGCATCTTGCGTTCTACTGTGATAATGCCTGCCGGAAGTGATGTTGTCTCACTTCCGGTTTCGCGGCATTACAATGTTAAGCTTGCAAGCAGTGTTGTGTATTGTGCCTTCATACATTCACTCTTACATAATATAATATAGTGTGTGTTTAAGTAAGCAAGTGCTAAAAATACCTTCTGGTATATTAAGAGTCTGCCTTAGATCGCCGTAATATTAGCTCTGATCGGCAGGTTAAGTGTCATGGTGTATACAGGTCGTCATAGCAACTGTAGCTATGGTTATGGTACAAACCCAAAAATCGTGTCTTAACACTGTGATAAATCGCTTAGTGTAGCAAGCATATATGTGTGACCGTAAGTGATAAACATTCTAAGTCACATTCATACATAAATATACACAATAATATATGTACATATATAGATATAAAAAAAATTAAATGCAAAAAGTGGTGATTCTTGCTGTGCTTGTTATCAATACATAAAAAGATGTAGAATGACTGCAAAATAATAGATGGGCTCTTTGCAGGCTATACACCCACAGGATCTATTTGCAACAACATATAGTTATGTTTTCCAGTAGAAGTGTGAATAGATTGGTGATGTACTGTGATTGGTTGGGCGCAGCTTTATTTATCAATACCCAATAGCTGTTAATATATCAGTACATCTATTTATCTGTATATTTGTGGCCTTGTGCAGATACTTAGCCCAATAGAAATATTCACTTAATTATATAGTGAACTAACAAAGAGACTGAAATTATCATGCTGATACTGGGGAAGGTATATGTGGTTATGTCAATATTCAAGATCCAACCTTTGGATGTATACCACTATGTGTCTCACAGCTATACCATATCACATATACTAAAATAATACTTGATGGTGTGTTGGAATGTATCATAATTACATCAGAAATATATTCTTTCTTATCACACCAAGATAAACTAGTAAATAGGGCCAGCCTATAGGTGACCAAGTATGGACAGATAGAGGTAGTCCATCCTGTTACTCCTTCGTATTTATGAGTAGATTGATAAATCCCCAGCATAAGGTTTAAGGTGCATAAGTAGGTAATTCTACCTCAGGGGCCAGGCTTCCACAACCAAGGTGGGGGGAATCAACTCCACCCGGATGTGTCGTAAGCGACCAGCTAGCATAGTTCAAAAGAGCAATGGAACTGGGAGCTACACGTAGCCACTATAACCCTGGGTTGTACCCCAAGCATGTAGCACTACCTTATGGAATCAGATAAGATTTTTAAAATCTGGGGTGGTATTTAACCCGCCTGGATATATATAGCTTTTTAAAATACTTAGAACATATTCCCCTATGTGAAGAACATTGAAATGTGAAATATTTACAGTAAAGACACTGTTAAACACTTTATTAAAAATGAGTATTGCATATAAATGTTTTTGCATGTTTTCAGTTACTTAACTGCAAATGGCCCCAATGCTTTTATATATATATATATATATATATATATATATATATATATATATATATATATATATATATTTTTTTTTTTTTTTTTTTTTAATTTTTTTTTTATTTTTTTTTTTACATGCTCTGGAAAAGACTGCACTTTTAGCACTCTCAGCCTGGACTCTTATGGAGAGATACTAGGATACTAGGTGATTTATTAATACAATAAATGTATTCAAAGTCAGGCTAAGCCATCTGGGGAATAGGAGATTGAGACACAAATGAAAGTTTTTAGTTGCTTTAAGGGACATTAAACACTTTGAGATGGTAATATAAAATGATAAATTGTATATATAAAACAACTCTGCAATATACTTTCAGTATTTATTGTGTCCTCTTTGTCTGTAATTCCATTCTGAAATTGTGAGCTTTTCAGTTCCTGTTAGAAATGGAAGTGCAGAACACTGTTAATTCCAGCACAACCATTGGCTGCACACTCTAATCACCTATGTATAACTGTCCCTAATTGGCCACAGCAGAGAAGGTAACACAAGTTACAACATGGCAGCTCCCAGTGTTTTATAGACACTAAAACTTTACACTTATTTTGTCACTTTTTAAACAACTAATGAAACTTTCAAAAATACATCTACATGTTAGTCTTGGACTGATCTTTTCTTTCAATGCATCATTCTATCTAGCATGTATTTAGTGTTTAATGTCCCTTTAAGGTGCTCTAATATTTCATATATCCAAACACACTTACAAGGGTGGTGGCCACTTGTAATAAAGGGTTCTAAATAAATTAGGGGTGTAATTTTATTAACTATAGAACCAGTGGAAACTGTTGCCATTTGGCAGTACAAACATAATAAAAAGCTACAATATTGTATCTATTGAGTACACAGATTGTATTTTGGATAACATTGTCTTTATTTAATATAAGTGTGACTATAGTACAGTTACCAAAATATACCCATCATGTGTCTAGGCACAATATACTATATGGGAAAATATATATACCTATTCATATCTCCATCCCCAGATTACTAATATAAGTGCCAGTAATATTAGATACCGTTCTTCTACCTTACTTTCTAATCTATCGCTTAATGAGGCATTTATCCTATTGAGCTTTAGATGGTGGTGGCCTTATATATACAGTAACCGCATAATATGCATTCATGTTTACAATACAATATATCTCAAAGGCAATATTATTTTTATCACAGGAATGATGTCATCAGATCTTTAGTTGTTTTTAATGTGTTTTCACACTGGACCCTTAATTTTAGTTTTACACAAATAAAAGTTATATTTTAATTTTGTTCCTAGTATCTCTCCACAAGAGTCCAGGCTGAGAGTGCTAAAAGTGCAGTCTTTTCCAGAGGGTCTTTCCCTCATTAGCATGTAATGTTTGAACACTGCACAGCACCACTTTCCTTTTGTAAATACTGTACATATTGAGACTGTAATTGAATAGTCTCTAAACAATTGGAATTATAGGAAAGCTAGCCACTGATGTGCCAATGTACTTTGGTTGTATGTATGTATGTATGTATGTCATGAACCAAGCCTACAGTGAAATCTTCTATGGGTCCCCAATCTCAGGCAGCTGTTCCAAGGGAAGAATCAATTCCACCTGATTGTATTAGGGCTTCAAATGGAACACTTGTTCGTAAATCCCACCTGCAGATGTTTGAACAGGCTTTGAGCGCCCAGAGTGCGCTCTTTGGAGGGGGGTATCTGTCATGAACCAAACCCCCAGACTAAAAAGAAAAAGAAAAGGTCTGGGAGGCATTCTGCTAGGAAGGGCTGTGCAGGGATTTGAACCTGTGGCTCTGTGCTTGTCTGTCAGTTTGCTTGCATGTTGAGTCACAGCCAGTTCTAGCAATAGCATGGAACTTAAAATATCTGATATATTACTATTTTGTCTTACTTGTAATTATACAGGTGCAAAACACGGGTGCTCTTAATTCTGGAAATACTCAGAACCAACCCTGTGCAAAACCTCCCTATTTAAGGATGCCTCTTAGTCTGCATTTTGTCTTCACATTGGATCTGTTTTGTCACAATTCAGAACCTATTTCCTGTACTTATTTGGCGAAAGACTACACCTTTGCACCTGCTTACAAGATATTAAAAGGAGAAAGACTTTACCTTTAAACCTATTACCTGTTTACAAGTTTGTTGCCTGCCTTGTGCATTCCTGCACTTCAGCTATTACCAGGAGAAAGACTTTACCTTTAAACCTGTTACCAGTTTACAAGTGTGTTTCCTGCCTTGTGCAATTCCTGCACTCAGCTATTACCAGTAGAAAGACTCTACCTTTTAAACCTGTTTACAAGTTGTTTCCTGTCTTGTGCAAATCCTGCATTTCAGTTTTTACCAGGAGAAATACTTTCCTTTTTGAATCTGCATCTCTGCTTACTTTGTTTGTTTGTTTGTTTATTTCCACTCCTGCCATATGTGGACTTAACATACCTGAGTAGCACATTTAAATATACCCTGCAAGTATTTGCTTAATCAAAATATTTTGTCATATTAATAAATCTGATATATTTCAATCTATATGGCTTCTACTAATCTTCCTTTAAAGCAACTGTTCCAGACAATGATGCTCTCACAAGATATCCTGAGACAGAACATGACAATGTATGTATTGGGTACTTGTAAAGCGCGGCTAATCACCCGTAAGGGTCTCAAGGTGCTGCTCATTTTATCGACCTCAGAAGGATGAAAGGCTGAATGGACCTCGCCGGGGACTGAACCTGCAACCCTCAGGTTACTACAGAGCTCGGCCACAGTGCATTAGCATGCTGAGCTATCTGTCCAGTTGTGCACATATATATTTTTATAGTTCTATTTTCGGGATTTTTTAGAAAATACCTTTTTAAAGTAAGTTTTCATACATATTTATGTACATCTACATACATTTCAAACTTATTGGGTTTGGATTTCGGGGCAAATTTAAGACCCTTCTGTAAAAGACTAATGTTAATTTTATCTAAATTTATAGCAGCTAAGTTAAAAATATCTTTTTTGGTCTGACATAGGGGGATATTTATCAAGCCATCAACCACAAATACGCTGGAATTCCACAGCGTAATTGTGGCGAGCTTGATTCAACCTAGTTATCAAAGCCTACAGAAGGGCAAAAGTTGAAATCTGTGACGTAACATACAATCTGCCGGTCTCAATCTGACACAGATCAATGCTTATGTCATTACAGATGTTCCGAATACACTACACTATTTGATACTTTCCAAAGTTATCAAATAGTTAACCGGTATGTTCACCGCTATCCTGGCCCAGCGTGCCTGGTTTTTAATACACCACCCTGGAGGCCGCGGATGCCATAGGAATCAATGGGAGTCTGAATGCAGTGAAAGCTCATGTTCGATGCTGCCAGATATCCTGTTGATTCATATGGTAGAAAACCAGTTACTTTTACACCTAACACCCTAACATAAGCCCCGAGTCTAAACACCCCTAATCTGCCCAACTGACATCGCTGCAACCTAACTAAAGTTATTAACCGCTATTCTGCCGCTCTCGGACCCCGCCGCCAACAAAATAAATGTATTAACCCCTATCCCGCCGCCCCCGGACCCCACCACAACCAAATAAATATATTAACCCCTAAGCCCCTGGCCTCCCACATCACTACCACTAACTAAACCTATTAACCCCTAAAACTGCAAGCCCCCCACATCGCCATAAACTAAATGAAGCTATTAACTCCTAAACCTAAAAACCTACTAACTTTACATTAAAATGACCACACCCCTATCCTATAATAAATTAAAACTTACCTGTAGAATTAAAAGTAACTATGTTAAACAATTAATTAGAACAAAAAGGTGGGTTGGACCCGCGCCAAACAAAACCCCTATGTGCCTAAGGATGGTGGCACCTAGTAACCACCAAGGAGGAAAATGCTTGTGAAATGGTAATCCCCCAGGCGCCTTCAGAAAGAGGCTAAGGGTAAATGGAGTGTGGAGAGATTAAACTACACACTCAAGGTGCTGGTGAATTGGGTACTTAGGGTTGGTTCTAAGACTCTCAGATGGAGTGCCTTATCACAGTGTATTAGAAATAAATCACACTGTACTGTTACAGTAAGGGTATATATCAGCTTTAATTTTACACAAATAAAAGAAATAAAATCAGGATAAGACAAAAGTTGTACAGTACAATAGTAAACTTCTATGAGTGAAAAACTTAAAAATCATTAAAAAACCTCATGGATCCATGGGAAAAAAACAGATTACAAAAGTGTACACAGGCTGCAACAAGTTGCACTTGTGGTACTAGATCAAACTGGAGACAAAGGTCTCAGCACAGTGTAAACCTTCCAAAGTGATGCGCACTGCTGAGGAAGTGTTTAAAATTGAATCAGTGAGAAATCAACAATGTGAACCACTCTGGTGGTGTAGGGAATACACAAGACAAATTATAATAAACCAAATATATTGCACATTTGTAACTGAATCAATAATAAGTGTACATCAGTACAAATCAGTAAAAATAGCCCATTGTCCTTGATTCTCCGTTGAGTAAAAAATAAGTCAATTGGTATCAAGCAGTGATGTGTTTAAGTGCTGGTAGTTCCGCGGTTGCACAGATCCAGTATGCTAAAAATTGAAAGTATTTTGGGGCGATGTGCATCAACCTAGAAAAAAAACAGAGGACAACATAGCGCAATAACGTTTGCAAGTAGGAGGTAATAGAGGAGTTCAGCTTACCAATCAGTCGGTCAACGCGTTTCGGCCCGTGATAGGCCTTTATCAAGACTGATTGAGTCTTGATAAAGGCCCATCATGGGCCGAAATGCGTCACTGCTTGATACATCACTGCTTGATTATTCACTAACCTTTTTTCATATATACTTTTCAACACACACTTTCACGGAACCTGTTTTTTTATATTAAATCGTATTGTCTTTTTGAGGTTTCTTTTTTTTTTTTTTTATTTTGTGGATTTACCTTTTTGCCTTAATTTTTGGAAGACACATTTACAAATTTCATATTTAGATATCACTCACCAACACCAATTGACTTATTTTTTACTCCACGGAGACTCAAGGACAATGGACTATTTTTACTGATTTGTACTGATGTACACTTATTATTGATTCATTTATAAATGTGCAATATGTTTGGTCTATTATAATTTGTCTTGTGTATTCCCTACACCACCAGAGTGGTTCACATTGTTGATTTCTCACTGATTCAATTTTAAACACTTCCTCAGCAGTGCGCATCACTTTGGAAGGTTTACACTGTGCTGAGACCTTTGTCTCCAGTTTGATCTAGTACCGCAAGTGCAACTTGTTGCAGCCTGTGTGCACTTTTGTAATCTGTTTTTTTTCCCATGGATCCATGAGGTTTTTTAATGATTTTTAAGTTTTTCACTCATAGAAGTTTACTATTGTACTGTACAACTTGTGTCTTATCCTGATTTTATTTCTTTTATTTGTGTAAAATTAAAGCTGATATATACCCTTACTGTAACAGTACAGTCAGATTTATTTCTAATACACTGTGATAAGGCACTCTATCTGAGAGTCTTAGAACCAACCCTAAGTACCCAATTCACTAGCACCTTGAGTGTGTAGTTTAATCTTTCCACACTCCATTTACCCTTAGCCTCTTTCTGAAGGTGCCTGGGGGATTACCATTTCACAAGCATTTCTTAAACAATTAATTAACCTACCCTAACTATTATACAAAAATTACATTAAACTAACAATTAAATGAACTAATTAAAATATTAAAAAAAAACCTAACCCTACTCAAATTATTTAAATCTGCTATTAAAAATGAGTTGCGTGTTAAGGTAAAAAAGCAACGTTAGTACCTCTTAACTATGGTGGTGTGTGGTCTTCCCGACGGCGCTAACTTACAAGACCTAAGCTCCTATAACGATAGGGTCTCTAGATACCCAAGAGGAAATTTAAAAAGAATAGTTTAGTGTTAGGAGCGCCTATTAAAAGGCTAAGTCTAATGGGGGTTTAAACGAAAATTCGTTGTTTAGTATACCAGCACAAGGAGCCCAAGTAAGTAAAATTTAAAAGTTTAATATAGCTTTAAAATTAACAAATGTATTAAGGCAATAGCTTGGTATCTATAATTGCGAACAGTTTATAAAAGCATAAAAGTATATGGATCCATATTACTTCATAAATAGACAATAATAAAAAACATTCCAATGGTGAACTGTTTATATGATAAAAACAGTTTTTAACAATCTATGATAAAGTAGGTTTGGGTGAAATCAAAAAGATGAAAAAATAATACAATAAATACAATAAAATAAAATACAGAAATGATGCAATAAAATTCAGAAAATGGTGTACAAAAAGCAGCAAATGGGGATAGGTCGTGTGACCTAGGATGGAAACATATATGTGTGAAAAGTGTCTTCCTGATATAATTTGAGAAAAAAATGTGTTGATCCTTCGAAAAAAATGAAATGGTGTTTAAAACCTGATGAAATTGTGAAGAAAATTCTGTGAATCCCCTCGTGAAAAAATAAATCAAAAAGTGTCCAAAATAAAGTCAATAATTATATCAAAAAAGGCAAAAGAGTCAATTACAATAAATCGAAAAACCAAAATAAGATGTCAAGTTGAAAATTAAATCCAAAAGAATTTAAGTGATAATGTGATGTCCAATAAAAGTCAAAAAAAGGTAAAAAATGCCACCTGTGTTTATGAATCAAACCGTGAATAGCTAAAAGAATAGAAATCCAACTGACCAATTTCTTGAAAATATTGGATATAAAAAACCATGGATATAAAAAAATGATGAATATAATAAATGATTATAAAAAAATGTAAGACGATCCAATCCCTGTGGAAAAAGAAAAATGCAACATAGAGCAGTATCGTTTAAAATACGTTTACACAAGTAGAAATAAAACTCACCATATATGTCAACGCGTTTCGGCCCACCAATAGGGCCTTTATCAAGACTGATATATGGTTGGTGAGACTGCTTGCTTTATACTTGTTTGGTTTGTGCAATTTGCGCCAAAATTCTCAATTGCGCCAAAAAACTCGCGCCAAAAATTAACCTTTGGACCCGGAAGTGTAAGATAGACCGGATATGTGTGGCTCCGGTTTTGAATAAATATATATATTGTAATGTTATGGCACAAATATAAGTCCTTCTTTATAGACTTATTTTGTTGGTGTCCCTTAAAGGTAATGATTGGCAATTGGGGACTTAAGATATAGTAAGTGTCTTGTATCTGATGTATGGTATTTACATTCTACCGGATGTTTCCATTCTACCGGATGTTAACTAAAACCGGAAATTGGTTTATGGCATGGAGACCAAAATTTGACCGGAAGTGTACTTCCGATGTCTACTTTTATTACGATATTGAGGCCACGATTTATTATTGTGTAATACCCTCAATAAGGACTCATTGTACTGGTAACCCCAAAAAATATATATATAGTATGGCAGTTCAGAAATTACTAGACCCATAGTTGGTGTCTGGTGCTGGATGTCTAAAATAGCCGTTCTACCGGAAGTGGATACATACCGGAAGTTGACATAAACCGGAAGTTGGTTTATTACGTGGAAAGCGGACTTGGTCTAGAGGAGGTATTACGAGTCTTGCAGGTTTCGGGGCACTGCACACTTCTTTCGCCTTACCGCAAAACGACTTACGTAAAACTTCATAAAGTCTTTTTTCTATGGGACTTTCATAGCGCCGGTATTACGAGTCTGTCCTGGGAGACCAAAAAGTGAGCGGTACAGCCTACCCTGTCAAGAGTCCTAACGCATTTAAAAGTCAGTAGTTAAGAGTATTATGGTACAACACTGTAACATAAAACTCATAACTAAAGTGCTAAAAAGTACACTAACACCCAAAAACTACCTATTAACCCCTAAACCGAGGCCCTCCCGCATCACAAACACTAGAATAACATTTTTAACCCCTAATCTGCCGCTCCAGACACCGCCGCCACCTACATTATATTTGTGAACCCCTAATCTGCTGCCCCCAACATCGCTGACACCTACATTATATTTATTAACCCCTAATCTGCCGCCCCCAATATCGCCACAACCTACCTACACTTATTAACTCCTAATCTGCCGCCCCTAATGTTGCCGCCACTATAATAAACATATTAATCCCTAAACCGCCACACTCCCGCCTCGCAAACATTAGTTAAATATTATTAACCCCTAATCTGCCGCCCCTAACATTGCCGCCACCAACCTACATTTATTAACCCCTAATCTGACGCCTCCAATGTCGCTGCCCCTATACTAAATGTATTAACCCCTAAACCTAAGTCTAACCCTAACCCTAACACCCCCTAACTTAAATATAATTAAAATAAATCTAACTAAAAATTCCTATCATTACCTAAATAATTCCTAAATACTTACCTATAAAATAAACCCTAAGCCAGTGATTTGCAACCTTTTTTTTTGCTGTGGCACACTTTTTTTACATTAAAAAATCCTGCGGCACAACACCATCCCAAAATTATACAAAATCACTGTACTGTGCTGTCATGCCATGCCTCCTACACATTATACATTACATATTGGCATTCATTCACAAACAATCATAATTATTGTCTGTGAATGAATGTCAATGTCATGGTTGTAAATGATGCCTGATGAGCCTGTCACATACCTCCCAATATTTCAAAATTTGAAAGAGGGACACCCCCACACTGTTGTCAGTCTGCCGCGGCACACCTGAGGATCTACCACAGCACACTGGTTGAAAAACACTGCCCTAAGCTATCTACAATATATCTAATAGTTATATTGTAGCTATCTAAGGGTTTATTTTTATTTTACAGGCAAGTTTGTATTTATTTTAACTAGGTAGAATAGTTATTAACTACCTAGCTAAAATAAATACAAAAGTACCTGTAAATAAAACCTAACCTAAGTTACAATAACACCTAACACTACACTACAATTAAATAAATTAACTAAATTAAATACAATAACCTAAATTAAATTAGCTAAAGTACAAAAGAAACAAACACTAAATTACATAAAAATACAAACACCCCCCCCTAAGCTCCCCATTGCCCTAAAAAGGGCATTTGGATGGGAATTGCCCTTAAAAGGGCAGTTAGCTCTTTTGCGGGCCAAAGTCCCTAACCTAAAAATAAAAGTCCCTAACCTAAAAATAAAACCCACCAAATACACCCTTAAAAAACCTAACCCTAACCCCCTGAAGATCGACTTACTGTTCTGAAGATCCGACAACGATCCTTAAGGAAGCGGCAGAAGTCTTCATCCAACCGGGCTGAAGTCCTCAATGAAGCCGGGAGAAGTCTTCATCCAAGCAGGGTGAAGTGGTCCTCCAGACGGGCAGAAGTCTTCATCCAGACAGCATCTTCTATCTTCATCCATCCGACACGGAGCTGCTCCATCTTCAAGACATCCTCTTCATCCAACGACTAAAGACGAATGAAGGTACCTTTAAGTGACGTCATCCAAAATGGCGTCCCTTAGATTCGATTGGCTAATAGAATTCTGACAGCCAATCGGAAATTAAGGTAGAAAAAATCCTATTGGCTGATGCAATCAGCCAATAGGATTGAAGATCAATCCTATTGGCTGATCCAATCAGCCAATAGGATTGAGCTTGCATTCTATTGGCTGATTGGAACAGCCAATAGAATGCAAGCTCAATCCTATTGGCTGATTGCATCAGCCAATAGGATTGAACTTCGTTGTTAGTCCATCGGAGGAAGACCATGCTCTGCGTCGGATATCTTGAAGATGGAGATGCCCTCTGGATAAAGACTTCTGCCCGTCTGGAGGACCACTTCGCCCGGCTTGGATGAAGACCTCTCCCGGCTTCGTTGACGACTTTGACCCGGTTGGATGAAAACTTCTGCCGCTTCCTTGAGGATGGATGTCGGATCTTCAGAACAGTAAGTCGATCTTCAGGGGGTTAGTGTTAGCTTTTTTAAGGGTGTATTGAGTGGGTTTTATTTTTAGGTTAGGGACTTTTTCTGCTTTAATTGATTATATGCACTAGGTAAGTATTTAGTTTATAATATGCAAGGTTCGTAACCCCCAGCCCTCCACTTTCTTTGGGCATATACATAGTCTTCATTGACACTCTGGTCATGTGTTTGGACCAAATATAGGTATTATTAGAATTTTGTAGGGCTTGTATGAAATGGTCTGGTATGTGCATAGGTAAAGCCTGTAACGGGTAAAGTATCTTTGGGAGTATAATCATTTTAATAGCACTCATACGGCCCAACCAAGACATGGATTTGTGTGTCCCGTTGTGAAGTTCTTGTTTAATTTTTTGGTGTAGCGGTAGGAAATTTAAGGCAAATAATTTATCTTTATCAGCTGTTATTAGTATCCCTAGGTATCTGATAGATGTAGCTTGAGGTTTAAAGTGGAAGGTCTGTTGTATGTGTTGCGTAATCTGTCGGGGATTATTCAGACTAAGAAATTCTGATTTGGATTCATTAATTTAAAAGAATGATATATTACTGTATCTTAAGAACTCCATTGATAAGGCATACAGTGATGATACTGGGTTTGTAAGGGTAAGCATAGCATCATCAGCATACAATGCCATTTTATAATTGATATTATTAATAGTGATCCTTGAAATATTTGGGTTCTGATGTATGTTAGCTGCTAGAGCTTCCATAGCCATTATAAATAGAATGGGTGAAAGTGGGCAACCCTGGCGTGTACTGTTTGAGATCTTAATCGATGCTGATAGAGAATCATTTAAACGGATTTTAGCTGTAGGGGAGTGATATAAACCAAACATTTTTCCTGTCAAAGGTGGTCCAAACCCAAATTTACCGAGTACGGCCTTTAAAAATACCCAATTGATTCTATCAAAGGCCTTTTCTGCATCTATAGACAAAAAATATTGATGGTACCTCATTTTTGGAAACATAGTCTAAAAGGTTAATTATTGTTGTGGTGTTATCTCTAGCTTTGCAATTTGGTGTAAATCCCACCTGGTTAGTGTGTATTAATATTGGAAGAACTTTACTGATTCGGGTTGCCAATATTTTTGAAAACAGTTTGATATCGACATTCAGAAGTGATATGGGTCTAAAATTAGTTGGGGTGGTAGGGGTTTTTCCAGGTTTAGGTATGACAGTTATATGAGCTTCTACCATACTGTAGGGAAATGGATTATTGTTGTCTACCTTATTAAAAAGTGTGAGAAGGAATGGGGTCAAGATATCTTTAAAAGTTTGATAGTAACGCATTGAGAAACCGTCCGGGCCTGGACTTTTACCCGTGTTCAGGTTCTTATGGCTTGGGTCAGTTCTATCTGAGTTATTTGTTCCTTCATCTGTTCTTCAGATATGACTGGGAGTTTAGTGTTACCTAGGTATGTGGTTATATTGGATTCCAAGTCCAAATGGAATTCTGAATTAGCTAGATTGTATAGCCTGGAATAATAATCGCAAAATTAAAATAGCTGAAGTGGTATGTATCTTTCGCTTATCAGGGGTGTGCAATTCATGTACAAAGGATTTAAATTTTTTGGCTTTCGGATACCTGGCCATCATTTTCCCCACTTTATTTCCTTCATAGAAGAACCTCTGTTTGTATTTTAGGATTGTTGTCTGCTGCTCTTGGGCTAGCAGCTCTTTAAGCTTATATCTACACTTCTTTAAGTTGTTTAAAGTTTGTGTATCTGTGGGTACCTTTTTGTGTTGGAATTCCAGGTGTGCTAGCTTTTTGGTAAGATCTAAATAATGTTGTCTTGATAGCTTTTGTTTTTGAGCCTTATGTTTTATAAGTACCCCTCTCAGATAACATTTATGCACTTCCCACTGAATAAAGTCATCTACTTCTGGGGTTTTATTTATCTCAAAAAATTCCCTGAGCGAAGTGGTTAGTTTTTCTCTTGTTTCCTCAGAGTCCAACAGTGAGTCACTGAGTCTCCATTGGAAATCTGAGTTTCTAGTGTTGGGCCATTGGAGTTGTACTAACATTGCGGAATGGTCTGACCATGAGGTTGGTTTTATTAGTGAGTTTTTTAAATATGTTAAACCTGACTGATTGATGAAAAAATAGTCTAGACAGCTGTATGTCTTAAAAGGGACAGAGAAAAAGGTGTAATCTCGCTTTTCCTCATGAAAATAAGGCCATGTGTCATATAGATTATGTTCGTTGAACATTTTCCACAGGAACCTAGCTGTTTTTAGGGATACCCTTGATTTTGGATTGGAACTATCTAGTAATGTTTGGATTGGGAAATTAAAGTGTCCTCCTAGTATAACAATTCCCTTAGAAACATCCAGAATTTTTGGAAACATCATTCTAAAGTAAGTTATATGTTTAAGATTTGGTGCATATATATTAATGAGTGTTACTGGGGTGCCATATAGGAGACCAAAAACTCCTAAGAATCTTCCATCTCCATCTTTAAATGTTTGAATATGTTGGAATGCTATGTTTTTATTTATGAGAATGCTAACACCTTTTTTTCTGTGAAGATGAGTTATGGTAGTGTTGTGTAAAGTGCGGTCCTAAATATTTGGGTTCTTTGTATTTCTGGAAGTACATCTCCTGCAGAAAGAGGATATCTGCTCTAAGTTTGAACCTGTCTAATAATACCATAGAGCACTTTTGGGGGATATAAAATCCCTTAACATTCTGAGAGATGATATGTAGGTTACCTGCCATTATGCCTATTATTCTTAAGTATGGTGCATGTGTAATTTTGTGCTACAATGCGTCGTCTATAGTTGTGAGAAGTAATTAAACAGTATTGATGCATTAAACATTGACAGCATTTCAACCTCAACGTCATTTCAATTTGTTTACTTTTATACCTTAGATGGCTGTATCTATTACAATATCCCATATGTATCTGGTACTTTACATAACATGTCTTAACCATTGTAAAAGAACATACAAAACAAACTTGAATGCGCTATGTGCTGGTGCCAACTAAGGGTAAAGGGATAGTTCCCAAATGATAGACAGCACACACCTGATGCACGTGGTGGAGGGCCACTGCAAACACCTCTCTGTGATCTGTAGACAACTGGTTTCCACAACACCAAAAAATGAGAAAAATAATTTAACAAACTAGCTGTATGCTGCTGTGTGCCAGTGCTTTGTATAAGCTGAAATGGATAAATAAAAGCCAAGTTTGTTAAACTATTTTTCAAATTTTTTGGTGCTGTGGAAACCAGTTGTCTACAAGTGTAAAGTGATAGTGGGGAGGTTAAGGGTTGTGTATCGGGTGACCTTTTAAATAATGGTAGAATAAGAAATTGAGGCATTTTAATACCTATGGTATATAAGAGCAATTGTAAACATATTCACACCAAACATGTCCTTAGTACTATAAAAAAGTCAATTCCAATTTACAGGAGTGAGGCTTAACGACAGTCCTTAAGCTGAATTTTAATCTCAAGTGCTAAGTAAAACTTTAAACCCAAAAAATAGTAAAGAATACTTATAATAAGGAGTCATTCGAATCCGAAGCTAAGTCTTCTTCTGATGGTTTGTGGTTGCAGCTTCCCTCTGCTCCTTTGGTGTAGACAAGGGGTTGGATATTATTTCCCTTTTTTCTGCGGAGAGACTTTATTCCAGGTCTTTTCTTGTGTTCCTCCTTGGTGTCTTTTCCTTTCATTTTCTTTTTCTGGCCATGGTATAAGTATACTTGGCGGGTCAAAATCAAGCATTCTGCAGAATTGTTCCATTTCTCTTTTTATGAATTACAAGTAGTTGAAAGGGAAATCCCCATCAATATGGGATCTTCTTGTTCCTCAAAAGTAGCTTCAACCCTAAAACCAAGGGTCTGCATATCTTGCTTAAGCTCCTGCAATTCTTCCTGAATACAGGTTCTGACTATTTTAGCAATGTCCTGTGTGGATGCAAGCGAGGATAAGATATGTGTAGGGATCTGGGTTTGATCTGTTTTAACCATTGCATGATTCAGGGTCAGCTGAAGAAGATGGGTTGCTGATGGCATCAGTGCATCTTTGTAACTTCTGATCTGTGGTAGTAAATAATGAGATCACTGATTGCCCCTTGGTAGAAAGTGTGCGTGTACCTTTAATAGATTTAATGCCTTTCTTTGTAGCCATTTTTGGTGGTTTGTGTGAAAGTCCCACAAATAATATAAAGTGCGCCTATAAAAATTTCTTCCTGCAATAGACTTTATTCTGCAGCACAGCCAGTCTTATGATAATGAAAGTGGCAGTGTAAGGGTTCAATTAGCTGATGGTATTCATGCACTTTAATCTTATATTTGTCGCTATTCTCTACGATGACTGTAGTACCGATGATAGTCTGGGGCAGATGGGACTGATATGTGCTGATGTGCAGCCCTCAGTGTTAGTCTCTCCATGTGTACTAATGCTTCCTTGCTGCTATATTGCCTCAATCAGTGTAATTGGAACTAAGTTTCTCCCTACGTAGCCTGTTGCAGACGCTGTGTCTCAGTGGACAGTGTTTTGTTAGGGGCCCATTTAGATGACTTGCTTACCCCTCAGAAGTCAATATTGGGAATATCAAGGTTTTCAGGTCTCCCCCTTCTGCTTTCCTTTGCAATCACAGCTGTGTCTCTGCGTCTCCACAGACCTGCAAGATGGCTGCCATAGTACTCCATGAGAAGCTGTTGTGTAGCTCTACTTGCTACGTATTAGCAGGTGCCAGGTATCCTTGGAGTCTCTGTAGTGTCCAGTGGACTGTTTCAGTGGTCAGTGTGTGGGATGCCTCATTTAGACCATTATCTCTGGTCCCCATTCCAGATCTCAGGGCTTAAGCAGCCATCTTAGCTGCGGCCAGCTGCACCCCCCTCATAGCCCTTATTTTAATTATCCCTATATTTATATATTGAATTATTTTTTAAATGTAGAAATTGTAATATGAACTGTTATTACATTGTTGAAACTGCAATAGTTATGTAGGCAAACAAGCACCTTAACCAATGAGGTGAGCCGTAAAGGCAACACCCCTCGCTATAAGAGAGGTGTGTCCTATGCGTACCTTTAAAACTGGAAGGGTGTACTTTTCTAACTTATCCATCTCTATCCTCTTGAAAAAGCCCGGCTGCTGCCCAGGGGAAATGCGTCAAGGTGGAAATCTTCACGGCAACCAGAGCATCACTGACTGCTGATGGCTCACGTCAAAAACTACAGTGAGTAATCCGGAGACCGTGTAGAGACTTTTATCAGTGTAAAGGGCAAACCAACTGTGCCCAGTTTTTGGATAGATAACACCATATTATATTTGGATGCATGTCTTTTACCATAATCTTGTAAGTGCAACAATTTATGTTACGTGTGTATTTGTGTAATAAATCTTCACTTGAATCGTGCTTTGTGTGCACCTTCTCTTTTTCTTTTCTTCCATAACTGTTTAGTCAGAATCAGACTGATATACTACAGTAAAAGTTCTTCTCTGTGAAAGGCACATGTTGAGCAAAAAGAGGCTGCTCCTAGGGTGGTAACTAGCCATAGATAAAGCTATTATTTTATTGTTGTTCCCTTCCCAGGCTGAGCTCTTCTTTCTTTTTGTATATGCAAATTATGACCCTGAGGGAAGTTTCCTTAAGAGTGATGCAGGAAGCCAGATGTTAACCCATTGCTCAGTGTGCCTAGAGGCATATGGCTGCCCCTCACTGATGAAGCACACATTAGGCCGAAACATACGTCTGGGGTTTTGCTCTTTTTCGTTCAGAGAGGGATTGCCTGGTATTTCGAGACTGAACTGCCCTGTTTAGGCAGGATCAGACTGACATACTACAAGAAAGTTTTTCTCTGTGAAAGGCACATGCTGAGCAAAAAGAGGCTGCTCCTAGGGTGATAACTAGCAATAAAATAGGCTATCATGTTATTGTTTGTTCCCGGTTTAGTGCTTCTCTCTTTCTGTATAGACAATAAATTCTCTTTTCCAATTACAAAGAGTTTTCAGAACACTTTTCCTATTAGTTCTAGAGGTAATTTTTGAAGGCTTATTGTTATTGAGACTATGCTTGCATGCTGCATAATTTAGCCTACTGCATTTCAAAAAGCACATTGTTTACCCCGATAGCTAGTTATTTACAAATACATACATATACAAATATATATACATATATTTTAAAGTAAACTGTATAATTTTATGCATAGTTGTTTTTACAATTCTAATTCTGCATTATATAATCATGGAACAGATTGACTAGTCATATGGTCCCCAATTAACAAAACATTTTCAGCTGTGTTATATCTCATTCACTGTGGTTCTAATTCTAATACGTATTGCATTTTCTTAAAGTGAAATATGGTTATATTGTACTTGTTGTGACTAAGCTAACTGCATCAAGTAAAATTCACTATGTAGCACAATAAACTAAACAGCCTTTTAGAAACAAAGAAAAATCTGATTCAGACAATTAAATAGCATAATCTGTAAAGTGTTCACCCTTAAAATACCTTTACAAATCTACAGGAATTTGAGGTCCCCCCACCATAAATTTAAATGTAAATTAGATAGAAGTTGGTTTCCACATTTCTTTAAAAATCAAATGTTTCTAAAATACTATTCTCAATGGATTTTTGCTTTCTATTTACATACTTCTGATCATACAATTATGTTGTAATGTATTCTCTGTATTGCTGAATCCAAAGTAGAATATTATCATATAGCTTTACTTATAATATTTAAAGTAAGGTAAATATTTCTGACATTTGCAAATAATATCACTGTAAATAATGGAGAAGATGATTGTATTCACATTATATACTGTGTCATTTCAAATAATCAGTATACTATTAGTGGCAGAATTATACAGCTAAAATTAAATAGAGTAACATGCAAATGTACTGTAAAAAGGGATAAAAAAACACCCCATCTATTTCATTATAGGCTTTGTTTCAACAATATCCTTTAAAGTTTTGAATATCCTATGTTTTATAGTTTGAGTGAGAGCGTAATTGGTAACTTGAACATAAGTCATAATTTAGAATTTGGCTACACATCACTGACAGGGACCCAGAAAAATACTTCTAGAGTTGATTGCCTCTCCGACACAAAAGACAATTGCCGGTTATATGAGAGTTGATTTGGCATTTTGAAATGTGTCATACTATAAGCTAGAGGAATGTTACATTCTTTAAAAATTGTTTTTGAAGGATAAACAAAACAGGAAAGGCATGAATTTGTGTGTAAACTGAAAAGCAAGAAAACCATAAAATTCTGTAGTTATACACTGGGATGTTAGATAGCGCAACTAATACACAACTAATATTATCAATGCTATCACTGATACATATTATGGGACATCACCAATCACATAATTAATTAGTTAATTAATTAATTACCAGATAGAGATACTATATTAACCCATTAACAACCAGCGTTGTACCCTGTACAACACTGGTCGTTAAACTCTTAAGGACCAGTGTCATACCTTGTAAAACGCTGCTGTCCTAGGCCTCTTTCTGCCGCAATCTCGCTAAAAGTAGCCAGATTGCACTATTTCTGCATGCCCCACGAGTGGGGCAGTGCAAAAATAGATGGGCAGAGTTACTGATGCAGAGAGCAGTGGTGCCGATCGTTGGTGGTGTGGGAAGGTTAGGAGGGAGGCGGGTAGGCGGGAGGGGGGCGGGAAGGGGGTAGGAGTATGTGGGACCACTATGCTACAGAAAAAAAACCTGACAGCAACAGGGAGAGGGCAGGAGGGAGGGGGATGAGGGTGAAGTAGGTAGAGGGGGATACTATGGTGGAGGGTGGGATTAGAGGGTAGGATATGATCTTGGAGGGGGAGGGGGTAAATGAGGGAGGGGGCAGCTACACTACAGAAAAAAAGTATTTTTTGTTTTTTTAATAAAAAATAAATAAAAAATGATAGCAAACTGGGTACTGGCAGACAGCTGCCAGTACCTAAGATGGCATCTATCAGCTAGAAGGGGGATGTTTAGAGAGCTGTTTGGGGGGATCAGGGAGGTTAGGGATAATACACTGCAGAAAATAGAAAAATAAGTACTTAAGATGGGGGTGACCATTGGCGTTGGGGAGAGGGAAGAAAGTTGTTTGAGAAGGATCAGATAGGGATCAGGGGTGGGAAGTGTAATGGAAGTGTAATGGGAGGGTAATCTGTACACTAAAGCTAAAATTAACCTTACAAGCTACCCGATTAACCCCTTCCTGCTGGGAATAATAAAAGTGTGGTGCGCAGCTGCAATTAGCGGCCTTCTAATTACCAGAAACCAATGGCAAAGCCATATATGTCTGCTATTTCTGAACAAAGGGGATCCCAGAGAAGCTTTTACAACCATTTGTGTCATGATTGCACAAGCTGTTTGTAAATAATTTCAGTGAGAAACCTAAAGTTTGTGAAAAAGTTAATGTTTTTTTTAATTAATCGCATTTTGCGGGTAGATGGTGGCATGAAATATACCAAAATGTGCCTAGATCAATACTGTCTACTAAAAAGGTATATATAGTTTTGATAGGTAAATTTAAAAAAAAGTTCTATTTATGTTTAAATGTAGTGATGGGAAAAATGCTAAAAATGCTCTGGTCTTTTGGGGAAGTTTTAGTCTGAAATGCCCGGTCCTTAAGGTGTTAAACCATACTCCAATCATCAAAGACAAGTACAAAAATAATTTAAAAAACAAACAAACAAACACAGCACTTTAACTAGATTAAAGAAAAAAAATGTTAGTAATGTCATTTGGACAAATAGTGAAAGGCTCGACACAGGGCTATGGGCCTCTAAGCAAGTGGTAGCAATATTGATTATTGTGTTTGACATTTTTTATGTGTTTTTTCCTATTGGGTTTGCACCCAGACCTGTCTGTGGTTAACTGCCTAGTTCACTAGATGTAAATTCAGCTGTCTGTGAGTGCCCAGTGAGCACCCATAGCTGTGTGTTTTGAAAGTAGTATGGGATGTGGACCCCTTCGGGTTTGAGTGCAGTCCATCTTTACAGCCAAATTATGAGTAACTGTTTCATGCAAGTGATATTAGCCTTACCATGGCTGTTTGCATGCATAGAAAGGAATTCTCATATTAAAAGTTGAAAGCAAAGATGAGCACAAAACAAAGAAGTGTCACAAAACATATAAAAAAATGCATTTAAAGTACAGTTACACTCATAATAACACTATCTGATTAAATTTATTTAAAAAAAATATTGCAAAAAAAACAAGTTAAAAGGGCTCAAAGAAATTAGGTCTCAGATGTTAGAAAAAAAAGGCAGACAAAACGGCTTAAACCTAGAGATACATACATATACATGTCTAAATATCTATTTGTGTGCTTAGAGGAATACTGCTGCATGTCACTGACGACGCCCAATGAAGGCAGAAACGATCATCTAGGGTTGCTGTGTTTCTTGTTCAGAGAGGAATTGACTGGTATTTCGGCGCTGGACTGACCGTAATAGGCGGGATCAGACTGATATACTACAGGAAAGGGTTACTCTGTGAAAAGCATTACTGGGCTAAAAGTAGTTGCACCCAGGTGGTAAATCGCCATAGAACAGGCTAACAATGGCATTGAGCTGGTTGTTTGTTCCTGTGAGTGCACTTCTCTCTGTGTGTATTTAATCTCTGTGTGTGTGTGTGTATATATATATATATATATATATATATATATATTATATATGTATATGTATATATATATTTGTTAATGTGTGTGTGCATATGTATTTATGTATTTATATTTGCATATATATATATATATGTATTTACAGCTGTATATACACGTATAAACACATAAATACATATATGTGTGTGTATATATATATATATATATATATATATATATATATATATATATATATATATATATATATAAAATAAAAAAGTTAAAGAAAAAAAACAAACAACATTATCTAAAATAAAAAATAAAAATACTCACACAATGCAAGCTTTCAAATCCAAACAAACTGGGAACAAGTGAACAAGTGAATGGTGCACAGGCTTATGTAATCACCCTAGACATATACAAAACACGGAAGGGAACTTCACTCTCATACCGGACCGGGTACACATCCTATGACCCTGCAACATGCTCAGCCCTGGGTGCCACTGGCACTCACAGGAAGCTGTGCTGTCCCCATAGTCACAGGCAGTTAACCCCAGCCAGGTCTGGGTGCAAGAACCATAGGGAAAATTACAAAACAAATTAATAAAACACACAGAGAAAACCCAGCACTCACTTACACGCTCTCAGCTAAGATTTAAAAGTAAAAATGGAAAGGTTAGTTACCACATCTGGCCAAATGGGACAAGCCCAGGTACCTCGTCAAGGTCCTTTCCAATACCTGGGACCCTAAAACAGCCACACAATGCAAGCTTTCAAATCCAAACAAACTGCGAACAAGGGAAGGGTGCACAGGCATATGTAATTACCCTAGACATATACAAAACACGGAAGGGAACTGCACTCTCATACCGGACCGGGTACACATCCTATGACCCTGCAACATGCTCAGCCCTGGGTGCCACTGGCACTCACAGGAAGCTGTGCTGTCCCCATAGTCACAGGCAGTTAACCCCAGCCAGGTCTGGGTGCAAGAACCATAGGGAAAATTACAAAACAAATTAATAAAACACACAGAGAAAACCCAGCACTCACTTACACGCTCTCAGCTAAGATTTAAAAGTAAAAATGGAAAGGTTAGTTACCACATCTGGCCAAATGGGACAAGCCCAGGTACCTCGTCAAGGTCCTTTCCAATACCTGGGACCCTAAAACAGCCACACAATGCAAGCTTTCAAATCCAAACAAACTGCGAACAAGGGAAGGGTGCACAGGCATATGTAATTACCCTAGACATATACAAAACACGGAAGGGAACTGCACTCTCATACCGGACCGGGTACACATCCCATGACCTTGCAATATGCTCAGCCCTGGGTGCCACTGGCACTCACAGGAAGCTGTGCTGTCCCCATAGTCACAGGCAGTTAACCCCAGCCAGGTCTGGGTGCAAGAACCATAGGGAAAATTACAAAACAAATTAATACAACACAGAGAGAAAACCCAGCACTCACTTACAAGCTCTCAGCTAAGATTTAAAAGCAAAAATGGAAAGATTAGTTACCGCATCTGTCCAAATGGGACAAGCCCAGGTACCTCGTCAAGGTCCTTTCCAATACCTGCGACCCTAAAACAGCCACACAATGCAAGCTTTCAAATCCAAACAAACTGGGAACAAGGGAAGGGTGCACAGGAATATGTAATCACCCTAGACATATACAAAACACGGAAGGGAACTGCACTTTCATACCGGACCGGGTACACATCCCATGACCCTGCAACATGCTCAGTCCTCGGTGCCACTGGCACTCACAGGAAGCTGTGCTGACCCAGAGTTACAGGCAGTTAACCCCAGCCAGGTCTGGGTGCAAGATACATATGGGACATTACAAAACAAATTAATACAACACACAGAGAAAACCCAGCACTCACTTACAAGCTCTCAGCTAAGATTTAAAAAGCAAAAATGGAAAAGTTAGTATATATATATATATATATATATATATATATATATATATATATATATATATATATATATATATATATATATATATATATATATAGCAAAGAAAGGATTTATGCAGACAACGGTCAGTAGAAGTTTAAAACTCTTTATTGTGCAAAACACACACTCCAGGGGTCAGCACAGGCACACAACAAAAATGTCCACTAACATGTTTCGGCCTTCAGGCCGTAATCATAGCTAAAGGACTATGCACCTGAGCCACTTAAAAGGCATCAGGATCACCCTGATTGGGTAAAATCAAAAAACTTTGTTGTGTGAGAATTAACCCTATGGGAACCTGCATGGATTTACATATATATATATATATATATATATATATATATATATATATATATATATATATATATATATATATATATACACAGCCTATTTTTAGTCTTGAATAGATCAGTACTTGCAATGAATGGCATAGCAAAAATATTACCATAGAATAGATGATTTCAAAGATTGAGCACAATAGAAACGTAAATATAAACATGTTCCATTCAAATACACAATTAAATTAAACTAAATCAAATAAACCTCAATAATATTATTACAAGGTAACAGTTAGTCAATATCTCAAAAAATTATTTCTAGTGTGATAAATATCACTAACATACATATTGTAACATAAGGATGTATACAGCTCAAACGCCAAACCTTGGAAACCTAATAACAGCCTAAAAATCAGCATATGAAGTACTTAAATAAAATTATAAAAATTATATAAATGATGATGGACTGGAGAAAACATAATGACATAAGTACTTAAAAGTAGGACATAATATTTAATATTTAATAGGACTTAGTTATTAACATAAGGTGGTAAAGAATATATAGTAATAGTAAGAAGTGTTAATGTTATGAACATTAACAGTACATAGTAATATACTTACAACCTACCCAACACCTATGATAATAATAACAACAGTATTAGCTACACATAGGTGATGTGTAGATAAAGCACCAAATTGGATTGGAACAGAGGAGAGACACAATTAGGAAAGCTAATATATAGATAAATAAATAAATAAAACTGATAAACAAGAGAAGACAGATGAGAACAGGCTACCACACAAGAGGGAAAAGTAATAACCCAATACAGTAGGTCAAGCTACTCCCAATAATTAATAAGATCATATTCTGAATTTAGACCTGTAGGTACACGTGTTTGCAATTTAAAAATCCAGAACATTTCCCTCTTCTGTAGCAGCCTGTCTCTGTCACCCCCTCTAGGGGGGCAAAACACTCTCTTGATGGCCTGCCACCTAAGTGTATCCACACTTTTCTGATGACATTTTGCAAAATGTTGCACCAAAGGTGTTGAAGCAACACCTGCTTGTATAGTGGATAGATGATTCTGAATATGTACTTTTACCTCAGTGGTCGTGAGTACACCGTACTGTAAATGGCACTTAATGCAACTCAGTACGTAGACCACATACGTAGAAGTACATTTAAGACAGGACTGTATGGAATAAATCTCTCCAGTGACTTCAGATTTAATACTATCAGATGGTAAAACGTATTTGCATACCCTACATTTATTCAAACACTTAAAGATGCCTCTATGTTTTAGCCAGGAGCTCTGTCCCTGATCGTTTTTAGGTAAAATGGAAGGTGATAGTAAATTGCCCAATGTGGTTGTCTTCCTATATGAGCAGCGTAAACCTTGAGTAATACAATGCTCAAGCTTATCATCAGCCGCCAAGAATGAAACATGTTTTTTAACAATTTTACAGATTTTTGTGTATTCCTGACTAAACTCTGTGACAAAAGTTACTCCTTTATGTTCATTAGTTGCTTTAGACTTATTATTGACACCATCATTACTCAAAACTTTTGAACTATCAAGGACATCAACCTGACTCCTGGCCTTCTTGATAACCCTGGCACTATACCCTCTGTGTTTTAATCTGTTGGTCAAATCATCTGACTGCTCAGCACATTTATACGTCGAAGAACAGTTGCGTTTGACCCAGATAAATTGGCCTTTGGCCACAGCAAAGGGTACATGCCTGGGGTGGCGGAGGGTATTCCCAGTAATGGGCTTCCTGTAGATCTCCGTCTCTACTTTACCATCCCTCGTTCCTGTGATTGTAATGTCCAAAAAGTTAATCACATTACCTTGTAACTCACTAGTGAACTTAATTCCAATATTATTGGAGTTCAGGTATGCAATGAAAGCCGTGAAAAGTGACTCACTCCCATTCCACACGAGGAGCAAATCATCTATGTAGCGGCCATAAAAATAAATATAATCTCTAAAGGGGTTCCCATCTCCATAGACGTGGGACAGCTCCCACCAACCCATAAAAAGGTTGGCATAGGAGGGGGGGAAACTTTGCCCCCATAGCTGTCCCATGCCTCTGGAGATAAAAACCACCCTCAAAAGAAAAATAATTATGCGTAAGCAAAAACTTTAGAACTCTAAGAATGAAATGTCTGAATTCAAAAGAAAAGTCAGAATAAAACTCCAAAAAGAAGTTGACCGCTACTAGACCCTCCTCGTGTGGAATGGAGGAGTATAGTGCGACCACATCAATTGTGGCCCACTTATGACTATTGTATTGCCACTTCAGCTGTTCAATTGTACAGATAATATCTTTAGTGTCTTGAATGTGACTATGCAACCTTTGAACAAGAGGTTGCAAAAGGCTATCCACCCACTGTGAGACATGTTCCATTAATGAACCTATTTCACTAACTATAGGATGCCCCCTGACGTCCTCAAGGGATTTGTGCACTTTTGGCAGATGGTGGAAGATGGGCACCACCGGATGGTCAACCACCAAAAACTCAAAAGTTTTCCGGTCGTAGTGCCCATCCTCCAACCCATCATCCAGTATGTCCAAAAGTTCCCTTTTAAAATCAGTGGTCCGGTCCCTAGGTAGTGGAATATAGTCATCAATATTGTTAAGCTGACGCAAAGCTTCATTCACATATTCCAATCTGTCCAAAACCACTACCGAGCCCCCCTTATCGGCTGAACGTATGACTATCTCATGAGTTTCTTGAAGCTCTTTAAGGGCAGCCCTCTCTGGACTGGACAGATTGGGTACTTGATACCCAGCAGAATTTTTGAGTTTAACCAAGTCACGTTCTACAAGCTTGAAAAAAGTCTCCAAGGTGTTACCCCTTGTCTGAATAGGGTAGAACAGTGACTTATTCTGAAAACCACTGGATGCATTAATACCTCCTCTGTTTGTATCAGTCAAGGCATCCCTTGACAAACTCTCCATATTAATTACATCACAGGTTTCACAGAATGTCAATTTATCAGTGCGTGATCCTTGCGTGGATAAGTGCATATTAGAATCCACTCTACTACCTTTATCATCAGGTGATTCAGTATAAAAGTGTTTCTGCAAAGTCATATTACGTATAAGTTTATTAACATCAAGGATCACTAAGTCCTATTAAAGTGATCCTATTAAATATGAAATATTATGTCCTACTTTTAAGTACTTATGTCATCATGTTTTCTCCAGTCCATCATCATTTATATAATTTTTATAATTTTATTTAAGTACTTCAAATGCTGATTTTTAGGCCGTTATTAGGTTTCCAAGGTTTGGCGTTTGAGCTGTATACATCCTTATGTTACAATATGTATGTTAGTGATATTTATCACACTAGAAATAATTTTTTGAGATATTGACTAACTGTTACCTTGTAATAATATTATTGAGGTTTATTTGATTTAATTTAATTTAATTGTGTATTTGAATGGAACATGTTTATATTTACATTTCTATTATGCTCAATCTTTGAAATCATCTATTCTATGGTAATATTTTTGCTATGCCATTCATTGCAAGTACTGATCTATTCAAGACTAAAAATAGGCTGTGTGTATATATATATATATATATATATATATATATATATATATATATATATATATATATATATATATATATATATATATATGTAAATCCATGCAGGTTCCCATAGGGTTAATTCTCACACAACAAAGTTTTTTGATTTTACCCAATCAGGGTGATCCTGATGCCTTTTAAGTGGCTCAGGTACATAGTCCTTTAGCTATGATTACGGCCTGAAGGCCGAAACATGTTAGCAGACATTTTTGTTGTGTGCTTGTGCTGACCCCTGGAGTGTGTGTTTTTATTCTGTTTGCACAATAAAGACTGAGTTTTAAACTTCTACTGACCGTTGTCTGCATAAATCCTTTCTTTGCTGTTCATTATTTCTGGGCTGCAGCAACGGTCTCAGGACACTAGCTCCAAAGTTCTCTAAGGATTTCCAGGCAAGCGTGTATCCTGCTCCGGATTGGTCCATGGACATCACGTGGTGAGAGAGGACCGGAACACACCCCCTCCCGCATAGTGGGACACTTTACCGAAGATGCTGCAGCGTTTTGACAAGTGGGCTCTGGAATCTGATCTTCAAGGACGCTTACCTAACACACAAGGAAATAAGGATGATCGTTGCACCCCCGTGGTGGTGAGTAGAGGCGGTAGTGCCTCTTGGGAACACGGTTTCCCCTGCTCTTGATCCAGTGTCGGTGTGTGTTTTAAATGCATGAATTTCCTTGACAGTCTTAAGAGCCCTGAAGTATGCTGTTTTCTGACAAGAGCGCATTGTGAAGCGTGTATAGGGGACAATTGAAAGATATAATCTTATTTTCAACAGTTGTTTGTTTGCTTGCCAGCCAATTGGCTTTATGGACATTTATCCTTGGAGTTTGAACTTTGTAAATTTCCTTTAATTTATGGACATTGTGGATGGTTACAGTTTACTTTATATAGGAGAGTAAATCTATCTATCTATATATATCTATATATATACAGTATTCCACAAAAGTGAGTACATCCCTCACATTTTTGTAAATATTTTATTATATCTTTTCATGTGACAACACTGAATAAATGTCACTTTGCTACAATGTAAAGTAGTGAGTGCACAGCCCGTATAACAGTGTAAAGTTGCTGTCCCCTCAAAATATCTCAACACACAGCCATTAATGTCTAAACCATTGGCAACAAAAGTGAGTACACCCCTAAGTGGAAATGTCCAAATTGGGCCCAAAGTGTCAATATTTTGTGTGGCCACCATTATTTTCCAGCACTGCCTTAACCCACTTGAGCATGGAGTTCACCAGAGCTTCACAGGTTGCCACTGGAGTCCTCACATGCAATACGATTTTTAGTGATAACTACAACTTTAAATAAAGCACACTTGGTATGTTCAATAAAATGGACAAATGTAAAGTTGTGTGTCAAAGAGTTGACAAATATTGCTATTATGAGTGGACAGGTAGATGGTATAATATCCCCTCTGTTATTCTCATGGCCCATTATTAATTAATTAATAATGGGCCATGAGAATACGTAATTAAGTAATTATGGCCTTATAACCTTATTACGCATTGTTTTTAATTAATTAATTAATTTATTTATTTATCTTTATTTGTTAAAACTTTATGTTATAAATGAGTGCCACAAGCATATTGCATGAAAAATGGAATGGTTGAGATGCTACTAGTAGTGGTAGAATTGGACCAAAGAGTCAATTTCAAGGACCTTTGGTAAAAGTAGATACTTAGCAACCAGCTACAAACTGTTACATGTCTTGTTTGGTGTTGGGCCACCACCATTAACAATCATTGATTAGAATTATGGGGCTCCATTTGACAAGCAGCAATAGCTGCATTAGAGCCCTAGCATTTCAGTCTTGCTCATAGCAAAGCCTGAAATGCTGCTTAAGTTTCTTACGACTGCTGCTACTTAACCTATCCACAACACTTTAGGTTGCAGATTGCATTCATGTAAACTACAAGCAGCGTAATGCTGTCCACTCACTGCAAGGCTGAGCAGATGAGGTTCATTGCCGCAAACCTAATCTGCTCGACCTCTGATAAATAGACCCCATGGTCTTGAGTATACCTGAAAGACCCACCACTGAATTTCTAATGATTCCATTACAAAATATCACACTACTGGCAGTAACTATAAAATCTCTCAGAACTATTTTCTTGCAATTAGAAATTAGTTTGTTTCAAAGAAACAGACCAAACATTACAACAGCTGAAATGATGGTCTTTGGGTCTTGTGTAAATGTTTCATGTTCAGATTACCTAAACAAACCTTTCACCCTTAAATATTTAAGATCCAGGATGATATGAGAATACTAAGTTTAATCTATTAAAGAAAAGTGCTTGTCTAAGCTTGGTACACAAGGTCCACTTTATTATATTAACAGAACAGTATTAGAACAAACTAAAATTGACTGAACCTTGATATACTAATTGCAACATTACTTTGAGTCAACAAAAGCAGAAGTTCTCACAACTGCTGAGTCAACAAAAACAGAGGTTCTCACAAAGCAGTATTTTCAAGAAATGGTGATATTAATGAGCCAACGATTGGATGTAGAAGGAGACTCAAGCAAAATCTTAATTAAGAGTTTCCTCTTAAAAGCCCTTAGGGGCCTATTTATCAAAGTGTCAACTATGTTGCATTCGCCAGCGTCAATACGCTCGCCAAACATCGCTGCCAAGGATCTGAATACGATCTCCTTATTTATCAAAAAAGCCATCAAAAACATGCACGTCGGGGGGCGTGTCCGTGCAGCATTCTGG